>NC_034613.1:116093846-116099367 GCF_900095145.1 Mus pahari
CTCCTCCTCCTTCTCTTCCTCCTCCTCCTCCTCTTCTTTTAAAACTATTATAGGTTTTTATTTTAAAGTCAATATATCATTATAACACATTGTTTGGCCTAGTTTTTCAGTTGCTTTTTTTTTTTAATAACCCAGGGTCTTTCAGCTGCTATTGTTCCTTTTTCACCAACATTAAGAAACTTGAGAGTTAACAATGCATTATTTAGTCTGTCCCTGAAGGCCTCAACTTCTTAGCCATCAGAGTGTTGGAGTCTCAGATATGTCCTGCCACACCTGGCAGGAGAATATTTTTATTGTTAAGAAAGGATCTTGCTCTATTACTCTGTCCAAGAACCCACACAATCAATCCTCCTGCCTCAGACCCCTAGGCACTGAAATTACAAGCAAGGACCAAACTGCTCAGCCAGACATGAGACTTCCACTTTCAAAATTAGTCTTTTAAATTAGCATACAATGTACTGGTTTTCATTTAGGAATTCTCATATGTGACTTTCCTTTTATATTGCCTGCCCCCCCTCCAACACATAACTTTGCTCTGCTGGTCCAAAGATGGAAGAAAAGAACTGATCATTCCCAGTCTTCCCTCCAATTGCCAGCCCTGCACCGATGCATCCTGTATTTTATTAGCCGCTCCCCCTCTCTCTGTTTTTTTCTTTCTTTTCATTGTCCTATTTCTGATTTTAGCTGCATGAGAATTCTTAGCCAAGGTTTTAGATTTTTTTAGTACTGAGGGTTGAATCTCAAGGTAATCGTTTTCAAAAGTCTAATGAATGTAAGTATATTCCATTATTTTTAAATTTAAAAAAGGCAAAAAGTTAAATCTTAACTTTATTAAGATTTAGTACACATACAAGTGTTTTGCCTGTCTCTCTGTCTGTCTGTATACAACCTTCATGCTTCCTGCCCACAAAGAGCAGAAGATGGGCATCAGATCACATAAGATGGAGTTAAAGTTTATCAGAGCCACCATGTGGGTGCTGGGAATCCATCTCAAGCACTTTGGACGAGCAGTCATTGCTCTTAACCATTGGGGCATCTCTCCCACCCTGTAGTGAATGTTCCTGAACTAAGAAAGAGCCTGTCTGCTGAGGTTGCTGAGATGGAGGCTAAAAATTCCTTTTCTATGAAATTGTGGAGAAAAAAAACCAAAACAAAACAGTGACTCACACTAGTCGTGTGCCCGCCAACCAGACTATAAAAGCTACAGCTGAACTGTGTGTGGAGCACTGAGGCTGGCTGGCCATGGCATTAAGTTTGTATGTGGAAAGTGCACTGCACCAAAAAAAAAAAAAAAAAGGATTGGTGTCTAGATTCAGGAGAAGATTTCCACTGAAAAAATATTGATGGAGAAGTTGATGATGAAGACATGGCCATATTCAGGCAGAGTTGAAGAATTAATTAATGACTGGCAAGGCAAATGCTCAGTGGGTAAAATGTATGTGCTGCTCAGGCCTAATGACCTGAGGTTTATCCCCATGTTCCAAGGTAAAAGGAAAGAACTGACTCCAAAAATTTGTTCTCTGATCTCTCTCTCTCTCTCTCTCTCTCTCTCTATATATATATATATATATATATATATATATATATATATATGCAACTCATACATATATACACAATAATAAATATATAAATATTAAAAAAGAATTTAGGGAGAAAAGATGCCATTCAAAGGGAGACTTGTGATAAGATCATAAATACAAAACACTCATGCATTTTAAAAGAGAGAAGTCTGTCCGCATAACTTTTGTTTATGTATTGCCATAATTATTTTATTATTGTATTAATTTATAATTGTATTAATTAATTATATTTTATTATTATTAACCCATTACCATGTCTAATTCATAAATTAAAGGTATGCCTAGGGTATGTGTGAATATCATAGGTTCATGTGTGTATTTAGAATACTTGTTTGAGAGTGATTTGCATAATATTCAACTTCTGGGTTATTTGATAATTCCACTAATTTGGGAAATTGCTAGATTGTTTTGCATAGCGTCTGTAACATTTCACATTAGCAGTGATGGGGATGTATGTACCTTAGTAAAATGACCTGCGTGCAGAATCATGTTAAACCCACGTTAAAAATTCAAATCAGGGGCTGGAGAGATTACTTACAGACTGAGTATTGGCTGCTCTTGCAGCAGAATGTGGAGCTTCAATTCCCAGCACCCATGTGGTGGCTCTCGACCCTCTGCATCTCCAGGTCTTGGGGACCCAGTACTGTCTTCTGGCCTCTGCAGGCACCAGGCATGTGATGCACAAGCAAAATATTCATACACATAAATTAAAAAACCAAACCAAACCAAACTACAATCCAAATAGTGTCTATAATCATAACACAAGAGATGGGAAGATGGCTACAAACTCAAATCCAGCCTGATTTGTACATATCAAAAATAAAACGGGCAGCAACAACAAACTCCAAGGCATTTCAGTCAGTACTGGTAAAGGGTTCCTTAAAAATTATTATTATTATTATTATTATTATTATTATTATTATTATTATTATTGGTGTGTGTGTGTGTGTGTGTGTGTGTGTGTGTGTGTGTGTGTGTGATGGCCTGGGCGTGGAGGTCAGAGCTGGTTTTCTCCTTTCACAATAGGTGTTCTCAGGATGAAAGTCAGGTCACTCACTGGGCTTGCAAGGCAAGTGCTTTTCCCTGAGAAGCCATCTGCTAGCCCTTTTGATGAGGATTTGATCCCTTTGCATTCTTTTAACTAGTAATTAATAATTAATTGATTGATTTTGTGTGTCTAAGAGTGGATATGAGTCTGGAGGTCAGAGGATGATTTTTGGGAGTTGGTCCATTCTACTTTGTTGAGGCAGGATCTCTCTCATTTCTGCCAGGATGCATACTCCAGGCTCTATCCTATGTCTGCCTCCCACCTTGTGACAGAGCACTTGGATTCCAGGTCTGTGTCATTGCCTCCAGCTTTGTACATGGGTTCTGGGGACCGAACTCAGGTAAGCCAGTCTTGGGATGCTAATGCTTTACCTGTTGAGCCTTTCCCCTGGTTCCTCTTTACATTGTTGGCATTTGCTATTTTCTATTTTTTAAAAACTAATGTAATATTAAGTAAATTATTTTTGAGTTAGGGTCTCTCAGTAGCTCAGGCTGGCCCTGGATTAATGATTATCTTGCCTTCTGATTGTAATAAAAAGAAATCAGCTGTCCCAGCCTGCGGATCATGATTTAGTGCAAAAATAGTTTGGTTTCATGGAATAAACCTGCAGGGGTCCTGTGCTCCAAGGTAGGGCAGGACATGGAAAAAGAAATCAGTTTTCTTGCCACATCCAATTACTAGCAGGAACGTTTCTATGCTTTCTTTTCCTTCCTCCTGCAAGACTATATATATATATATATATATATATATATATATATATATATATATGTATATATATATATATGTGTGTGTGTGTATAATTAGTGTGCATATAATATATGTATATATGACTATATATATAATATATACATATAACACACATACATGTAACATACACACATATATACATATGTAATATATACATATATACATACATACATACACACACACACTCAGGTACTTTGCCTCTCTCCTGCTCTTTTCTCTTTTTCTGTGTGTGTGTGTGTGTGTGCGCGTGTGCATGTGAGTTTTTGTGTCCCATCACTAGTGCAGGAAGATCCTAAGAGTTCAAAGGAAACAAAAACTGTGGTTGCCTAAAGGGTGGGTAAGAGAAGTCTCTTTATGCCTCATACATTTTTTTTTAAAGAAATTGTGTTGACGTTAATACGTCAGGGCTAACAGTATATGCCTGGCGTGAAGTGCTTGCCAACAATGTACAAATCCTCTATTAAAAATGAAGAGGGTTGTGGGTGGTGGTGGTGGGAGGCATTTGGAGGTGTAGGTGGCACCACTGTGGAGCGCGGAGGGCTCTGGAGTGTGCGCAGAGATTGGTGCACCGGTCGGGTCTGTTGCTGAAGCTAAGTGGTGCGGTGCCTCCCCAAGATGTCCGTGGTGGCAGGCCCCACAGGAGAGATAACAAGTTGTGCTAGTGCAGCGGTATAAGTAATTCCTGAAGTCTCAGTGTAACATGGACATTAACAGTGATGACATAAAAATTCAGATGCTTGGAAATTAAGTACTAGGCGAAACACTTCAAAAGAGAGGTGTTTAAGGTAGTTCTAGTATTCTCCGAGGCTGAAGCCCAAAGAGAGTCTGAAAGCCCGAAGCAAGTCTGAAAGCCCAAAGCTTAAACTTAATCGTAGATCATAGCTCCATCTCCTTCAGGATATAAAGAAATAATATTTCCACAATGATAGATCTTTGGTTGTACAGATTTCCCACCGAGTGGATAGTGATGGCCATATGGTAGGGACTTGCCATAGTAGGGCGCTTCCCTATCTACTTGTGTTACAAGATCAACAGCGGGGTTGGATGAATCTTTTAATGGTAGAACTTTAAGGAATTATAGCGTCGCTCACCTAGAAGAAATTTCTCGTTTTCAAGTACAATCAAGAGCACCAAAGAAGAGACCAGAGCCTGTGCTAATTCAGAAAGGAAATAATAACTGAAAAACTTGTGATGTAAAACAGCAGAGTGCTCGAGAATCATGGACACGCCCTAGGAAAGAAGACTTCTGAAAAGGATGACCTAGAAAGGCAGGCCCTAGAGAGTTGTGAGAGAAGGCAGACAGAGCCAGCACCGGCCAGTCTTAAAGAACATTAAATGATGTCTTAGAGCTGAAGCCACAAACAGATTCACCTGTAAAACCAGACAATGAGCCTGTAGAACACAGGAGGACAGTAGTGGACCATGATGTAGATTTTCAAGGGGCTAACCGAGCTTGTCGATGATTGGATATTGGATATTGGATGATTTTGAGAAAAGGGAAGTTAAAAAGGTGAATGTCAGTGAGTCAGGGCCACTTAATTTCTTCTGCATTCTTAGAAGAAATCACAGGGGCTGGTGAGATGGCTCAGTGGGTAAGAGCACCTGACTGCTCTTCCGAAGGTCCGGAGTTCAAATCCCAGCAACCACATGGTGGCTCATAACCATCCGTAAAGAGATCTGACTCCCTCTTCTGGAGTGTCTGAAGACAGCTACAGTGTACTTACATACAATAAAAAATAAAATAAATAAATCTTAAAAAAAAAAATAACCTGACAGGAACACTAAACCTGGTTTCTGTGTGCTGCAGGAAGAACCAAGGTGGCCTGTTCTTGTGGGCATGCTTAAGCAGCCGAGTAGCTGTTTGCCTGCCAGGGCCTGGGTGAACTGGTTAATGGCAGGGAGTGCTTTGAGCCATGGTTCTTTGCTGCAGCCTATAGCAAGCCCCCAAGGGGGCTACCTGAGCCCTGAAAGGAGGCCAAGAGTGTGAAATCTCTTTTGGGACTTTTCTCAAACAAACCTTTTTGGCCTCCTGTTTTTTCACTACAATAGGGGGCGGGGCCACCTTCTTCCCTCGGGCTGAAGGAAGGGGAGTTCTCTCTCTCTCTCTCTCTCTCTCTCTCTCTCTCTCTCTCTCTCTCTCTCTCTC
>NC_034613.1:116099426-116119426 GCF_900095145.1 Mus pahari
CCCCCCCCCGTCTCTTTCTCTCTTGTTTTTCCGAGACAGAGAATGTGCAGCCCTGGCTGTCGTGGAAACTCACTCTGTAGCCGAGGCTGGCCTCGAACTCAGAACTCAGAAATTTGCCTGCCTCTGCCTCCCAAGTGCTGGGATTCCTAACTGTATTCAAAACATCCTTAAATCCAGAGTTAAATATATTTTTCAGTCCTCATTAAAGAAGCTTCTCTCTGCAAAGGACAGAGACCATTACAAAAAGAATCACAACTGGTCAAATGTAGTTGCTTGTGGGGTTCCCAGCCTTAATTAAAACATCTATAGCACAACCCCTGCACTTACAGCTTGTCTTAGTTAGGGTTTTAGTGTTGTGAATAGGCTCCATGACCAAGGCAACTCTTATAAGGACAACATTTAATTGGGGCTGGCTTACAGGTTCATATGTTCAGTCCATTATCATCAAGGTGGGAACATGGCAGCATCCAGGCAGGCATGGTGCAGGAGGAGCTGAGAGTTCTACATCCTCACATGAAGGCTGCTAGCAGAATACTGACTTCCAGGCAACTAGGATGAGGGTTTTAAAGCACACCCCCACAGTGACACACCTACTCCAAAAAGGCCACACCTTCTAATCCTGCTACTCCCTAGGCTCTACATATACAAACCATCACAACAAGAAGGACTATCACAACAAACCATCAAGGAACAACATTTGAGAGGAAGGAGTGGAAAGACTGTAAGAGCCAGAGAACCAGTAAGTATGCTTCAAGATTGGGTCTCCTACAAATGACAAGGAAACTACATCCAAGAATACCTCAACAATATAGCTACCTAAATAAGATCTGAACAGTAACAATACCAATAGACAGGCTAACCTGGAAGGGGACAATATCATGAGAATTGTCTTTTAATTGTCCCCCGCACTAATTGTGATTCATGGTATCACAATTTGAAGTGTCAGTTTTACTTTTGTCAAATGTGTCCCAGGATTCCTTTTATTTGTATTGGATATTTTCCTTATTTACATTTCAAATGTTATCACATTTCTGGTTTCTCCTAGGAAAAACACACTCCCCCTATCCCTCCCCTTGCTCACCAACTCACCCACTCCTACTTCCTGGCTCTGGCATTCCCTCACACTGGGGCATAGAGCCTTCATAGGACCAAGGGCCTCTCCTCCCATTGATGTTTCCCACAAGGCCATCCTCTGCTGCATATGCAGCTGGAGCCATGATTCCCACCATGTGTTTTCTTTGGTTAGTGGTTTAGTCCCTGGGAGCTCTGGGGGTACTGGTTAGTTCATATTGTTGTTCCTCCTATGGGGCTGCAAACTCCTTTAGCTCCTTGGGTACTTTCTCTACCCCCTTCGTTGGGGACCCTGTGCTCTGTCCAATGGATGGCTGTGAGCATCCACTTCTGTATTTGTCAGACACTGGAAGAACCTCTCAGGAGACAGCTATATCAGGCTCTTGTCAGCAAGCACTTGTTGGCATCCACAACAGTGTCTGGGTTTGGTGATTGTAAATGGGATGGATCCCCAGGTGAGTCAGTCTCTAGATGGTCATTTCTTCAGTCTCTACTCCACACTTTGTCTCTGTAACTCCTTCCATGGGTGTTTTGTTTCCCCTTCTAAGATGCATAGAAGTAGCCACACTATGGTCTTCCTCATTCTTGAGTTTCATGTGGGTTGTGAATTGTATCTTGGGTATTCTGAACTTCTGGGCTAATATCCACTTATCAGTTAGTGCATATCATGTGTGTTCTTTTGTGATTGGGTTACCTCACTCAGGATGATATCCTCCAGATCCATCCATTTGCCTAAAAATTTCATGAATTCATTGTTTTTAATAGCTGAGTAGTACTACATTGTATAAATGTACCACATTTTCTGTATCCATTCCTCTATTGAGGGACATCTGGGTTCTTTCCAGCTTCTGGCTATTATAAATAAGGCTGCTATGAATACAGTGGAGCATGTGCCTGAGCTTTTTGGGATAGCCTTTCTAGCAGAAGCAGTGGGCCTGGCATGCAGCTTCACCAAAGTTCTCTCATTTTCATCAATGCTGCAGGTAAGGAGCCCTGGAAATACATATTCCTAGGCAAGGTTTGCTGCGTAGTGTTTATATCAGGCTCCAAGCAGAAATGGGGCACGGACCAAAAATTATGCAAAACCCAGCTCTGCTCTTGGTTGGGGTGGCAAAAGCCTCTACTTGTGACTTTTTATTCTGCTCAGTTGTTTGCAGGAGTGGCTTTGTAAGGCTTTGCAAAATGCCTTCATGGTGGCCAGCCCTGCTTAGGATAATAGAAGACTCTTTGCCCTGGTGTTCCTCTTCTCTATAAAGAATTGACTATGAATGTGATTTAGACATCTTGAGGTGACATATATAGCAGTGCAGTTAGTTATCCTTGGAGGCTAGTCTATAAAGGCCATAGAGCCATAACAGCTACTGCCAGGCAGGCAAAATATGACAGACAATTCTCTTACTCAGAAAGCTGAGCTTAGAAACATCTCCGTGGCTCTCACTGTTAGGAGAAGAGGGATCCAGCATGTATAGCCTTTGAGAACTGCAATAATTTGATTGTAAACTTTTCTGATTCACTCATTTATTTGTGTGCGTGTGATGTATGTGGTCAGAGGACAACTTACAGGAACTGTTCCTTTCCTTCCACCATGTGGGTCCTAGGGGTGGCACTCAGGTTGTCAGGCTTGGCATCAAATGCCTTTCTCTTTACTCACTGGAACATCTCACTGTCCTTACCCTTTAGCAACTGTAAAGGTTCTCCTTATTAATATTAATGACAGTTCTTTACATTGACATTTGTAAGCACCCTTGGCATCAATTTTCCCATAAACAAACAAAGATATTGTGGGAATGGAGCAATTTGGATCCCTAATTAAGAGCTATGAGACTTTCCCTTGCTGCCCTGGCTGTCTAAGCAAAACGGAGTGACAGTCAAATCAGCCAGGTGGGCTTCCTTTAGGCTCTCATGGATACCTTGTGACAATTATGCAAGCATATTTAGCCAAGACTATTTGTATCAGACTTCTGGCTATCACAAGCCCCAATGGCTTCTACTTGGCCCTGCAAGTATTTTCACCTTGGCTGGGGAGAAACATCTGCTCTGGTTGCCTCACAGAGTGACCGCTGTGACAGGTGCTAAGAAACAGGACTGTAGCTGGGTGTGGCCGTGCATGCTTTAAATGCCAGCACTTGGGAGGCAGAGACAGGAGGAGTTCCAGGTCACCTGGAACAAAACAAAATTGCAATAGATAAAAATCCGATTTTCAAAGGACTGCAATTAGTGGAAGAGTAGGCCTCTAAACTGGCCTAAAATATGCCTTGATGTTTGGTATTTGGAGGCAGGGCTGCAATTAATCTAAAAGAAACTATGGTAATTGGTCCAACCCCCTCCTTTTTCAGGCTACAGGCACAGGCTGCTCAGGACCATTTAGTGAGCAGGATGGGTGTCAATGTTCTGTTTCCTCTGGTTTATTAGGAAGACAATTTTTAAAAAGCTGATTGAGTTTACTTGATAGCTCATGATAGTTCACTAGATAGCTCATGGTCTTGCTTCATTCTTCCTAGTGCTAGATTTACAGTTTTATGCCACAAAGACTGCCTTAAATATAATAAATATAATATAATGTAACTTAGTATTATTGGTTCTTGTGTCTTAATCGTATTCATCCCTATTACTTCTAGATCCAATCTCCTTCCTTATCGATCAACTCTCTATCCTTTAAAAAAAATACCCTCCAGACAAACTTGTGCTGCCCCAAATATGTTTATTTCTGTAGTCTTTCAGTGGACATGGTTGAACAACTAGGAGCCCCAGTCTCAGAGAAAATGAACTCATCTTTCCCATCAGGTAACAACCCCCATGTGCTCAATGGTTAGGGGTGGTATTGTATGCCCAACTCCCCTCTACTTACAGGGATTTGGTCTGGCCTGGGATTGCAAAGGTTTTCTGAATGCTGTCTTAAGCACTGTTAGTTTATATGTACAGCTGCCTTGATATATGCCGAAGGTGTTTCTTACAGTTATTCTCCTCCTCCGGCCCCTACAATCTTTCTGCCCCATCTCTTAGCCTTGGATGGAGCGGTGCTATATTTCACCCCTGTATGCTGAGCATTCTACAGTCTTTTATTCTCTGCATATTGGCCAGTTGTGGGTCTCTGTGATAATTACCATCTACTGCAAATAAAAGCTTCCCAGATTAGAACTGAGAGATGCACTAATCTATGAACAAATATTGTTTTAGGCATGTAACTTCAAGGATTGAGGGGATAGTTCAGTGGGTAAGAGTGCTGGCTGTGTATGTATGAGTACGTGAGTTTGAATACCTAGCAAACACGCAAAAATCTAGGATGATTATAAATTCCTGCACTGTAGGGTGGAGACACGTGAATCTCATGAGCTCATGGCCAGCCAGCTTAGACAAAACGATGAGCTTCAGGTTTAGTGAAAGGCCACATACACACACACACACACACACACACACACACACACACACCCGATATACCACAGACCACACACACAAAGCCACCACACATACACCACACACACACTATACACCTCACATATACTATAATACCACACACACACATGCCACAACAACACATACCACACACATACCACACACCACACACATACCTACCACACCCACACCACACAGACATACCACAAAGACACCACACACACAACTGCCACCACTCACATACTACACACATCACATACACACCACATACACCACCACACACACCCACCACACACACCCACACCACAAACACAAACACCACATACCAAAAACACCCCCCACCCCACCACACACAGACACACACATACCACATATGCACAGTCACACTATCATATACACATGCGTAATGAAAATACAATTTTAGATGACAGACAAGTTTTCTAAAAGTGTGTACCACCCTTTAACTAGCCCATGTTGTTGTATCCTATTTGACCATATTTCCTGTGATTTTTCTCGAGACAGGATCTCACAGGTTGGCCCAAGCTCATTGCGAAGTCTAGGATGTCCTAAAACTCATGTGTGGGGCTTTGTTCTACCCTGCTGCTGGGCGTGGCCGCTGGGGAGCTTTGACTGCATATTCCAATGTGGCTGCTGGGCCTGTGGTGGGCTGTAGGGAAGCGCCAAAATACTGCTCAGGGGGTGGGAGAACACAGTCTGAGATGTGAGAAACCAAAACTAGTATTCCCTGACTCCCAGACCTCCAGTCATCACTAGAGTGCTGCACAGAGGAGTCAGGAATGAAGGATGGAAGGATTGGGGGGAGGGAGGGGGTGGTCCACAGCCTGTGACAAGGCTGGGACCATTGAGGGCCTGCGGGCTGAGGACAGCATCTAGCTGGGGGGGGGGGTGCTGGGATGGTTGTTTTAATCTAACCTATTGGGGAAGATAGCAGCGGTTGTCTGGAAGCGCAGAGAGGCCTTCTACTGGAGACTTAGGTGGGGCACAGCTCTGTAGGCAAAGGCCTTTTCCAGGCTCCCCATGGTGGTGGTAGATGAAAGAGACAGTCCTTGGTTCCAAACTGCTTATTGGTTGTTCATCTTGGAAGATCGATACATCCCAACTTCTGAGGGTGGGCCAGAGATTAAATCCTGTTTGCAGGGAGGGATGTCAGGGAATGGAGCTTGTTGGCTAAACTCTCTGGGCCTCTGGGTACTTCATTAGCATGGAGACCTATGTTCTCTGCCTATGTGATCACAGATCACCTTTTCTTTTCTTTTCTTTTTTTTTGGTTTTTTGAGACAGGGTTTCTCTGTGTAGCCCTGGCTGTCCTGGAACTCACTTTGTAGACCAGGCTGGCCTCGAACTCAGAAATCCGCCTGCCTCTGCCTCCCAAGTGCTGGGCTTCAGATCACGTTTCATTAAGTGGGAAGTGTGCCACATGCCCCCCTTTCCTCCCCCGAACCTCTTTTCTCTCTTTTAAGTTTATAGCTTCTTTTTTCATTTATTGTCATATGCATACATGTATATAAGCATTCACATCTATTTCTAAATATAAGCTTCTTGGTCTTATAATGTTACTAGGATACATGTATTCAGAGCTGACGGTTTGTTACTGGTATGCTCTTCCCTGGGGAGGGCTATTTCTCTCACACTTAGCATTCCTTACTTGCTTGTAGTCTTTTTCGTAGGGTCGAGGCCTCTTTAGTCTTTCCCCTGTCCACTTTGACATGTCTGTTACTGTCACCCTTGTTTAGTTTATGGTGTGATTTTGTGGGTGTGCCTTCTGAAATTCCTAGGAGACACAACCTCACAGCACACTCCCTGTCGCTCTGGCTCTGACAAACTTTCTGCTCCTGTCTTCTGCCATGTTCCCTGACCATAGGTGCTGGAGTTGTTTCGTCTATGTATCTGTCCACTGGGACTGTCCACATTCTGATTGATTATGTTTTTCCATAATATTCTTCATCTACTGCCAAGAAAAGTTTCCTTGACGAGATGTGAGGACTCCACTTCTCTGTGGGAATAAGGAACATTTTGAGTATAGATAGGGATTATGTTGGTTTGGTCGTAACTACTTTTCCAAGGCCCATGACGTCACTAGCCCTGGGTTTCCAGTACCAGGATTGGTTTCCCTCTTGTTATGTGAGTCACATTTCCTATTTTTTAAAAAAAACATTTAAACTGCATCCATGTCTTATCTTGTCTGCCTGCCTGCCTGCTCTTCCCTCTGTATCTAGTTGTGCCCGAAGCATAGGTAGAGAGGTCAGAGGACAACGGGCAGGGGTCGGTTCTTCCTTCTACCATGTGTGCCCTGAGGACTGTACTTCGCTGTTCAGGTTTGGTGGAAACATCTTTACCTGTGGAGCCATATCTTTGCCCTTCAAGAATGTTTTTATTATAGACGTACATCACCATGCTTTACACATTTCTTATTCTTTTTTTTTAAAATTTATTTATTTATTTAGCGAGGGGGGAGTGATATCATGACATCATGCTGCCGTGGTTCACAGGAGAATATTAGAGGGCAGAGGACTCTCCTTCCACTACGTGGGGGGTCTTGAGGATGGAAGGTAGTCAGGCTTTATACCCAGTGAACCATCCTGCCGCCCCACGTTTACTATCCTCATCTCTGTTGCTATTTTTATACAAAAAAAAAAGCAGTAGAGCACACTAGACACGTGTGGGGCTCTCATTCAACTAAGATTTCTTATATGAATAAAAAAGTTTTATCAGCCTCTTTGAACCTCTGTGAAGCAGGGGTGGGGTGGGGGAAATTGTGGTTTCTATATTACAGACTTTTTTCAGAAAGTTTAAGCAAAGGCAGAGCACTTGCCATAGGGCTCACATCACGTATTTTATACTTAGAACAAGAATTATTAATTTGGAGGCATTTGGCACCTTGATTAAATGCTTGCTGCAGAGATTACTATCTTCCTACTGTTTCTGCATTTTAGATTATGAACTGAACATATATATTGTTGGAAAGGATACCTGTAGCTGGCCATGTACTGTCACTAGTTATATCCAGTTACTTGTGCTGGCGTTGAAACACGCACGCACACGCACACGCACACGCACACGCACACGCACACACACACACACACACACACACACGCACACGCACGCACGCACAAAACAGGTTTTCTTAAGAAGTAGGAGGTAGTGTTTTGGCAAGGCTGAGAGTCAGCCTGCAGTTTGGGGCGGTTAGCTGCCAGACTCACCCTGCACTGATCAGGAGCTCCCTCTGCTGGACAATTAGGCTTCAAGCATCCTCGGTTTTAAGATTGAGTGCTTTAACTTCCTGTGGAGAACCACAGGAAAGAGTACAACTAAAAGGAGCAGCAGGCCGGCAAATATAACATACAAGTAGGAACAAATCCAAATATAAGACATGTTCCAGGGATCTTCGGTTATCAAATGCTCAGCTAAAAGGTTAAATACAGTCAGGACCTCTTGCAGAAGACAGTGGTGAAATAAAGGAGTAGACAAATGTGATCAAGGATGCTCTGGACGTGGCTGATGTGGGTAGTAGCATAGCAAGGGCCTGGGCAGAGAGACATACTGGAGGAATCTACTGATTGACAGGAATATGTCTCTATAGAGAAATGTGGCATGGGAAATGGAAGCCTTTGGGTTTAGTCTTGAAAAACAAGCTGGTGTCCTGATAGACAGTCTGGCTTAGCTATTAATACTGTTGTGATAATTTTTGGCTGCATGTGGATGTTTCTGTTCATTACATCACACCACTCTTCTGCATAGATGAATACCCACAGCGTATTTCTTACAGACCTAGGTCTTTCAAGTTAATTAAAGGACAAGGTGTACGATAAGTCAAATATTAGTGTAGATGGAAGTTCATTCACAAAGATTGTCTTTTTGTAGTGGCTGTTGATATTCTATATTTTAAGGAATGTAGTTTTCATTGAGATTAAATTTGGCGTGATTTGGATTTGTCAGTTTGAAGTGGCATCTTAGTTTATAAAAAATCCTTCAAACTAACTTACAATTCATAATTATAAGTTTACTTATTCAAAACTTATTAAACATGAACTGTGCAAACATCATGTAGTCAGATGGTAGTTTTTATAGGCTCCTTGATGAAAGACACATATTCCTCACCTTACAGGTGGTGTGACTTAGAACATGTTACTTATACCCTCAGTTGCAGGCAGAAAAAAATTAGTTATTTTGTAATTACATCAGTAGTCAATGCTCTTTAAATAAATGGTGGGCACAAGATGTTTTAATTCTATTATTCTGAGAGATTAATAGCTTTGGTAGATTGTGGTGGTTTCAATATACTTGGCCCATAGGAACTTGTACGGTTAGGGGGTGTGGCCTTGTTGGAAGAAGTGTAGCCTTATTAGAGGAAGTGTGTCACTGTGTAGGCAGGCTTTGAGGTCTCATAGTGCTCAGGCTCCTCTCAGTGAGGAAGAGAGCTTCCTCCTGGCTGCTTGTAGAAGACAGTCTCCTCTTGGCTATCTTCAGATAAAGATGTGGAACTCTCAGCTCCTTCTCCAGCACCATGCCTGCCTGCATACTGCCATGCTTCCTCCCATGACAATGGACTAAACCTCTGAACCTGTAAGCCAGCCCAAATTAAATGCTGTCCTTTATAAGAGTTGCCTTGGTCATGGTATCTGCTCACAGCAGTAAAACCCTAAGTAAGACATAGATTTGTTTGTTTGTTTGTTTGTTTTTGAGACAGGGTTTCTCTGTGTAGCTCTGGCTGTCCCAGAACTCACTCTGTAGACCAGGCTGGCCTCGAACTCAGAAATTCAGAACTCAGAAATTCGCCTGCCTCTGCCTCCCAAGTGCTGGAATTAAAGGCATGCACCACCACACCCGGCAAGACATAGATTTTGATCTTCTGGTAGTACCAGTTGTCCTAGGAGCTCTAACCCATCTTTCCTTCTGCTTTAAAACACAGAGGAGAGTGCTTTGGGGAGATGGAGTAAAGACAGTTACAAAAGAATAAGCAACTTGCATTATAATTGTGCTAATGTTTTATTTTATTGAGACAGGCTTTCACTGTACGTTCCAGACAGGCCTTGAGCTCGCTGTGTAGCCCAGGTGGTCCTTGAATTTGGATCAGCCAGCCTGCTAGGTACTGGGCTTATAGATGTATTCACACATCCCCAGTTCACTGAACGTTTTCTTAGGTCGTGATAAGTCTGATGACTCGGCAAACCCCCTAAGGTGTCTGATCTTTTTCATTCCATCTGCTCCACTGCCTTTCAGCTGATACCTTTCTAAACTTTAGTGTTTAGTTCTGAAATGCAAATACTTCCCAATTCTGTTTCCCAACACTGCTTCCTTACCTTCTGTGGCGGTGGGGGGGGGGTGGGAGACCAAGCTCTCCTTAGGCAGTTTGTGTGATTTCAGGAGAGTGATGAAGGCTCTTATCTCCTTCCTTCACCAGTTTGGAAGGCATAAGTTCCTACTATTACTAAAATTTTCTAGGAGAGAGGTGACAATTCTGCCAGCATGAGATTCTCACCCCAATCAGTTTCTTACACCTCCATGTTCTTGAAAAAAATTTAAATGTATTTTATTATTATGCAAATATTTTGTGACTTTTCTCCATGTACCACCTGTGTACCTGGTGCTCCAGGAGGCCAGAATGGTACATTAGCTGTTCAGGGACTGGATTTGCAGACATTTGTGAGCTGCCATTTGGGTGCTGGGAATTGAATATTAGTCCTTTTCAAGGGCAGAAAGTACTCTTAACCACTGAGCCATCTCTCCAGATTGCACTGCCATATTCTGTTTCTGTGATTATCACCCACATCAGCTTTACTTATAAGTGAGAATCCTAGGTTTTGGGCCAAAGCATTGGAGGTCAAGAAGAACAAGAGATACGGTATATTTGGAAGCAGTTCACTGATAAAGCAAAAGGGACTGGCAATGCACGCAGCCCACACTGAAGCTGGATTTTTAAAGACATTCTAGCTTTGCTAAGTCCTTCTATTTCTGTCCAGTAAGGAAGCTTAGGAGAAACCTGAGGATAGATATCTCAGATATCCCACACATTTTCCCCCTAAGGTGCTGGAAATTTGTGAGTTAAAAAAAAAAAAGTACTCACAGTAGCAAATATGGAGACAAAGTGTGGAGCAGAGACTGAAGGAAAGGCCATCCAGAGACTGCCCCACCTAGGGATCCATCCCATCTGGTGACAACAAACCCAGACACTATTGTTGATGCTAAGAAGTGCTTGCTGACAGGAGCCTGATATAGCTGTCTCCTGAGATGCTCTGCCAGAGCCTGACAAGTACAGAGGTGGATGCTCTCAGTCAACCATTGGACTGAGTGCAGGGTTCTGATGGAGGAGCTAGAGAAAGGACTGAAGGAGCTGAAGTGGTTTGCAACCCCATAGGAAAAACAACAGTATCAATCAACCAGACCTCCCAGAGCTCCTAGGGACTAAACCACCAGCCAAAGAGTACACATGGAGGGACCCATGGATCCAGCTGCATATGTAGCAGAGGATGGCTTTGTTGGACATCAGTGGGAGGAGAGGCCTTTGGTCCTGTGAAGCTTGTATGCCCCAGTGTAGGGGAGTTTGAGGGCAGGGAGGCAGGAGTGGGTAGGGGAACACCCTCATAGAAGCAGGGGGATGGGGGTTGGAATAGGGAGTTTCTGAGGGTGGAAACTGGGAAAGGGGATAACATTTGGGATGTAAATAAAGAAAATATCTAATTAAAAAAAGAGGGCTGGAGAGATGGCTCAGTGGTTAAGAGTACTGACTGCTCTTCCAAAGGTCCTGAGTTCAAGTCCCAGCAACCACATGGTGGCTTACAACCATCTGTAATGAGATCTGACGCCCTCTTCTGCTGTGTCTGAAGACAGCTACAGTGTACTCATATATAATAAAAAAATAAATAAATCTTTTTTTAAAAAAAAAAGAAAGAAAAAAGTAGTTTCAGTACGCCCTCATGTGGCCAAATAGCATACTGCAGCACTGACTTTTTTAAAAACAATTTTTTTGTATTTATTTACATAACAAATGCTGTTTCTCCCTCCTGGTGCTCCCCTCCTAGAGTTCTTCCACCATCTCCCCTCCCCTTCATCCCTGAAAGCCTGCTACCCCAGGTATTTCCTCACACTGGGGCATCAAGTCTCTTAAGGATTAGTTGCATCCTCTCCCATAGAGGTGGGACAAAACCATGTATGCTCTTTGGTTGGTGTCTCAGTCTTTGGAAAGTTAGTTAGCACTGTTGGTCTTCCTGTGCGGTTCCTATCCCCTTCAGTTCCTTCAATCTCCTCCCCTAACTTTTCCATAGGGGTCCCTGACCTCCATCCAAGGCTTGGCTGTATCTGCATCTGTCTCAGTCAGCTGCTGGCAGAGCCTCTCAGAGGACAGCCATGCCAGGCTCCCGTCTGCAAGCACAACATGGTATCAGTTATAGTGTCAGGGTTTGGTGCTCATGTATGGATGGGATGGATCCCAAGTTGGGCCGGTCACTGGTTGGCCATTCCTTCATTCTGGGGAGCCTCTCCCACCCTGGGTCTCTGAGACTTCCTAGAGACTCCCCTACCCTCAACCCCCAGCAGCTGCACATTTCCATTCATTCTCCAGGCCCTCTGACCCTCTCTCCTGTCTCTCCCCATATCTGATCGTGTCTCCCTATTCCCCTCCCTTTCCTCCGACCTAGCCGCCCCCCCCCCCCCGCATCCCATGACTATTTTGTTCCCTCTTCTAAGTAAGATTTAAGCATCCTCACTTGGGCCTTTTTACTTGTTTAACTTCTTTGGGTCTCTGGGATGTATTTTGGGCTTTCTGTACTTTTTTGGCTAATATCCATTTATCAGTGTGTGCATACCATGTGTGTGTTTTTTGTGACCAGGTTACCTCACTCAGGATGATATTTTCTAGTTCCATCCATTTGCCTAAGAATTTCATGAATTCATTGTTTTTAATAGCTGAGTAGTACTCCATTGTGTAAATGTACCACATTTCTGTATCCATTGTTTTCTTGAGGGACACCCAGGTTGTTTCTAGCTTTTGACTATTACGAATAAGGCTGCTATGAACATAGTGGAGCACACGCCCCTGTTGTATGATGGGGCATCTTTTGGGTATATGCCCAGGAGTGGTATAGCTGGGTCTTCAGGTAGAACTATTTCCAATTTTCTGAGAAACCACCAGATTGATTTCTAAAGTGGTTGTACCAGTTTGTAATCCCAGCAACAATGGAGGAGTGTTCCTCTTTCTCTACATCCTCACCAGCATGTTCTGTCCTTTGAGTTTTTGATCTTAGCCTTTCTGACTGGTGTAAGGTGAAATATCAGGGTCATTTTGATTTGCATTTCCCTGATGACTAAGGATGTTGAACCAACCTTCCTTCCTTCCTTCCTTCCTTCTTTCTTTCTTTCTTTCTTTCTTGGATTTTTTAAAATTTACATTTCCAATGTTATCCCATTTCCTGGTTTTCCCTCGAAAAACACCCTCCCCCATCACTTCCTCTGCTCCCCAACCCACCCACTCCCACTTCCTGGCCCTGCCATTCCCCTATACTGGGGCATAGAGCCTTCACAGGACCAAGGGCCTCTCCTCCCATTGATGTCTGACTAGGCCATCCTCTGCTGCATATGCAGCTGGAGCCATGAGTCCCACCATGTGTGCTCTTTGGTTGGTTGTTTAGTCCCTGGGAGCTCTATGGTTAGTTCATATTGTTGTTCCTCCTATAGGGCTTCATTGGGGGCTCTGTTTTCCATCCAATAGATGACTGTGAGCATCCACTTCTGTGTTTGCCAGGCACTGGCAGAGCCTCTCAGGAGACAGCTATATCAGGGTCTTGTCAGCAAGCTCTTGTTGGCATCCACAGTAGTGTCTGGGTTTGGTGGTTGTTTATGGGATGGATCCCCAGGTGGGGCAGTCTCTGGATGGTCATTCTTTCAGTCTCTGCTCCGAACTTTGTCTCTGTAACTCCTTCCATGGGTGGGTGTTTTGTTTCCCCCTTCTAAGATGGATAGAAGTAGCCACACTATGGTCTTCCTTCTTGAGTTTCACGTGGTTTGTGAATTGTATCTTGGGTATTCTGAACTTCCAGGCTTCTGGGCTAATATCTACTTATCAATGTGAACATTTCTTTAAGTGCTTCTTGGGCATTCAAGATTCCTCTGTTGAGAATTCTCAGTTTAGCTCTGTATCTCATTTTTAAATTGAGTTATTTGGTATTTTGGTGATTAAACTCTTAGGTTCTTTATATATTTTTGATATTACCCCTCTATCAGATGTAGGGTTGGTGAAGATCTTTTCCTAATCTGCAGGCTGCTCTTTTGTCCAATTGACAGACAGTGTCCTTTTCCTTACAGAAGCTTTTTAGTTTCAAGAGATCCCATTTATCAATTGTTGATTTTAGAGCCTGAGCCAAACTTTTCTCCTGTGCCAATGTGTTTGTGCCACTTTCTCTTCTATTGAATTCAGTGTATCCAGTTTTATGTTGTGAAAATTGACTCAAAAATACTCAATAAAATTGTCACAAACTGAATGTCACAAACATCATTCACTATGATCAAGGCTTCATCCCAGCGATGCAGGGATGGTTCAGTATATGAAAATCCATCAATGTAATCCACTATATAAACAAACTCATAGAAAAAAAATCACATGGTCATCTACCTTATTAGATGCTGAAAAAAGCCTTTGATAAAATCCATTCCCCCTTCATGTTAAAAGTCTTGGAGAGATCAGGAATTCAAAGCCCATACCTAAACATAATAAAAGCAATATACAACAAACCAACAGCCAACATTAAATTAGATCGAGTGAAACTTGAAGCAATTCCACTAAAATCAGCATCAAGACAAGGCTGCCCATTCTCCTCCTAGCTATTCAATATAGTACTCAAAGTCCTAGCCAGAGCAATTAGACAACAAAGGGAGATCAAGGGGATCCAAATTGGAAAGGAAGAAGTCAAAATATCATTATTTGCAGATGATATGATAATATACATAAATGACTCAAAAATTCTACCAGAGAACTCTTACAGCTGATAAACAACTCCAGCAAAGTGCCAGGATATAAAATTAACTCAAACAAATCAGTAGCCTTTATACAAATGATAAACAGGCTGAGAAATAAATTAGGGAAACAACACCTTTCACAATAACTACAAATAGTATATAAAATCTTGGTATAACTATAATCAAGCAAGTGAAAAATCTGTATGACAAGAAGTTCAAGTCCCCGAGGAGAGAAACTAAAGGAGACCTCAGAAGATGGAAAAATCTTCTATGCTCATGGATCAGTAGGACTAACATAGTAAAAATGACCATCCTACCAAAAGCAAACTACAGATTCAATGCAATCCTCATCAGTATTCCAAATCAATTCTTCATAGACATGGAAAGAGCAATTCTCAAATTCATTTGGAACAACAAAAAACCCAGAATAGTGAAAACAATTCTCAACAATAAAAGAACTTCTGGGAAATCGCCATCCTGACCTCAAGCTGTATTACAGAGCAATAGTGATAAAAACTGCATGTTATTAGTACAGAGACAGGCAGGTAGATCAATGGAATAAAATTGAAGACCCAGAAATAAACCCACACGTTGCGTATAGTAATATAAAAACAATCCATGCTATCACCAGCTTAGCACTGACCGGCTGTCTCAGTCTGTTCCCTGTCTGGTACATAGCCCAAGACTGCATGTTTCCCCTTGCTAAGGCCTCTCCTGCCAATGCTGGCGCTGCCTCTCCAGAGCTCTGAGATAGCTCTCCTGGTCCCCGCTGACAGCTGTGGGTGTGCTCTCAGAAGCCAGCGCTCAGCTCTTTACCTTTCCGCTGGAGCTCAGTCCTTGCCCAATCTTCAGGTCCCAAAGCCGGGCAGAATTCTGCCTCGGCTGGCTATGTTCTTCCCCTTTGGCCTACCTGAGTCACCATGAAAGAAAAACACCAGACTTTCTTAATTTAGAAGCAACAGATAACACAGTCGCTGGGTGCGGATTCTACCATCTCAAATTTATCAACTATTCTATGTTAGAAATCTTCCAGTGATGGATCCTGGTGGATTCTGTTACCAGAGCTAACAGTCCCTGGCCTACATTTTGTCGGCTTCACTCCCCTTGATGTCCAAAAGGAAGTGCACTCCTCCTGCCTTCTCTCTTCCTCTCTCAGACCCTGAAGGCCCGCCTCTTCCTTGTCCAGTGATTGGCTTCTTGTCATCTTTATTATTCAATTAATTAGCGGAGAATTCTGCTACACCCACACACCTCTAGTCACTTGATTGTTGACAAAGAAGCCAAAACCATACAATGAAAAAAAAATTATCTTCAACAAGGAGTACTAGTCTCTCTGGCCGTCTGCATGTAGAAGAATTCAAATAGATCCATATTTATCACCTTACACAAAGCGCAAGTCCAAGTGGATCAAGGACCACAGTCTAAAACCAGTTACACTGAATCTAAGAGAAACAACTTTTTTTAAAAAAATTAAAAACTGTTTTGGAAACCAGGTCTCACGATGTGGTCCTAGCTGACCTAGAACTCATTACAAAGACTAGGTTGGTCTTGAAGAGTGTTGGGATCAAAGATGTGTGCTACTCTACCTGATCTGGCAATGACTTCTCATGGAAGTTGGCATGTTTTATGGGCATTTCACAATAGGCAGTGGCGCTTGGCAACAGGTCAGCTCGTGTGGAGATGTCACTTTTCCCTTTAGGGCATTGTTCTTAACATGTTTGCATAATCTTGCCAGGTTTATTGGTGAAATCACAGTTAAAGTACTTTTTTTTCCTTTAGTTTAAAATCTTATTGTGTGCTCTTTAAGGTAAGTGCACCAAGCAGACTTGAGCACAAGGAGGAAGATACATAATTTGAGATTTATAGAACATTTGCAAAGGTAGTGAAAACAATTTCTAAGATAATCTTCACACAAATTTTCCTCAATTTAACATTTTATCGTATTTGCTTTATAATTGTCCTTAATTATAACTGTGCATATTTGATGTTTGAAAATTAGTTCCCCTTTATCCTGAAATTAGTATGTGTTTTTCATAAACAAGGACATAGGCTTATAAAACCACAGTACAATTATCTAAAATGAACATTAACATCTCTCTTTTCTAATCTGCAGCTTTTACTCAAATTTCTGAATTATTTCTCTAACATCTTCCTTTACAAATATGAAGCATGGTCTGGTCTAGCATTACTCGTTGTCCCCTTCTCTCTGTACATGCAGAGTATGAACCCAGAGATTCAGACACTCATAAAATCTGTTAAAGGGCTCTGAGGGTATTATAGCTCTAGCTTCTTTGATATCACTCTTTTTATTAATATTTAAATCATATTTTATTTATTATCTGAAAATCCTGACATGTACACATGACATGATTGTTAAGTCTCTTGGACCCTTCTTTAATCTGAAATCTTCTTTCCTAACCATGACATTTAAATAATTTCAGTTACTATACAACTGAAGTGTTTTATTGCAGTTCCCTCTGCTTAAAGCATTTGATACATTACTATCTCAGCCTAGCTCTACCATAGCAAGGCAGAGACATTTGGTTTCAAACATTTTTTCCTGTAGTATTAGCTGAACATTTAAACAAAATAAACAGATAAAGATAAGCATTTCTTAAAATAAAGTAAAATCTTCAGGTGAGCTCAGTGGTTAAGATCACTGGCTGCCATTCTAGGGGACTTGGGTTTCATTCTCAGTGCCCCTATGATTGAGAAGAGCTGTCTGTAATTTCAGTCTAGATGTGACACCTTCTTCTCATCTCTGTAGGCATCAGACATGCTTACAGTACACAGATATACATGCAATCAAAGCACACATATACATAAAATATTAAAATGTTTCAACTTTTTTTTTTTTTTTTTTTGGTTTTTCGAGGTAGGGCTTCTCTGTGTAGCCCTGGCTGTCCTGGAACTCACTCTGTAGACCAGGCTGGCCTCGAACTCAGAAATCCTCCTGCCTCTGCCTCTCAAGTGCTGGGATTAAAGGTGTGCGCCACCACCACCTGGCTGCTTTCAACTTTTCATGTTTAAAAATAGCAGGTTATGTTCAAACATCACTTACCAGATGTTTGAAAATGATTCCCTAGAGCTTTCACCCTCACTACTAAATGTGGAAAGCCAGATAATACTAGAAGTAGGATCATGAAAAGACAAAAAGAAAACGTTAAAGAAGGGGAAAAATAAAACAATAAAATATAAAAGGGTCAGGCTAGTTTTTGTTTTTGTTTTTGTTTTTTTTTTAAAAAAATGTCTCTGAATTTGACTGTTAGATGTATAGTCATGATTAGTATAATGTTATTCATTGTATGGAGGAATATCACAAAAGTGACGTTCTTTTCTTCTGTTAATTATGTTTGCTATACATACATACATACATACATACATACATACATATATGTATAACATATATATATACATAGATATATAGCCTATGTCTACACACACATATATACTTAAGATTTGTTTTTATTTTACGTGTATGGGTGTTTTGTCTGCATATATCTCTGTGTACCTCATGCATACAGTGCTCATGTAAACCAGATTCGGGAACTGAATCCCCTGGAATTGGCATTCCAGATGGTTGTATGCTGTCAAGGTGGTCCTGGGAATTGAACCTGGTCCTCTGCAAGTGCTCTTAATTGCTGAGACATCTCTCCAGCCACTATATTCGGTCTTTTTTGAGAGAGTGTCTCATGCTGTGGCTTTGTGTGGCCTGAAATTTACTGCGGCCCTTTTCCCTCAGCTGCCCTAGTTCCAGGATAGCAAGTGTTTTGTGCTTCTCAGTGTACATAATGCCTTTTTGTTTGGAGCACAGGTTAAGTGGTAGATTTTTGGAAAAATTAATGTGGAAAACTACAAATGTAAATACTGTTGCATTCGCTGTGGATTTGTGGCTTTTTAGCTATGGTATAAGTCAAAAGCCAGACACCGGAGAAAGCACTCGCTGCCCTTTGATCAGCATAGGAATATTTTATGGAGGGTGGAGGCTTTTTAGAAAATTTTAGGTGAAACAAGGTGGAATTTGGGGTGAGAAGTGTTTTCTTTGTGAAGTTTTGGGCCACAGGCGTCTCCAGGATCTTTTATTCTAATCAGTTTTTTGCAAATCTGGGAGTTTTTTTTTTTTTTTTTTTTTTGTGAAATTGCCCTGTTACCCTACAGGAGAGCTACCCGTTCCTCTGCTGATTGTACAATGTGAGAAGTGGTGGTCAGTCACAAGGGTTTGCTGGCAAGGTTTGGGGAAAGGATGGAGAACCACAGTCACTAGGCTACCTAATTGAACTGATTCCTTTCAGGACAGGAAATCTACTAGAGTCAGCCTAATGCGTTCGTCTATCCTCCTTCTGACTAGAAACTCACGCGTCAGTGCTAGACCACTCACAGATATCTATATGCATTAATTTGCAATGAACTTGAAGATGACACCAGTCATATGTCAGTCACTGAGAGCAAGGATTTTAAACTTTCATTGGATAATCCCAGAAATTCTATACTGGATGTCCTAGAAATGTGGAAAGATGGTTTTTTAAAGTGACAGCACCAGTTATTGTTTTCTAGATACTGATAGTTGGCTGCATGTGACATTTTTATTTATTTCATGTTCAATTTGGTTGTCCATTTTTAGATAATGTAAATTCTGAATCTATTAAAACTTTAATTCCAGGCTGGTGAGATGGCTCATTGAGTGAAAGTGCTTTTGATACAGCTGAATGATCTGAAGTTGTTCCCTGGAACCCACGGTGGAGGGAGAGACTGATTGCCACACACACACTGGGACACTTCCCTCTTACAATAATAATAAATGAAATAATAAAAAGTTTCATTTCTAGTATATTTTCTCAGCTATATTTCTACAATATGATTGTGGTGACAATTATCTAAAGATATGCCATGCTTCTGCCTGCTGATAAAGTGTGATAGCAGTCTGAATGATATTTGGTTCCTTATTAATATTTCTGACAGTATATTTATAATCTCAAACTTCTTCTACTTTTATAACACTATGCAATGTTTAATCAGGGTAAACTGTCACAATGAGGCAGTGTGATTTTTCCAGTATTTACACAGATGTTTTTAAGGTTTAAATAGGAAATCTTCTGTCAATCTAGAAAGGAAAATTTTGCATCAGCACAGGACTTGATCAAAGTTTCAGCACATTAAAACAAAGAAATTTCCACAGGATAACCGATACATGCGATCCTGATAAGGGACCTGGTTTATATAGTTAGTAAATTTTCTCAATAATAAATATGATGACTATCAAAAATATAGTCCATCATCTATTTTATTTTATTTTATTTTATTTTATTTTATTTTATTTTATTTTATTTTATTTTATTCGAGGCAGGGTTTCTTTGTGTAGCCCTGGCTGTCCTGGAACTTGTTCTGTAGACCAGGCTGGCCTCGAACTCAGAGAACTGCCAGACTGTACCTCCAAAGTGCTGGGATTAAAAGTGTGTGTCACCACCACCCATTTTAAAGTTCTTATTTGTACATTCGAAATTCACACATTTCAGAAAACTTAGGGTCATAATATTGGAAAACAATAGCCTATATACTGAACCCATGTA
>NC_034613.1:116124426-116144747 GCF_900095145.1 Mus pahari
CCTCTTGCATATGCCTCCTCCGCTCTGCTCAGCTGGGATGCTTGGGAAGTCATTTAGATTTGACTGGCAAGTGCTTGTTTTTGGCTTCAAATAGACTTAAATAGACTCTAATAGGAGCAGTGGCATTTATTCCTTTTCTGGAGCTCTAGCTTTCTTACACAGGTTAAAAAATGCACCCAAAAAACCCCAACTTCATTATGCTTCAGTCACAGGCAGGAATTTATAGCAAGAGCCCAGATGTTTGCAGCTCATGCCAGGGTATTTTGATCCTAATGTAACAGAGCTCACATTTTCAAATCAGAAAACAATATTCAGAGGAGTTGACTTCAGAGTTTTCAGGTTTCCAGGCCAAGTGATGGGTTTCTGAATCTATTTTTAGACATTCTTTCCTCATCTCTTTTCCTCTTCACCTTCAGAGTGCTTTGTTCCTTTCCTGGAACTGGGTCTATGCTGTGCAAATCTCATTTTGGGCACATACTGTTTTAAATCCTCATTTTGTAGGACAGAGACATCTCAAAGGTTTTGTACCTTAATTCCTGCTTTCATTGCTCTTTACTTTCTTTCTGTTAATTGTGTTTCATACATTCAAATAATACTAAGTGTAACAATCTTTTCTGGGACACAGGACAGATCCTCCTGTGCCAAATGCATTCTGTGTATTACTCTTTTGTTTCTCTGGACACTGTCTTACTGTTATTGTTTCTGTTTCACAGATGGCATATTTTGAAGCTTATAGGTGAGCTAGCTTCTTAAGATTATGCAGTGGTAAAATTGGTCTTCCGTTCCTGGTTGTTTGGTTTTGAGTCACTTGTTTGTGTGTGTGTGTGTGTGTGTGTGTGTGTGTGTGCATTAGGTGGCTGTAGAGGCCAGAGATCGACATCAGGAAATCTTCTTCCATCAGCTCTTATTTATTTATTTATTTATTTATTTATTTATTTATTTATTTATGACAGGATCTTTGATTGGACATGGAGCTCACAGTATCTTCTTGACCAAATGCTCAGCAAGTGTCTGGGATGCTCCTTTCTGTCCCCCACAGTTGGGCTTCAAGGCAAATGCTACCATGTCCTACTTTTTCCGTAGGTGCCGGGGGCTCTGAGCTAAATTCTTCATACTTGCCTATCAAGCATTTTATTCCATCCCATGAGTCAGTAGTTTTAATATTGCTGTTGTATTCAAGTGAGTACCTATAATTGTCTGCTGAGTGGTAGGTTCTTCAGGGCATGCTAAGGGTAAGAGAGAGAGAGAGAGAGAGAGAGAGAGAGAGAGAGAGAGAGAGAGAGAGAGAGAGAGAGAGAGAGAGTTTTCTTGCTCCCAAAGAATGTGAGCTGGAAACGGAGAAAGCATTGAACATATAGTAATGAGTGTGCACCTCACTTCTGCCTCTATTTTGGGGTTCTTCAGGGGAATCAAAGGAAAAGACACTCGGCAGCACTTTGTTTTAGGTACAATGATAGGTGAATGTTAACAAGGTTATCCCCCTATCCCCCTATGGAGCCAGTTACCTGCTTGTCTGGAAGGATATGGATCAGGGTTAAAACACACAAATCTGGGTTGAACAGTTAGCTCAGCAGTTAAGAGCCCTTGCTGTTCTTGTGGAGGACCCAGGCTCATTTCCTGGCACCCACATGGTGACTCACAACTACCAAATCACTTCCAGTGGGTTTGGCACCATCTTCTGGCCTCCCCCAGGCCCTGGGCATACTTATGGTGGCTGATGCTCAGACACACATATGGACAAATGTCCATCCACGTAACATATAAATAAATGTTTAAGAATATCAGAGAACTGTTTTTGTCGAATGTGGACTTTTCCTGTTATCTCTTGGGATTTTCTTCCTCCAGTTTCACTGAGAAGCTAATGATGTGCAGAAGGGGTGCATGCTGTGTTCCGTTCACAGTGCTTTGCAGGTCTTAAGTCATTTAATTTGATTGGAAGGATTGTGTGTGGCATCGCCACCTTTGATTTCTCACTCCGGGACCCTTTCCTCATCAGGGCCTAAGTAGATCAGGCTGATCTTGATTTCCTGAACTTCCTACCTCAGTCCCCAGAATTGGGATTATAGGAATGCATTCATACACTCACCTCTGAAGGCATCTTTAAACTTTACATCCAGACTGCAGTTTCCCCTCCCTCTTTTCCTCCCAGTACTGTCCATGCATTTCCCCTCTTCCCGCTTCCTATCCACCCTGCTTGTGTTTCTCTTCAGAACAGGGGAAGCCTCCCATGGATACCAACCGACCTTGCCATATCAAGTTATAGTAAGGCTAGGCACGTCCTCTGCCACTGAGACTAGACAAGACAGTGCAGCTAAGGAAAAGGGATCCAAAGGCAGGCAACAGAGTCAGAGACTCTGCTCCCTTTTAGGAGTCTCACATGAAGACCAAGATGAATAACTTTTCCATATATCCAGAGAGCTGAAGGCTTCTTTTTGTTCTTCCTAGTCTTACTTTTTTAGGTTGTAGTGTTCATAATTCTCTTATGCTTCATAGAGAGTTTCTCACTTTAAGTCTTGAGTCCAAGTTAATTTTCAAGATTTGGCTCTCTTCTGGCTCTCTTCTGTTACTGATCATATGGAAGGAGTATTATTAAGGTCTTAGAGAGGAGGCTGTAGATTGAGACTCCTAATATGCTATAAATAATTTTCCTCTTTAAAGTCCAAACGAGGCTCAGAAATGCATTTATGAAAAGGAGATTGGGGAAAATCACAGTTTCTGTCTGCAGGTTAACCCATACAATAGTTCTGTAAATGAGAAAGGAAAGGAAAACAGACTTGCCTTGGTTGAGGCTTAGCTTTTTCTCAGTGAATGATGAATCACATCTGGAACATCTAGAAGAACCAAGCTCAATGTCACTGTCAGCTCTTTCCAAGTCATGCTGATTTCCAGGTAATTGCTCAGTTTTGGGCCCAGTTCCCCAGACCATTTAAATGGAGAGGGGGGGGGGAAACTGTCCCCAACATCCAAAGTACAATTTTACTAAGGAGATTTATATTTTTACATTGGTACAGAATATAAATATTGTAAATGTCCTCCACTCTGTGGAGCCTTTTTTTTAGAGCTATAGTTAATGGGCTAACTTTCTGTCTTGCCACTTTATCAAGTTGATGGAACTGTTTAATGAAATCCATGGAGATTGAGCAATTTAGTCTAACGGTCAGTAGCAACCCTTGATGTAAGTAATTTCCAGCAATACTGTATGCATCAAATGTCCAACCTGCCACTGGTTATCAATATCCATTATGCTTTTGGTTGGCTTGAGCCATTAATAATATGTCAGATTAAGCAATTAGGCTGTCTCTACTTGCCAGAGGAAATTGTTTTTCCCTAACTGATGATATTGGTTTTGTGGCTGTGCAGATAAGTACTTGGTCAAAATGTTTGGCACATTCATAGCCGGGGAGTGACTCTTTTTGATAGATAAGGAGCAAGGACTGAAATTCAAGGGGCTAAGAGCCTACAGACAATCCCCAAGGAAAGCATCTTAGCATTTCTTCTTTTAAAAACAGGAATGGTTTAATTACTGTTGGTAATCTCCAGCAAAGAACTTCATTTGCTGTGTCTGGGAGGACATGTCTGAGTGGAGCCAGGCTAAACAAAAACACCCAAGGTTTTGTTTTTTTTTTAAGATTTAAAGATTTATTTATTTATTTATTATATGTAAGTACACTGTAGCTGTCTTCAGACATTCCAGAAGAGGGAGTCAGATGGTTGTGAGCCACCATGTGGTTGCTGGGATTTGAACTCAGGACCTTCAGAAGAGCAATCGTGTGCTCTTACCCACTGAGCCATCTCACCAGCCCAACACCCAACTTTTAATAGCAAATGTGAACAAAGACTCCTTGGAAAGCACATGGTGAATACTTTCGGGTGTTTATTTTTTTTCATACTTTGAAAATGCAAGATGAAAAAGAAGGGAAGGGAAGAGTCCAGTTGAAACACATTGTAGTATTGACTGTCCTGGAACTCGCTGGCCTCAAACTCAGAAATCCGCCTTCCAAGTGCTGGGATTAAAGGCGTGTGCCACCACTACCCGGCCAATTTTTTTTTTCATTTTTCATTTTTTTTAAATTTTTTCTGGTCCCGTTCGCTCCAGCTCCGCCCAGCTTACTCTGGCTCCCGCTGTGCTAGCTCTGGCCCCACTCACTCTGGCCCCACTCGCTTTGGCCCCACTCGTTTCGGCCCTACTCGCTCCGGTCCCAGTCTGGCCATATTTATTTCATATGTGCGTACTGTCACTGTCTTCAGACACAGCAGAAGATGGCATCGGATCCCATTACAGATGGTTGTGAGGCACCATGTGGTTGCTGGGATTTGAACTCAGGACCTTTGGAAGAGCAGTCAGTGCTCTTACCCACTGAGCCATCTTACCAGCCCTACAGTGTTCAGTTTGAAAAAAGCTTTCAGTAGTACCCCCCTTCTGATTATGCATCTACTCAAAATGGTCTTATTACTCTGGAATCATTTTATGCTGCTTTCAAAGTTTGTTTTCACTCCCACTGCAAAAATATAACATACAAAACATATTTAAGCCGAAGGTGTGTGTGTGTGTGGGGGGGGGAATCAACGACAAATCACCCACAACCTTACTACCTAAAGATAACCCTTTGGTGCATATCATTTATTCATTCTTTTATCAAGTATACATTGAACAATGATTTATTGTCCCTTGGGTAAGCTTTAAAAGTATAATAGTACCTTCCTGTCAATGGGCAAAGAGACACTTTGTTGGTGGTGGTGGTCTTATGTCAGTCAGGGGCAAAGCAGATGACAATACTTTGTTCATCCTAGCTTCATTCCTGGCTGTTTTCAGGACAGGACACAGAAAAATCAAATCAAATCAAATCCATACAGCGCTGCGCAGGAAGAGGAAGACAGAGACCCGCGCCCTGCCACGCCACTCGATGTGGGCGGGGCGAAGGAAAGAAACCGACAGACCTTCCCTCCACCCCGCAGCACAGGTGGGCCACAGACACACAGAGCTCTGCCCATCACCGCACAGCTCAGCGAGGGCGTTGGAAGCCATACAGAGACCTGCGGACTCCCATACCATCCATAGACCTGCCTCCCCCCTAGAGCACAGCCTGCGCTTCAACACGAGCGCCATACATAAGCATTTGCCATCATGCCATGCAGCTTTTACTGAGGATGGTCACCCTGGGGTCTGGGAGCTACGTGGCTGGCCTGCAGTGGGAGCTAATGTGCAGGGAGACATCTTTTTGAAGACGGATGGAACTGGAGACTCTGGGAATGTACTAGAGAGGAGTAACCTGTTGTGTGTGGCCAACCCCACTGTCTGGAGCCATAATGAGGTCCGAGCCTGAGCTGTTGCTGTGGGCCGTGTCTGGGTCCGTAGCTACTTAGTAGCAGGCACGGGTCAGTGCCCATAAATCATATTAACAGCGTAGAACATGAGGCTATTCCTGGTCAGGGCCGTCTGCCATCACTGGCTGCAGTGCTCTGGAGGATTGGTGCCCCCACGGTTGATAGCACTTGGGAGAGTAATACCTTTGCCCAGATAGTACAGTAGAAGCCCTGGTGGTGTGGATAAGCCAGCCTCCAGGGTGTGAGCTAGGGAGAGCTGACCCCACCACTCCTCTGCCATGAGGTGACCTGGGCAAAGGGAGAAGCCTTGCCCCCTGCACCTTAACTTGTTAAGCAGTCAGGAGAGCTGACCCTGAGGTCAAGAGTGAGGGAGACCTGGCTCCAGCACTCATCTGTTGTGAGGTGAAATGGGTGCAGGGTGATGCCCTTCTTCTCTCCCCCTCCCCTTGTCACTTGGGATAATTGGGAGAGCAGGGCCTGGATCTGGTCCCCGTGGTAAAGGCATGGGTGTGCCTGCCCCGAGGGAGAAAGAGCTGCAGAGCTGGCCCAGTCAGTCCCTCTCAGGCTGCAGCCCTTGGGAGAGCTGGCCCCATGCCTTGACTGGGCAGCACAGTTGGCTCCGGAGGTGTGGGTGCGGGTGAGCAGGGCCTGATGGCATGAGAGCAGGAGAGCTGACCCAGCCTTCTGCTGACAGCAGCAGAGGGTGGCCTAGCAGTGCTGGAGAGATAAGAGAAAGCCAGCTCACCAGTTCAGCTACCACCCAGGATCAGATCCAGGCCTCTGAATTGGCCCACCCCAACATCTATACCATCTGCGAACAGTTGGCGTGAGTGAAACCGTCAGTCCGGCTCTTCCAAAGCCATGGATAGCCATTAAGAAAGGGCAACAACTGGATAGCTGGGAGAAGTCTCAATGAGGATCCAGTACTGATGTGTGTCACAGAAGCCAGAGATCTCAAACCAGACCAAATGACTCATAGCAATGAACATTTGCAAGTAAAGATGTGTGGACAGAGGGATATACTATGGGACGACATACTACAGCTTCCATGATAAGATTTTTTTTCTATTTTTCCTATGCTGTGTGTGTGTGTGTGTGTGTGTGTGTGTGTGTGTGTGTGGTTGTGTGTGTGTTATTTTGGCAGAAGAGATTATAAGAGGGAAGGATAGATAAAGGGGGACATGAAAATGACATCTGGGGGCCATGATATGAAACTCACAAAGAATCAATAAAAAGTTAAAAAAATAAAAAAAAATGGAACCAAAAAGTATAATAGTAAACAAAACAGTCTCCATGAAGCTTACAATTTGATGGCGATTTTTTTTCATTATCATAAAATGAAGCACACAGTGCCAAATTGTTTGTTTATCCTATGGATAAAGATCCACTTCACCACAAGAACGTTTTAAGAAAGGCAACCAATCTGGGTCTGCATGTAAGGAGACATTTCGGACAAAGCACCGCCATTTGGCTAAAGATTCTTCTGCTTTACTTAGGTAGAAATCGTGGGCAGGCAAGGAGAAGCTCTTTAGGCTGCTTCCTGTCCTTTAGTGTTTGGCAGCAGCACGTGGTGGCAGTTGGTGGACAAGAAGCAACAGCAACTGACATCCTCAAGTGTTACCGTCTCTTTGTAGGCCTTAGATACCAGAACAGAACTCAGCCCAGTCTTTAGTTTTTCTCTTTGCTGGCTTCGCGAGGCCTTTACATCTTTAGCGTCAGCTCTCTGTCCTCGCCTGTCTCACCTCCCGTGGCCTTTCTTTTTTCTGCTCTGGCTGCTTTTTAAACTGCCTAGCACCTGTCTTCAGCTGTTAATCAGTTAGTTGGCTGCCTTGTCGCTTTTACAGTGTGGCATGGTAACTGCTCAGTTATGGCTGCCTCCGTTCTCATGCCCATAGTGTTCTGCTGCCACTGCCACCTCTGGTGTTGCTGCTTCCATGGGGCCAGCTCAGCGTGCACTACTAAAAGTAAAAGGAAATGAGTGCTCTAGAGAAGCCACCATGGGGCCTGATGTAGCCACGCCTGGAGTGACAGCACAGGCAAGGTTCCCAGCCAATTAATCCACTGGCTTATTGTGTGACACTAAGAAGCATGCCTAGACCGTCCTAGAAGGGCATTTCTTTGGCTATTTATTCAGACCAATCCCAATCTTGCCATGTAGCATCAATGACAGCCCTGGAGGCTTGTGGTTTTTTTTTTTTTTTTTTTTTTGGTTTTTCAAGACAGGGTTTCTCTGTGTAGCCCTGGCTGTCCTGGAACTCACTTTGTAGACCAGGCTGGCCTCGAACTCAGAAATCTGCCTGCCTCTGCCTCCCGAGTGCTGGGATTAAAGGCTTGCGCCGCCACGTCCAGCTGAGGCTTGTGTTTTGGACCAATGACAGCCTTGTCTGTTAGTACTACTCGCAATAGTTCCTCTTCCAGATCCCCAGAGACAGTGCTCCAACTTAGGCCAAGGTGAAAAATGTATGGTCATCTAAAGTTTATTTCGCTGTGCAGTAGCCAAACAACTCTGCTCTTAAACGGTCTTGGCTGAGACTATGTCTTTAGGAGCTGGGGGAAATCAGCTATGATCATCTTCTAGTGTTCCAGAGGTTGGTTGCTGCCATAATGATGGTCCAGATGGCTAAGGCAGCCAAGGCTGCAAAGGGAGAGTTCAATGGCTAACTCACTAGGCAGTTAAATTTCCCTTTCCCAAATGTCTTTGCTCATATACAGAAAAGTGAGATTTAGAAAGTGCTGCAGTGTAAACCTAAGGAACTTCTCATAAAAGCTACTGGTGATTTTAACAGTTCTAACAGTGCACACCTGTCCAGTGCTCCAGGGAGATGTGGGTTCCCTTTAACTGTCTCAGGCATTTGGCTTGTGACAGAAGGTTCAGGTTAACCTTGGGAAAGAGAGATTGGGAAAAGGAGGGTGAGGAGGAAGGGACGTTTTTGTTTTTTTCCTTTTTTTTTTTTTTTCCTAAATAGAAGTGACAGTGTGTGATTGGAGGGGATAATGGGTGATTGAGGACAGGGGTTGGCAAACTATGACCACAGCATTTCTAGTTTTTGTAAATGAAACTTTATCTGATGATGCTGTGCTGACTCATTTCCTGATGATCTCTGGTTGCAAAGCATTGAGTTGTTCCCACAAAGACCATATGGCTCTATTGGAACATCTAAAATATTTGTTCTCTGTTCTGTCACAGAAAATGTTTGCTGATTTTGTTTTATCTGAGACCTCAAAGAAAGTGAAGGTGGCGTGAAAAGAGAAATGACGTGGGAGATGCTGAAGTTGGATATTAGGCAAGACCCAGACAGGCAGGCAAGGCAGGTTTTTAGTTATAATCTTTATTTGAGATTAATGGAAAAGAACTGAATAGTTTTAAGAAGTCTGAAAAGAGCTGACCTGGAATGGGACTAGAACCCACCTTCCTTCCTTCCTTCCTTCCTTCCTTCCTTCCTTCCTTCCTTCCTTCCTTCCTTCCTTCCTTCCCCCCCTCTCTCTAATTGTTGTTTGTTCATTTGGTTTTGAGACAGAGTATCCTGTAGTTCAGGTTCACCTTGAAATAGCCATCTAATTGAGGATGACCTTGAACTTCTGGTCCTCCACATCATGTTCAGGTTTATGAAAGTCCTGAGGATGGAATTCATGACCTCGAGCCTCATGCATGCCAAGCAAGTAAGCACAGTTTCCTGAACTTCATCTTCAGCCTTTACTCTTAGCTTTTATTTGACAGTTCATCTTGTATATCTTCCTATTATATAGTCATTATATATAATTATATATTATATATGACAGTATGTATGTGGATTTATTGCAAATGAGAATTTTACATTTTTTGACATGATGCATACTCAGCTGAGAACAGCCATGTGCGTATTGTTACGAATCCCCTATGATGTCATAGAAATTGTTTTTTTAATTGAGTATATACACTTCAGAGACTTTTGCTTCTCTTACACCTACAGTCTTCCAGAAGTAGCATTTACTACTACTAGCAACATGTGAGTAGAGTGCTTGACTCCCACATTCTCATGAGATATTTTCATTTATTTGATAATTTTATACAAAAAAACCAATGTGTTATTGTTGCTTTAATTTTTACTTGTGATTGGTGGTGAGCATGGCTTTTCTATCTCATATGCACTTCTTGTATAACTGCGTAGTCATATCCTTTGCTTATGTTTCTATTGGACTATTTATTTTCTATTATGGATTTTTTATGTGTGATTGTATATTGAGGAGATTATTCATTTGCAATCACATTCTGAATACTTTTCCAAGCTTGCCTTTGACTTTTAAGTTTTATTTGTGGTATTTTAGATGGAACATATAAATGTACAGTTAACAAATAATTTCTTTTTGGGTTTTCTGAGCTTGGGGCTATGCTTGGGAAGACTAACAACACTGAGATTATAGAGCAGTTTAATCTTTAATTTATCTGATATTTATTTTGTTGTAGCACCAGACCTGATTTTCAGAAGGAGAAAAACTCATTGAGGAAAGGAAGAAAAACCCAAATCCCAAGCACCGTATGTGAGAACATGATTCTTGGGGGTGATGTATATGTATTCAAGTCATTTAACAAGCCAAGCAAGTTTACTTATTCTAGAATATATGTATATAAAATAAATAAATATATATTTACATACATTATGAAGTTAATATCTCCAAGTCACTTATACTTCAGGGTACCTACCATCCTATTGTCTTTTTGTTTGTTTGTTTTTTTGTTTTGTTTTTAGAGACAGGGTTTCTCTGTATAGCCCTGGCTGTCCTGGAACTCACTTTGTAGACCAGGCTGGCCTCGAACTCAGAAATCTGCCTGCCTCTGCCTCCCGAGTGCTGGGATTAAAGGTGTGCACCTCCACTGCCCGGCTCCATCCTAATGTCTTAAGCCTGATTATTATTTCAGAAAGGTTATGAGTGGCTGAAGGGGTGGTTTAGCAGTTAAGAGCACATCTTGCTCTTGCAGAGGCCCTAAGATTTGATTCTCAGCTCCCACATGAAGGCTCACAAGCTTCTGTAACTTCAATTCCACGGGCTCAGGTGCCCTCTTCTGGCTTCTACAGGTACTGCATGCAGGTAGCGACCAGACCGTGCATACAGGCAAAGCACCACATACACATTTAAAAAAGCACACATTGCCCCGTATATCCACAATTGGACTTGACACTTTTTATTTTCTTTGTCTCCTTTTGTTTTGGTGGAGGTTACCAGGGTCTGGGGTGAATATGGGAGGACTGGGAAGTGAATGTGATTGGGATGCATTGTGTGAAATTTCCAAATATTGAATAAAAGTATTATGTTAAAAAGGATATGATGCCCCGGGGTTGGGGAATACCTGGGTGGGGGGATCCCTCTCATAGGCTAAGGGATGGGGGATGGGGGTAAATAACTCTTTAAGAGGGGACCAGAAAGGGGGGCACATTTGGGATATAAATTAATTAATTAATTAATAAAAAATGCCAAAAAAGGATATGAACTTTTGTGTGTGAAAAGTGCTTGTGACATATGTTAATGTTCTATATGAACTTGTGGTTTAAATAAGTTTTTCTCTTGTCTTAGTTGTTGTCCTCTTGCTATGAAGAGATACCATGACCAAGGCAACGCTTACAAAAGAAAGCTTGGAGCATTGGGATCTGCTTACAGTTTGAGAGGGTTAGTCCACTCTTTTTTTTTCTTTGTTTTTGAGACAGGGTTTCTCTGTATAGCCCTGGCTGTCCTGGAACTCACTTTGTAGACCAGACTGGCCTCGAACTCAGAAATCTGCCTGCCTCTGCCTCCCGAGTGCTGGGATCAAAGGCGTGAGCCACCACGCCTGGCTAGTCCACTCATATCATGTTGACGGCTGTGGTAGTAAGAGGTCATGGTGTTGGAGATGTAGCTTTACATCCTGAACTGCTGGGAGCAGGCAGAGAAGGAGGTAGGTGGAGAGAGAGGGAGGGAGAAAAAAAGACTGGGCCTGGCGTGGGGTTTTGAAACCTTAAAGCCTACTCTTGGTGATACACTTCTTACAACAAGGCCATACCCACTTCAGCAAGACCACATCTAATCATTCTCAGACAGCGTCTCTAAGTGGTGTCTAAGCATTCAAACATGAGTCTATGTAGGCCATGCTCATTCAAACCACCACACCTTTCTTCTCTTATTTTTTTTTTTCATGGAAGACATATAAGAGGGTCTTGTAAGACATTTAACTGTATTAACGAATTTATTTCCCTTAATGGTGTTTTATAGGCAAGGGATTTGAAGAACACTAAGATTCAGAGACCTCTTTGAGGCCAGTCAGGTATAGTATAACGGTTTATATTGATTAACAACTTGACAGTATCTAGAATCACCTAGGAGACAAGCCTCTGGGCATGCCTGTGAGAGATTGTTTAAAAATATCATTTCCTAGGTTGAGATCCTGAGTTCATTAAACAGGAGAAAATGAGCTGAGATCAAGCAGCCATTGCGCTGTGCTTCTTGACTGCGGGTGCAATGTGACCAGTTCCTCAAGCTCCGACAGCTGAAACTTCTGGGCCACAAGGGCTTGAATTAGGAGCCCAATAAACCCTTCCTTCCTTCCTTCCTTCAGTTTTGTTAGGATCACAGCAACAGGAAAAGTAACTAGTACAGGTAGCAAGTCGCATCCGTGTCCTGTTGCCTTAAGTAGCATGTGATGTGATATTTGTGGTTGTGGGGGAAATCTCCTTGGTGAGTGAGTTACAGATACCACCAAACATAAGTGGAGTCTGAACTTGCCATCATTATTCTTTTGTCAGAATATAAATTACATGTTTGAGGGGCTGTTGTCTTCACATAGCCTTAAAAACAAACAAACAACCCCAACCTAAAGCAAAACAAAACAAAACTTCTCTCATACAGCACATCCAGGCTATATCATTCCCTCCCTCCATTACTCTAAGTTTCCCCCACCTTCCCTCTACCCCAGACCCACTGAACCTCCATTTCTTTTCAGAAAAGAGCAGGCCTCCCAGGGATATCAACCAAACATATCAATTTATAATTGGTCTAGGCACAAACCCTCATGTTAAGGCTGGGCTAGGCAACCCAATAGGAGTAAACGGTTCCAAGAGCAGGCAAGACTCAAGAGACAATCCCCATTCCCACTGTTAGGGGTCTCACAAAACACCAAGCAAAACAACCACAGTATGTATTCAGAGGACCTAGCTCAGACCCATGTGGGTTCCCAAAGAGTCCCCCATCACCACTGTTAGGAGCCCTAGAAGAAGACCAAGATACACAACCATAACATATATGCAGAGGACCTAGCTCAGACTCATATGCGATCTGTGATTGCTGCTTCAGTCTTTGTGAGCCCCAATGAACTCTGCTTAGTTGATTCTGTGGATTGTGTCCTCCTGGTATCTTTGACCTCTCTGGCTCCTACAAGCTTTACCCCTTCCTCTTCTGCAGGATTTCTCAAGTTCCACCTAATATTTGTCAATGGGTTTCTGCATTTGCTTGCATCAGTTGCTGAATAAGGCCTCTCTGATGATGATGATATGAGTATATGATATGATTTATGAGTATAGCAGAATATCACTAGGAATCATTTCACTGACTCCTTTTTACCAGTCATGTTTGGTCTATCATGGGTCTCTGGACTCTCCAGCTTCTGGTTCCTGGCCCTCCAGGAAGAGTCAGGCATGAGTCCCAAGTTAGATGAATCATTGGTTAGCCACTCCCATGAGCTATGTGCCACCATTATCCCAGCACATCTTGCAAGCAGGAAAAACTGTAGGTCAAAGGTTTTGTGGTTGGGTGGGTGTATCAGTCCCACCACTGGAAGCCTCACCTGGTTACAGAAGATGGCCAGTTCAGGCTCCATATCCCCCATTCCTAGGAATCCTCACTAGGGTCAGCCTTATAGGAGCTTCCAATGCATTAGGTTTCCACACTGCTCTCCAAATTCTCCCCACTTCAATTCCAGTCATCTCCTCCCATACTTTTTCCCTCTATCCCTCCCTCTACCTGATTGCTCCTGTTTTTGTTCCTACCCAAGCTCACCTCACTTGCAAAATGTATTCTATTTCCTATGTCCAGAGAGTTCCAGGCATCCCCAGCTTGAGCCATCCTTGTTACTTTCTGTGGATTATAGCATGACCATTCTTAAGAGTTAATGTCCACTAGTAACTGAGTACCTAGCATGTTTGTCTTTCTGGATCTGGGATGATATTTTTTCTAGTTCCATCCATTTGCCTGCAAATTTCTTTTCCTTTTTCTTTTGTAGCAGCTCAGTAGTTCTCCATTGTGCAAATGTCCATTTTTTTTTATCCATTCTTTTGTTGAGGGGCATTTAGTTATTTCCAGTTTCTGGCTATTATGAATAAAGTTGCTCTGAACACAAACCTTTGAAAACATATTCCTATCTGTAACTTTCCTATCCAGTATCAATCTCAAATATTTATTACATATTATATGTATACTATTACTTTTAAGCCACACAGAATACCTTTCTAAAATTGAAAATAGATTATTTTCTCATATGACATTTCATGATTAGAGTTTTCCTTCCCTCTACTCTTCCCAGTTACTCCCCTCCTCCCCTCCCCTCTCCTCTAGACCTACCCCCTGTCTATCTCCCATTAGAAAAGAACAGACTTCCAAGAGACAGCAGCAAAACATAGCATAATAAAATATAATAAGATAAAACTATCACATAAAAATTGGACAAGTCTCTCTCTTCCAGCCTAGCAAGATGGCTATTCAAAACACAGATGAGGTTTATAATATATGAGATTTTAACAGTTTATTTTTTGTGTGTGTCTATCTCTCTGTGTATGTATGTATGTATATATGTATGTATGTATGTATGTATGTATGTATATATGTATGTATGTATACCTGCCACATATGTCTGTGTATGTCTGTGTCTGTGTGTGTGTGTATGCGCACACACACTTGTGAACTCCAGAAGAGAGTTTTGGATTCTCTAGATCTGGAGTTATAGATGGTAGTGAGTTGTCCTACATGTGTACCTGAAGCTGAGCTCTAGTTCCCTGGAAGATCAGTAAGTGCTTTTACTCACTGAGTCACATTACCAACCCCTGTATGAATTTTTGGAGACAAAGTCTGAACTACATAATCTGGGCTGGCCTTGAACTCATGATGGTCTTATGTGATTATCCTGAGTTCTGGATGTTCACTGTCATGTTAGATGTGAATGTTTTATTTGAAGTAATACTAAATGAAAAAGGCAGAAAATTAATAGGCACAATTATGTAACAATATGTGAATACATATGACACTAATAAGACCATATTCAAAACTGTTATTAGAGCTTCTGGCATAGAGAATTTCAAATGGTAATTAAAATAACGTATTTAGAAAAAGAGTCAGTTAAAGTGAATTGCTTTCCTGATATTTACCATAGTACTTTGGGCTTAGGAAAAGGTCTCAAGGATATTTCGAGATATGCTAAGTTCATTTTCTCTCACATTTTCCCAAGGCAGCTTGACACTTTTCTGTGTTCAGGATGTACACATTAGACTCTCATTTGGTAAGAGCTTGGTTCAGCATTCTTGTCATCATCAGCTAAAAATGAATAGAACTACTTAATGGCAATCTTGGCAAGAAGTCCAGGGACCAAGTGAGGGCAGTGGAAGCAGCACTGAGGAGAGTTGTGGGGTTAAACATGAAGTCCAAACCAAAGCATGGGAAATCACAGTCAGCACCAAGTTCTGGGCGTGTCATCTTCCTATACTAAAGAAACGCAACAAGACCTCAATCATAACTGATGTAAATCCAGTGGACTCTCCCGGATTCAGCAGCTGTAACTACAGTCAGGTCTAGCTCATCAGACTTGGCAGTGACAGCAAATTTGGCAGGTGTCTGAAACCCACAAATTATCTGGAATACAGGCACTCTCCACTGCTGTTTAGCTTCATTTCCTGCTACGGTGTTAACACAGCCTTACAAAAGCAACCTAATGGAGACACAATCCCAGGTTACAATCCATCATTGTGGGGAAATCTAGGAAGCAGTAAGTTGAAGCAGCTGGTTCACATTATATTCATAATCAAGAGCAGAGAGCAATAAATCAAGTGCACAATTAGCCTTTCCTTAGAGAGTGGCCTAGGTAGTGAGAAACTGAAGGCTCCATCATGCAGCTACGAGTGAGAGCTCCCCTATCCATCTCAGGTAACTCCAGCCCTATTCATAGCAGTAGTCTGCTTAGAGATGCTGAGTCTAAATCTAGTGGTTTAGTTATGTGTGCTGTTTGAGCTGCTGAGTGTTCTGCTCATTTCTTATGAACTAGAAGATAATCATTAATATAGTGGTCCCGTGGTATTTGATTATAATTCAAAACTGTCTGGAACTTTTGCCTAGTACTGGGGAACTGGCAGTGTGGGATATACAGATCTCAGAATGCCTACTCTAAAACAGCTGGTTTGGGACTGCGCTGGGGCAACCAATGAGAACAATGGATAATAAGTGCTGAGTGTTTTATGTACACTGATAAGTGTCCAGTTCCTTTGTCGCCATGAGTAAACATCCCAACCACTGGGTCCTGTAGTTCCAGGTATGTAGGGCTCATAATTTTTAAAAATGTTGTCTGAAGCACTGTGGTTGGATGGGAGAGTACAGAGCAAGTGTTACTGAGCACACAGAGTAAGCCTAGAACTCGTTATGACTGCTGAGAAACCTAGGGAAGGCAAATCTGGACACAAAACTGAGATAAAGGGCAAGAATGCCAGTGTGAGGGCCCGCTACTAGTGTGAGGGTCAGTGGAAGCCTTCAATGCATGTAGGTGACATTTGATGCCACATACCAATAGTAATGCTCTTTTATGTGGCTCAAGATTTTGTTACTCTATTACATCCTCTTGAACTATGACAGGTTGCAGAATATAACTTAGCCTTTCTTCGTAAATAAAGTTTTATTTATTTATTTTTTATGAGTGTTTTACCCACATGTATGTCTGTGAAGCACATAGATGCAGTGCCCATGGAGGCCAGAAGAGGCCAGTAGATCCCCTGGAACAGGAGTTCTATATGCTTGTGAGCGGTGTGGATACCGGGATTTGAACCTGGATCCTCTGGAAAAGCAGCCAATGCTCTTTTTTTTCCCTTTTAATTATTTTATTAGATATTTTCTTCATTTACATTTCAAATGCTATCCCGAATGTCCCCTATACCCTCCCCCCACCCTGCTCCCCTACCCACCCACTCCCACTTCTTGGCCATGGCAGCCAATGTTCTTAACCACCGAGCCAACTCTTCAGCCCTAAGATTGTTTTTTTAATGGCTAGAATTGGGCTCAGAGTAGTTAAGCCTGAGTTGATAAACTACTTCTACTATTTTCCCTCCTTCAAATATTGTTCATCCAAGGGACAAAATTATGAGGGGTAGGAATCCATGATAGGGCATTCATTAGTGGCATTATTTCCTGTAATCTTAGAAGGATAGCTGGAGTAGCCTTGGCTCTGGCAGCTGTTGAGGCTCTGACAGCCAGCCCTTCCTGGGAAGCTTACATCTGGATATGGTGAACATCTCTAGAGAGCTTTGCAGCTGGTGCTGAAATTCGTGTTCAAGTGTCTGCTAATTCTATCGACTGAATGTTGCATGGCCCTCTCAGCAGAATGACATTTCACAGCTTTCAGCTGCTATAAATCATTGACCTCAAGAGCCTCAATGTTCAGTTCCTAATCCATCAGGTTATCTGGGCACTTGAAGCAGTTCAAGACTTTGAATAGAAATAGACCCAAAGACATGCTATCTCCCAAAGCCATTCCATTCCAAAATGATTAAATGTCTGTGCTCCCAAAGGTTTCCTGTGATAGTTTAGAAGACTGGCATGACAATTTTTTTTTGTATGTGTGTTCAGGCAGCAAAATCCTGATGGAGATGAATATAGGCCATTGCAACTTTCCCAGGCTATCATTCAGATGCAATATCTTTGTTTTAGTTGAGCTGCTATTTGGGCTTTGTTTTCTCCAGAGGGGGGATTTGGTGTTCTGAGGTCAAAAGACTGTATTAGAAAATAACCGTACTTTGTGTGTTTGCCTAGTTTGTAAGCAAGTGGAGACAGAGTAAATTAAGAGAAGGGACAGCCAGTTAGTTTCTTTAGCTCACTGAGTGCTTGCTTCCTTTCCTAGCTATGCTCCCCAGGGACATTGTCTGCTCTATTCCTTCTGGTACAGATAAATGTTGTGGCCAATATCTGAAATAAAAATGATTTTGTAGGTTGTCTCTAAGGCTAAAGTTGAGGTAATTTTACTAGCGAAATAGGTTTGCAGTCAGTGGGACATGGCAAAGATAGCTTAATTAATCACAAGGAGGTCAACATTCCTCCATTTCTAGAGAGTTGTCACTGGGGACAAATTCTGAGCTCTACTTACATCTAATGTGACTACTATTTACCAATGGAGTGTGAACTTTAGTGATTTATATCATTTTTATGAGCATAGTGATCTTGAAATTGTGTCAAAGATGCAAGATTCAAAAACTGTAAAACACTTCAGTTGCTTTCACTATCACCTAAAAAGTCACCTGCTGACCAGGAATATCCAGATTGTACTGTTAGAAGAGCAACAAATACTAGGTTTATTTGTTAAAGCATCTAGCATTACCCTAACAAACACACAAACGTAAGGAGACTAGAGAGGAGAGGATGGATTCAAATCATGACTGTAAGGCTAGTCCTTAGACAATAAGTCTTCTAAGAACCCATAGAGTTTCTACAAATACTCATTTCTGGTCCTGTCCCTACCAAACACAAATAAGGAAGTCTAGGGTAGAGTACGAGTTACTTCATTTAAAATAAGATCCTCCCAGTGACCTCTCGTGTACCATTCCCTTTGGCAAGGATGAGGGAGGAAAAGTGTGAGATTTAGATTCAGAAGATAAAGATGAGAAGTCTTTAGTGATGGCTACTTGAAAATTATAGTCAAAAGTGAGGAAATGGGCTGGTGAGATGGCTCAGTGGGTAAGAGCACCTGACTGCTCTTCCAAAGGTCTGGAGTTCAAATTCCAGCAACCACATGGTGGCTCATAACCATCCTTAACAAGATCTGATGCCCTCTTCTGGAGTGTCTGAAGACAGCTACAGTGTACTTACATATAATGAAAGTGAGGAAATGATTAGTATTTAAAATAACATAGGGATTTCAAGAATGAATATTTAATATGGCAGGGTGATATGTACTTGAAGTAAGCAATGCAGGAAGAGAAACAGACTTTTCTTGAAGTTGATCTTTAGAATTAATGAGTTTGAAGTACCCATTAACTACCCAGTAGAAATTTACTATAGTTAACCCTCAGTATCTATAGGGTTTTCATTCCAGGAGGCTCTGAGAATACCAAAATCTAGGGATAGTCGTGCCCCTTAGGTAAAACGACATGACATTTGCATATAACCCATGCATATTATTCTATATATTTTAAATATTTTCAAGATTACACAAACCATCTAACACACTGTAAATGCTGTACCTGTTGGAACTTATTTAGAAAATGAAAAGAAACACATGTCTGCATAAGTTCAGTACAGATCTTAAAAAGAAAAAAAATCTCTTTCAATCTTTAAGTTGGTAACAGAAGCCACAAACGAGACAAGGAGCTGACTGAATATTTGTCTGTGTGATGGAAGTAGAGAGTCAGAGGGATAAAAGGATGGGAGATCAGCAGAAGTGGGTGTGGCTGTTAAGTACAAGATAAAGCAAATTCAAGAAACTTATACTAAAATGATGTAAGGCTAATCTCAAGGAGTTTTTGGTAGTGGTGTTTTATTCCATCTCTCTTCTATATACACATCATTTTGGGATGTCAAGGAGTGTATGTGAAATGGGGGTATTCAGTAAAAGATTCTATTATCTATCTATCTATCTATCTATCTATCTATCTATCTATCTATCTATCTATCTATCTATCTATCTATCTATCTGGCTCTGACTCTTTAAACTGAGCCAGAAAAGTAGCACTTTTTTCTATGGCTTTGTTCACGGTCAGTTTTCCTCCTAGTTCTTGTCTGTACCACCACACTTCCATTATGACTGATCTTCCCAAGTTATGGTCGTTCCTTCCCCTTTAAAAATATATGTATTCATCCTCATACATTTTAATGATCTCTTCTGGATTTTTCTCAACTTATTAGATGTAGCTTCTCATCTAACTCTCAGCTTTTGACTTTCCTTTGAGTGTATTATCTTTTGATGTTTAGGGCAAGAAGATTTTCTGGAATCCCATAAGGGAGATGGAATTGCATAGAGCCAATGCATGGAAAAACTACTATTTTGACCTCTTTCATATACATTTTGAGCTTCTCAATTATGCTGAAGATTTGTGAAACCAAAAAATGATCAGATTTTTTATCCTTTCAGATTGTCACTCCTTTCCATTATCTAGGAAAAAAAATTCACCCAAACACGCAGTTTCATTTCCATGTCAGTGAATTCACAAAACTATGGAAAAATATGATCAGATGGAAACCAGTTGAGACATCTCCAAAGACAAAAACAATTTTATGGTTTCCCAGGTCCATGTTCAAATTAGAAAATTTCTCATCTGGCATCACATTCGGCTAAAATATACCTCAGATATCAACACTTGAATATTGCAACTGATGTAAATTTGCTATACCCAGCACTTTAAAAATTCCCCCTGTCTACTGGAAAGCATACAGACAGAATGTGAGATCCAACAGTTATTTAATTTCAAGGTCATTATTATGCTTAGGGAGCTAGGAGCTATAGTTTCCTGAAGGCTTATTTTATATTAGGTATTATGCTATGAATTATTATTTTTTTAAATCTCATAACAGTCTTGTTACCTCAGACTACAGATGACAAAAATGTAGACTCATAGAGGCAAACAAATATGTACATCGATTCCAATCTCCAGTCTTCAAGGCATGTGTGTACTCTATGTCAGTGACTTCAAATTCAGTCATTTGAAATTCAGCCTCCACCTCTACTATCTTACTTTTTTCTCTTTTGACCATTTTGAAAAGATGTCTTGAAAACTGTGTGTGTGTGTGTGTGTGTGTGTGTGTGTGTGTGTGTG
>NC_034613.1:116144767-116152673 GCF_900095145.1 Mus pahari
AGAGAGAGAGAGAGAGAGAGAGAGAGAGAGAGAGAGAGAAAGAGATAGAGACAGAGATACACAGAGAAAGTTATTCATCCAGGTACCATTTTAAAGCAATTTATGTACTGCTAATGAAACACATACCATTCTTTGGAAATACTACAATTTTCCATCAGTGAGGCAGCAAAGGGGAGGCACATAAGTGCTTGAATTATATTGTAGTGCCATTATCCTTCGCAAAGCATCAAGTTAAACATTAAAAATCAACACTTACAAAAATACCAGATACATAAGTCTACAAAACTGATGATGACAACATTTAATTTGTGGGAAATGAGGAAATAAATACATATTAGCATTTGTAATGCAATAGGGTCTCATATAACCCAGGCTGGCAACAAACTCCTAACTGAAAATGACCTGGAACACATCTCCCAAGTGCTGGGATTATAGGCCTGTGTTAACACATCTGGACTGTAACCTAAATTTTATTTTTATTTGTTCATTTTAATTTTTCCAAATCTAAGTTTAATTTAACTTTATGTACATGGGTGTTTTATCTGTATGCATATCTGTATAGTTCATGATGCATTGTACCCAAGGAGGCAAGAAGATGACAGTGGATATCCTGAAACTGGAGATACAGATGGTTGTGAATCCCCTGTAGGTAATCAAACTTTGGTCCTCTGCAAGAGCAAAAAGTGATATTAACCACTGAGACATTTTCCAGTCCCATGTATCCCAAATTTGTAAACATTATGGAAATATTTCTAGAGTACAATGAAATTAATAGATGTAGCCAAGGAAGAGAATCAATTATTTATATCAGACCCACATTATGGTTCAAGCTAATTATTTCAGGTCTCAAGATTATTCATGAAAGTGCAAGCATGGTAAAATAGTATCAAACAATTTCAATAGTGTGAATGATCAGCAACATGTTCTTGAGACTAGCACACATTGATGCCCAAATCCTTCCATGACTAATCTCTAATCTCAATCTGTTCTCTGAGGGTCCTTGTTGAAGAAGTCCAAAATGCTAGCAGCAAGATATAATCTCATTAGGATTCTACTTGTACTTTTTTCTTGGCTTTGGGTATCTAGTTATCACTTTTGCTCTCCAAATTCAAGATGTGCAAGCAAATGCCTCCCATTGCACTGCCACTTGAATTCTGTTTAGAATCTCATTTCCTGTACAGCACATTAATACAATGACCTTCGTGCCTTAATTTGTCTTGCTGTGTGATGAGACATCTGTGATCTGGAAAGAAACACCGAATAAGCACAGCATTACATCTCAGAATACAATAAGCCACGGCTCAGTTAACTGGACAGTGTCAGCCTGGCAAGGGCCAGAACTTGGAAATAGACTCAAACACTGGCTTGAACAAGCAAGAGCTTATAAGCATGAAATAGATTCAGTTGAAAGAGGGAAACAAATGCAGGTAATAGGCCAAAGTTATGGTAAAGGAAAATTATTAATTGTAGAGACAGATGATGAATCTCCAATATATACTTTTAGTTAAGACTTATTTTTCTGATCTTAACTCCCATTTTCCTATTGAAATCCTATGGCCACTTCAAAGTCAACATATTCCAGTTTTTTTTCTTGAGATATACATATACTAAATCTGATTCCCTTCAATTATCTTCTGTATTGGGGGAAGACATCTTAATCTTCCCTCTTACTCCAACAAGAAAACTGGTGGTGGTAGCTGGGTTGCTATTGGTCACACTCCGCTTCCGTGGATATCACTAATTCCTGATAATTTCCCCTTTTAGATGACCTTCCAAACATTTTTATTTTTTCTATCATGACTGATGTTCCTCTAGACAAACACCAAACATTTGTCACCTGGACATCTACAATACCCACTGAAATGACTTCTCTATCCCATGTTTGCCTCCATTTCCCCCCAACTATGACTACCACATCTCTCTTCTCATATGAAAACCATGCAGTAGCTTCCACTGTCTTTTAGACAAAGATAATCACTCCTTTGTTCCAAAAGGGCCAATCTTTGTCTGCCTTAACACAAGCCAGCATCTTTAGCATTGTGTTATAGCTCGTTTTCCCCTTCTATTCAGTGCTAGTATGACATGTGTTCCCAGGTTTCAGTAAATAAGGCTACAGCTCTAGATTAATTAGTTATTTTTATCAATGCGTGCACAATTTATTTGGGTTTTAGGGAGTTTTTTTCTTTTTTCCACAGTCACATACCAATGATTGCTTAAATCTGGAAATGAATTAATGAAGAGGTACAACCAGGAAAACAATTTAAAGGGCAGCAAATCAAAGGTGTACATAACCTCAGGATTGGAAGGTATAAGCAATGAACACTTCTGAGAGCTATATTGATAATAAGGACTACCATCTACTGAAGTCCTATTATGCACCTTAGTAGGTACTTTTATGCAATGCTTCTTAAAACTTTACAATGAAGGCATCCACTAAAGCCAAAGAGCTCTGAGGCTGGTAATGTCAAAGGGTATATGCAAAAGTAGAAAGTTATTTTAGTTTTTATTAACAATTGGCAAATTTTAAATTGTATTTTATAAGTATGTTTTTCCTTTAAGTTTTACTGCATTATGATAAGAAAAGATACATAATTTCAATTTATCTGAATTTGTTAACATTTAAAAACATATTTTGAGTAAATATACTTACATCACATTCTTCTTTCCCTTTTGTACCCTAACTCTTCCCAGAGAGCCACACTTCAAAACCTGTAATACCTTTCGGTTTTAATCATATTCTTTAAAATTTATGAAATATTGTAACAATAAAAATGAGTATTATAAAAGTTGTTTGATATAAAACAATAATCAATTGAACAGTCTTATGTAGATGTTAGTCTACAGCAATACTGAAAATACATATGTTTTTCTCAATATAAATTTTAAATAACTTAAAATATATTAACTATATGATATTTTGAAATAATATATCACTGTTAGTTTTTTTAATGAACATAAATAGATAAAGTCTTTTTGTTTGTTTGTTTTGGTTTTAGTAGAGCTTAAAATCTTGGCTTTTACTGTGGTACAAACACCAAATAAGAACAGTTTTTGGACATTGGAGTTCATTGTAATAAGGCTGTACTTGAATGTCCCTCTCATCACCAAAGAATTTTATCTCCATAGTAGATAAGTTAAGAGTTGACAGTTCTGCTGCNCCAAGGAATGAATTGTAGGCACAATTTTTGGATACAGATTTCCTGCTGTGGTCAAAGCTATTTGACTTGAGTGGTTGTTGTCATTCTCAGCCTGTAGAGAACAGGTTACATTCATTTAAGAAATGGTGTGTGTATTAAGATGATCTATCCATGAACTCATTCAACTACTGTTTCAATGAACAATGGAGGGTGACACAGACGTTAGGCGAGGGTAAGATTGTGGTTCATTGGCTGTGATGATTTTGAAAAGCATTCATCTCAGAATAAGGGTAACTTATAAGTCCTCTTCTTCAAAATTGATATAATAATTATAAATATCAAGTAAAGCCTTCAGTCTCACTCTTTGCTGTTCTTTTACAAGCCACCTCCCAAATTAATTGTCTACATTTCTTTTAGCTGTATAAATAATTTTGATATATGTAAGCTGTTCTGAAAACCATAGTATAGTGTAAAAACATCAAATAAACTATCCTACTAATAGAGAGGCTGAGATAGGAGAAGCATGATTTCAAGACCATCATGTGGCACATAGCAAGACCCTGTCATGTACAAACAAGCAGAAAGTATATATGGATTGTACAATATTAGACCTATTTCTCCCATTACCAAATTAGAGAGACAACGTGATGACAGCCAACAAATTTCTAATTCCTCATATTTTTGAATTTCAATCAATTAGGATATGTCGGTAATTTTAATTTTCATATTAAGAGATATTAAGGAAAAGTGATTGTTACTTCTTGTTAATTTTCTTGTTAGAGGTAGAATTATGTTTGTGTGGGTTTGTTGGAAGATTACTTTCTTGCTTCTTCTAGGGTGTAGTTCCATTCCTTGTGTTGGTGTTTTTCATCTATTATCCTTTGTAGGGCTGTATTTCTGGAAAGATATTGTGTGAATTTGGTTTTGCCATGGAATACTTTGGTTTCTCCATCTATGGTAATTGAGAGTTTTGCTGGGTATAGTAACCTGGGCTGGCATTTGTGGTCTCTTAGGGTCTGTATAACATCTGCTTTCATAGTCTCTGGTGAGAAGTCTGGTGTAATTCTTTTGATAGGTCTGCCTTTATATGTTACTTGAACATTTTCCCTTAGTGCTTTTAAATTTTTTTCTTTCTTTAGTGCATTTGGTGTTCTGATTATTATGTGATGGGAGGAATTTATTTTCTGGTCCAGTCTATTTGGAGTTCTGTAGGCTTCTTGTATGTTTATGGGCATCTCTTTGTTTAGGTTAGGGAAGTTTTCTTCTATAATTTTGTTAAAGATATTTACTGACCCTTTAAGTTGTGAATCTTCACTCTCTTCTATACCTATTACTTTTAGATTTGGTCTTCTCATTGGGTCCTGGATTTCCTGGATGTTTTGGGTTAGGAGCTTTTTACATTTTGCATTTTCTTTGACTGTTGTGTCAATGTTTTCTATGGTATCTTCTGCACCTGAGATTCTCTCTTCTATTTCTTGTATTCTGTTGGTGATGCTTGCATCTGTGACTCCTGGTCTCTTTCCTAGGTTTTCTATCTCCAGCGTTGTCTCACTTTGTGATTTCTTTATTGTTTCTAGTTCCATTTTTAGATCCTGGATGGTTTTGTTTCTTTCCTTCGCCTGTTTGATTGTGTTTTCCTGTAACTCTTTAAGGGATTTTTGTGTTTCCTCTTTTATGGCTTCTAGATGTTTACCTGTGTTCTTCTGCATTTCTTTAGGGGAGTTATTTATGTCCTTTTTAATGTCCTCTATCATCATGATGAGAAGTGATTTTAGATCTAAGTCTTGCTTTTCCGCTGTGTCGGGGGTATCCAGGACTTGCTGTGGTGGGAGAACTGGGTTCTGATGATGCCAAGTATCCTTGGTTTCTGTTGCTTATGTTCTTACACTTGCCTCCAGCCATCTGGTTATCTCTAGTGCTACCTGCCCTGGCTATGTCTGACTGGAGTTTGTCCTTCCTGTGATCCTGGCTGTGTCAGAACTCTTCTGAGTCAAGCTGTCTCTGTGATTCTGTGATTCTGGGATCCTGTGATTCTGAGATCCTGAGATCCTGGGTGTGACGTAGATCCTGGGAGTCAAGCTGCCTTTGGAACCTTGAGATGCTGGTGTGACCAAGCTCCTGGGATCCTCTGATCCTGGGCTTGTTAGAGTGCCTAGGAGTGGAGCTGCCTCTGGGTGTTGTGGGGCTGGCTGCGGAGTTTGCACCCAAGGTTGATTAATTAAATTTTAATTAAGCATTCTATGAAACAGAGCATAAGATGACATGCAAGTCGACCTAGAAATCTCTCATCTTGAGATGATTGATGAAAATAATGAGATGTGGTACTGACTGATGCTGGGTGCCAATTTTATTAAATTGTTTGTCATGAAATAATGATTACTAGAAGTCAATTAACAACACTGTTTAGTGCTGTACAGTCATATTAGACTTTTATCTTTTCCCCCTTCATACTATATATACAGGCGAAACATATTGGGCAGATGATCCATAGCTAACTGTGTTATGGATCAGCAGATTCAACCAACTGCTGGTCAAAATATTTGAGATGAAGATGTCTGTGTTTATTCTGTACAGATTCTTATTCTTGTGATTATTCTACAAACTTACAGTTAAAAATAATTTATGTAGCATTAAGCTTATGTATTTTTAGTAGATCAGAGGTGATTTAAAGTATATGGGGACTCAAATAAAGTCATATGCAAACACCATCCTATTCTATATAAGGGACTTGAGCATCCTTGGATTTTTGTATCTTCAGAGGAGTCTTGGAACGACTCCTTCACAGATACAAAGGGGAATCAATGATTTTCTTCCATGCTTACAGGGAAAAAAATCCAACAACAACTGAGAGCAAGAGTCACAATGTGAGCATCACACAACAAAGCCACATAGCGAAGCCACATAGCAAAGAGCCACCTCACTTGCAAAGCATGAGAATTAAGACTGGATATAAGGTTAGGAGTAGTAGATACCACTGAGGAAGTCTTCAGTATGTGCCAGACATGGAGTTTTTCTGAGTACTTACCTGTCCTCTCAATCATTCCAGGCTCATTGTGGTAACTTCTTGGGTAGGAAGTGACAGTTGCCATTTAAATCCATGCAACCTAACCCTAGAACCCATGCTTCTAAACATTCTTCACCAGCCCTGTGTGTCCTCTTGTTTTAATTTCTGTCTGTTCTCTAGGAATTTGTTTCATCATCTTTAAAATGAGTGAACAGAACTCAACAACCTTAAGATCCTTTTCCTATCTCAATATGGTCATCACAAAAGCAACTATTTATTGTTTACTGTGTCTTAGACAATGCAAACACTTTGTAATTATCAAATGGCAGCACAGTCCCGATACCATGGAGGTAGATGCTCATCTTACCACTTAATACACGGATTCTCAACTTTCCTAATGCTCTGATCTGTAGTTAGAATGTTGGTTTCTTAAAAAAAAATCCAGTTTTGTTATGTGAATACAGTCTTGTTTTAATCACAGGTGTGGGATATGGGGCTGCTTCAGATTGTCCACAGCAGCTAAATATACTTTGCCTTGTGTTCTGGCAGAGGTGTGATTTTGCCAGCTGAAGATAGTTCCCATTTGGAATTCTGGGGACTCTTGAGAGGGTATAAAATGCCAGAGCCCAGATAGAAAGGAGGCGTCTACCTTCCCTGCTGCTGCTGGTTGCTGTTGTTATAGTTTGCTAAGTGGTCATGAGCAAAGATACAAGATGAGGAATAAGAGGAAGAGGAGGAGGAGGAGGAGTAAGTTGGAGATATCCTGATGATGAAGATTGGACTGGCCCCAAGGAACTCAATTCCCAGAATCAGCAGAAACTAGTCTAAATGAGGTCTAATGAGATCAATACCCCCTTTCCCCTCTAACCCTCTTTCTCTCCTACCCAGAGTTGGGTATTGGAAGGGATTGGGGTGGAGAAGGGTGATAGGAAAAAAGAACCCAATACAGTAGCTTAAAATTATGGTCACAGTGATCTTTTAATACAGTTCCTCATGTTGTGGTGATCTCCAACCAGAAAATTATTTTTGTTGCTACTCTATAACTATAATTTTGCTATTGTTATGGGTCAAAGTGTAAGTATTTTTGGAGTTAGAAGTTTGCCAGAAGGGTCACCCCCACAGGTTGGGAATGCAGTGTTAACACAGTGGCATTGACAGATAAGGACACTGTAATATACCCAAGGCCAATAAATCACAGAGACATGCTTGTAGTACCACATGGAGGAGATAAAGCACAGGATTTGTGTGTAAGTTATATTCATTAGCAAAGTCGTGGCAGAATGCATGCAGTCCCTAGAAATCTCATTATGTCTCTTCACAGGCCAGGATGAGATAGTCTGTAAGCACTGTGTGCAGTCTAATATCAGCAAGGCTAGACTCTGCCCAAGTTAATGCATGAAATTTAGGACAGAGAGTACTCCAAGAAGAGTGAACTCTGACACAAACACGCTTCACATATGTATAGATACTCTAAGCGGCACCGAGAAACATCCTTAACAAGAGATCTCACATTCTAGGGACACACAATGAATCAAACCTGTGGAGGGTCAGGATCTGCATACCAAAGGTCATAGGAACAGCTTCGTCTATCAGGAATAGTGATGGTAGCTGTAATGGTTTGTATATTGGACCAGGGAGTGGCACCATCTGGAGGTGTGGCCTGGNTGGAATAGGTGTGACCTGGTTGGAGTAGGTGTGTCACTGTGGGTGTGGGCTTAAGACTCTCACCCCAGTTGCCTGGAAGTCAGTCTTCCAGTAGCAGCCT
>NC_034613.1:116155973-116161436 GCF_900095145.1 Mus pahari
CTGAACCTCTGAACCTGTAAGCCAGCCCCAATTAAATGTTGTTTTTATAAGACTTGCCTTGGTCATGGTGTCTGTTCACAGCAGTAAAACCCTAACTAATACAGTAGCCCAAGGCCTTTACTATTTGAAGATGAGCTCATTGTAGTTGAGTCCCTTTCTACGAAACTACCTAAAATGAGCGGGAAATGAATCCACATTGTCATTTGCTTCCTACCATGGATTCCTGACAGAACTGGAATCAAACTGTGCTGGTTAGTGTTATTTCAACTTGACACAAGTTAAAGTCACCAGAAAGGAGGGAGAGCATCAAGTGAGAAAATGTCTCCATAAGATAAGGCTGTAGGCAAGCATGTAGGCCATTCTCTCATTTAGTGATCAATGTGGGAGGGCTCAGTTCATTGTGGGTGGTGCCATCCCTGGGCTGGTAGTCCTGAGATGTTTAAGACAGCAGGCTGAGGAAGCCACTAGGAGCAAGCCAGCAAGTAGCATTTCTCCCTGGCCATCAGCTCCTGCCTCCAGGTTCCTGCCCTGTTTGAGTACCCGTTCTGACTTCTTTTGATGATGAACTATGATGTGGAAGTATAAGCTGAATAAACCTTTTCTTCTCCAACTTGCATTTGCTTAGAGTATCTCTTCATAGCAATAGTAACCCTGAGACAAAACTCAAGCTGTGTGATGCCAGACCATCACCTCTTAATCAAAGGCCTAGGAAGTACAAATTCTCATTTCACTGCTAAGATTATTTGGTGCTCTTACTGTAACATAGGGAAAGGAAGTTAGCTTTTTAGTATTTTTCTTTGCTATATGGGTTCCAGGGCCTCATAATTGCTAGGTAAATACTCCACCACTGAACTAAATGCTAAGAGCTCTCTCTCTCTCTCTCTCTCTCTCTCTCTCTCTCTCTCTCTCTCTCTCTCTCCCTGCCCCCACCTCCCTAGTATTTGGTGTTACAGTTGTATACCACCATACATGGTAGAAGTTAATTTTGATTCAATGGAACCTAAAATTGAGTCCTAGCTATTTACTTAACAGGTGTAAACTTTTGGTTAAATGACTTAATCTCTCTGGGAATCTGCATGAGGAAAACAACCATTCCACTGCTATCTAATTCTGCAATGTTGAAATAATTATGTAAAGCTCATAGCCTTGAATCTGGCAAATAAGAGGTTCTCCATGAAGGCTGTCAGCTGTTATCTTTTGTGGTGCTGTTTCTATTACCGGCATTCGTTCCCAAAACGTTCAATTCTGAGATAATCCACAAGATGTCCCCCCTCTCAATAGAAAGTTCTGTAGCTCGGCTATGTGTATAAATATGTATGTCTAAAGATGTAGTTCTTGAAAAATGACTTTCATGTCTGTGTTTGCCTGTGCAAAAGCATATATTGAACCATGTGCCCAGGAGGAAATCATAGTTGGCATTGGAACTGATGTACATATGGCTCACAAGGCAGTTCTAAGGCAGTTACTTTCCAGTCTGAGTGTGGGTAATGACTACGTCCCTGCAGTACATCCTAAGCATGGCAGAGTTGAAGGAGATTATTGTCCATCCTCAAGTCCCAAGGGAAGTGTACAGCTCTTGAAGAGTATGAATGTGTGTGCACACATGTGTGTATATTCTCATGTTCATAGCGGGACAGAGCCTTCTCCTAACATTTCCCTCAAATATGGGGAGATGTTTCACTTCTTGCTATTCTATGAATTTGACTTTTGGTAGGTTCTTGTAATACAATAAGAGTCCAGCAATATACTCTATAGTTTTGTATAGAACAGTTAATACCCGACCTAGAATAATCATACATATTCAGGCTGACAGAACAATAGGAAATCAAGTGCAGAGGCCACATATGCAGCAGAAGAAATATAGCTATTGAATCATTTAATTTTTAGCCAATTGAAAGATCTTTTCCTCTCAGTCAACACAGGGAATAAGAAAACAGAACAGTTGTTTCTGATTCCTTTCCCCCTCCCATTCAACTCATTTGCATACTCAGTAAAGGGCCTACAGGCTGGTAAATATTTTGCCAATTAGTTTATTGTACACAGGTTTGTGTCTCCTAAGGATAATTTTCTTTGTTGTTTCTGAACGAAGGACAAGAGTATCTCAGCTGCTATTTCGGCACTGCATTACTTTGTACATAGTAAGCACTTAGTGGGTAAGAGTACAATTTTATTTTTAAAATTCGGAGGTTATTTTGCAGTCTACTCTGGACTCAAGTTAGTTGCCACTGAGAAAAAGTGATAGTGCAGCAGATATCACATGCTTTCTTTTATTTTTGGTTCCTCTATGTTATATACATACACAGAATCACGGATGCTTGTGTGACATAAATTAGAAGTAAAATTGTCTAGGGAGACAATAGTGTTTGAGGTGTTATCAGTAGCAAAGGGTCTTTTTGGTGTCTCCTCTCCAGTGTGTAGATGTTTGAGGCAAAATTCTTGCTGCTTCTGCTTGGGACAGAGCAAGCTGGAAACTGTTGAAATGTGGTTCTGTCCCAGAGTACTCTGCCATTGGGAATCAAGCATACAAAACGGTCTTCAGTGTCCAAAATTTGTCTTTAACTTAATGCTTTTCAGAGCAAATGCTGTAAGCCTTCACTGTCCATGGTGTGGGTATATACAGTTTCTTTCTGGACTATCCCTTTCCCCCACACATACACAAGAGGACATTCTGGAGACTCCAGTGAATATTAGCATTAGTTTCTGGTCAGTTTTCCTCCTGGATTATAAATGACTGTGCTCTTGCTGTGCTTTACATGAGAAAACATTTCTTCTTAGACAGTTCGTACAAGAGGAAAGAGTGTTCTCTGGTACCTCTTTATCTTTTTATAGGTATATTGGCCCTATTAAATTAGAGTATCATTCTTTTAACTTCATTTAACATTAATCACATTCTTTAAAATTATTTTAAGTTTTTATGTGCACACACACACACACACACACGCACACACACACACACACAGTTTGGGCTGAGCATATTTCCTTTCTGTCTTGTTGCTTATATCCCATTTCAAAATACTGTTGTCTCCCCAGACAACAAAACTTCTACTTTTATGTCACACAAGTATCCATGATTCTATGTATCTATATATGCTGCACCATCACTTGTTCTTGGTGGCAACTAACTTGAGTCCAGAGTAGACTGCAAAATATTCTCTGGATTTTAAAGATAGAATTATAGCTCCTACCCATTAACTGCTTGCTATGTACCATCTGCTAAGATCTTGCTGCACAGTAACTATTTTAACATGTACGACATTTCTAAGAGGAGGGTTACTATTTCTGTCCTTATTTTATGAATGAGAAATGGACTTGTCCACAGTCAATGAGCCAAGTATATAGCAGTCTATGCTCTTGGCTACCATACTCTGTTCCTGGTTCAGGATACATTGGGCTCTGCCCCTCTGGACCTAGGGAACTCCTTTTACTATTAAAATATAGCTTTGCAACTTAGGAGATATCATTTGGACTTTGGTTAGATAGCCTTCACTTAAAGAAATAATTCTAATATTCAGTTTGGAGGCCAGTAGATATTAGGTATCTTTTTGTTTGGCTATTCGTAAGATCGGGGTTGTAAATGAGAATATTTAGTATGTGTTTTCACCCACATCACTAAGGGCAATGCTAAGTTGTGACTACATTTGAAGATAACCCTTTAAGAAAGTAATTAAGATTAAATGAGGTCATTAGTGTGGTTTTGAATTGATAGGATTAGTGTGTTTATGAGGGAACTATAGAGAGACTGGCCTCTATCCTCCCTTCTCTCTTCTCTCCCCTATCTCTTTCCCCCACCACATTTCCTTCTCTTGATTTCCATGAGCTCTTTGTGGAATTCAGGGCTTTTACACTGTCAGAAAACTGGGGGAGGGTTTTTAGTCTTCGATTCTTAATGATTTCATCTTTCCTGGGCATCTAGCAGTGGGCATCGGGTGCAGGTTCTTGTAGTCCATCTTTGGGACTAATGTACCCCGTTTAGTTCAGAGGCTGCATAGCAGGGAGTACAATAGTTTGACCTTTGGAATGTAGGCTGTTGAACCTGTAGTTTAAACTACTGTTACATAAAGTGCCTGTGTGTGGGCAAGCAGTTCTTGCAGCATCTGGATAGGAGTACAGAACCTTGGGTCTCACCATAAACTTTCATAATAGGAATCTGAACTTTAATAAGACCCTCAGTAATTGATAGGCATGTTCAAGTTGGAGCAGTAGCAACTTAGGAATCTATCACTACTTTCTGTTTCGTGGACACTAGGAAGGAGAAATCAGCTCTCTCGTCTCAGTAACACCCATTGCTATGTCAACATTGGAAGGCCTGGCCTGATTTTTGTCTCTTGCTCTTTTCTGATTGCGGTAGGCCTTAATAAGTATGACTCATAGTCAGCTTCGCAGTAGCCATGCTGATGCACAGATCTTTAGCTCTGGACCTCAGAATGAATTATTTGACATGTTGGCGTGTCCATCTAACCTTCTACTTCTAGTTTACTTCTTTTAGTGAGAAAGTTCCCACTGGCTGAGTTGAGCACCAAAAGAATATTAGGAAATAAATGGCTGTGGGGGCATTCTCAGAAATAAGATCAACACAGCTTGGAGTTGATAGTTTTCTGTGGGGCCTGAAGAGCTAGCTAAGCAGTCAAGAGCCCATTTCTTCCAGAAGACCTGAATTTGGTTCCCAGCACCCACATGGTGGCTCACAAATATCTGTTACTTTAGCTCCAGAGGATCTAATGCCCTCTTCTGGCCTTTGTGGGCACCAGGGACACATGTGATGCACAGAAATACATGCAGGCCAAACCAACTGCACACATAAAACTAAATAAATAAGTCCCTAACTTTAAATTTTTGCTGCAGCTAATTCCCACAGTATATGCAAATTCAGCAATATTGTGTATGGATCACTCCTATGGAAGATTTCAGCAAAACTCTCAGACGAAAAATTTTTTTTGGAGGTGCATGTAGTTTCATACAGCATGCTCTGTTTTGAAAGCTTTTTCTTTCTTTCTTTCTTTTGTTTCTAGGCTAAAAGTAAAATATGTTTGTATTCTGTGAACATACAACTGAAAACAGAGGGAATTCACAGGCTTGAGCAGAGGCATCGCAAAGTGTTCTGAAGATTAAAATTTTTCTTTTAGATAATCCGAGACATGCTGTGGTCCAGCCTCCCAAGGTGCGAATACATAGATAATTAAAATATGGTTTTGACTTCCCTGTGCTCTTTGCCTGCTTGTTGTCTCCCAGGTTTCCTTGGTAAATTCAAATCCAACTTTCTTTTCTTTCATTTTTTTAATTTCTTTTTTTCTTATTTTATTAGATATTTTCTTCATTTACATTTCAAATGCTATCCCGAATGTCCCTATACCCTCCCTCCACCCTGTTCCCCTGCTCTCTCACTCCCACTTCTTGGCCCTGGTGTTCCCCTCTATGGGGCATATAAAGTTTGCAAGGCCAAGGGGCCTCTCTTCCCAATGATGG
>NC_034613.1:116161447-116167475 GCF_900095145.1 Mus pahari
ATTTGTTTCATAACTTCTGTTAGTCTCCATGTGTCTCTGTTTAGTTTCTGTTTCCAGGATCTGTCCATTGGTGAGAGTGGGGTGTTGAAGTCTCCCACTCTTATTGTCAAGACCAACTTTCCTATCAGTAATTATCAGTGATTCTTGCCTAGGCTTTCAGGATCCCAGTATTGGGAAAGCTGAAGACAGATTCCTGCTTTTCTCTTCTTTCCAAGTCTTGTGGTCTTTAAGGTTTGCTTTCCATTACTGCACAAATGTCACCACCCTGCTGCAAAGGCAAGTCTACATGTGTTTTGATTACCTTGTCAGAGGCCAAGCAGGAGGAGGCGGAGCAGTGGTGCTACTCCTCCACTGTTATTTCTGCTTCCCTTACTTGTCACATCTGTCATTTTCAGGGGCAATCATATCCATGGAAGCATTATTTTTAGCACTTTAATTATTTTGAATGTCTAAGGACACAATTAACATATCATCTTGGTCACACTGATGGGCTGCAAGGGATTTGGGTTTCTAGGGTGGCTTCCCAGAGCACTTGCATGTGGCAGATTGAATGGGTAAACTCTGTGGGTTGTTAAGCCACTCCCTAGAGAAAACTTCCAGTATTTATTTTAGCATTCGAAAGCACTTTAAAGAATCAGATGCAGTGGTGCATGTCTGTAATCCCAGCACCAAGGAGGCTGAGGCCAGGCATTGCTATGAGTTTGGAGCCAGTCTGGCTTACATAGTGAATTCCAGACCAGCTTGGGATATACATGCAAACGCTGCCTCCAAAACAAAACAAAACAAAAAAATTGCAAACAAACAAATCACACTCAAGGTAGGTGTTTTGGTGTGTTCCTGAGATCTCAGTAGGCAGAGGATTACCACAAGTTCAAGGCTATCATGGTCTACATAGCAAGGTCCAGGCCAGCCAGGACTCCAAAACTAATTCTTGTCTCAAACAAACAACAACAAATCACGTTTTAAGCTTTTCATCATGTCCTATTGTTCACCATCCTTCTCGTCTCATTACCACAAACCCTGACTCTATTGCATTGTCCTTGCTTGGGGCTGCTGTTCTAATCTCAACTTCTGGTACAAAGGAATAACTGTGGTACCTAACCTTTGTTGAGTTTTTACTCTGGCCCAGGCACCCTATAAATACTCTTTAAATTTAGCCCTCACACAAATCCTCTATGTTGTTATTGCTATCTTCATTTTACAGAGTAATAACTTGCTTAAGGCCCCATAAGCAGCTTATCTGAGACTAGGACTTTGGCCCCAATTTTAGTGTATGTGCTTTGTATTTAGTTTTTTATTTTGGGTGGTTTCCTTTTTATATTTTGTCTTTTTTGATGAATCATAACTGTAAATAACTCCAAAAGTACTCAATGATGTTATGCTATGTGTTTGTAGTACAGGATGATTTTGTAACATCTAATTAATGTGTCCATCAGTGTAAATACTTTACTTTTAAAGTTTTCTTTCCAGAGATTACAATATAACTACATCACTTCCCCCTTCCTTTTCTCCCTCCAACTAGGATTGCCTAACTAGGATTGATCTGATGAAACACCGGGACCAAAAGCGAGTTGGGGAGGAATGGGTTTATTTATCTTATGCTTCCATCACATGGGGGAAGTGAGGGAAGGAACTCAAGCAGGTCGGGAACCTGGAGGCAGGTTTATACAGAGTCCATGGAGGGGCGGCTGCTTAGTGCTTTGTTCCTCACTGCTGCCCAGCCTGCTTTCTTACGGAACCCATGACTCCTAGCCCAGGGTAGTACCACACATATTGGGCTGAGCCCTCCCACATCCACCCCTCAATCACTAATTAAGAAAATGCCTGACAGGCTTGCCTGCATCCTGATCGTGTGGAGGTATTTCTCAGTTAGGTTTCTCCCTCTCGGATGACTATAGCTTGTGCCCACGTGACATATCCTTCCTCTATTTAAACTTCATGGCCTATTTTTTCACTAATTGTTATTACATGTACATGCTACACACACACACACACACACACACACACACACACACACACCCCTTTATCTGTATAATGTTACTTGTCTATATGTTTTCAGGGCTGACCACTGGCTATTGGATACCTAGTTGGCGTGCTCTTCCCTGGGGAAGGCTATTTATCCAGTTCTCAGCATTCCTTAGTTGCCTATAGTTCTTTGTTTAGGACTGAGGCAATTTGCTCACATGAGCATGTTTATTGGTGTTGTCTTTGTTCAGTTTCAGGTCTTGTTTAGGAAGCAGTGCTGGCTTAAAATGTGTATGTATGTGTGTACACCTGCACATACACATGTGCCTATGGGTATGTGCCTATACCTGTGGAGGCCAGACATCAATATTGGGTACCTTCCATAATTGCTCCTCATCTTATTTTTTCAGACAGGCTCTGTCGAAAAACCAGGAGCTCACTGATTTGGCTTGGCTGGTTGGCCAATGAGCTCCAGGAATCTACACGTTTCATCTCTTTAGTGCTAGACAGTGATGCATGCTGCCATGCACAGATTTTTCTGTGGGTGCTGGGAAGCTGAGCTTATTAGGTCTTCATGCTTGAGAGGCAAACGCTTTACTGAGTCTTGTCCCCAGCATCTTTTTTTTTGTCCTAAAACTATTTTAGTACAAAAATTATTTATTTCTCCTATCCAGTTGAACCTTTGAACATTTGACCAGTAGCCACTGGTCTATTATGCTTCTAAGAATTTGATTGTTTCAGACTCTACATATAAGTGAGGAAAAGTGGTTTGGTTTTTCTAGCTGTACTTGTACTTTCAATTACCATGTAATACTACTCTCAACTCAGACACCAATAACTAATCATTACTGAGTGCCTACCTTCTCCCAGTACTGTGCTAAGTCCTTCATATGTGTTAACTTACTCACTTTATCTTCTTAATGATTCTATAACATAGATTTTATTACTACCCTTAAATTTCAGAAAAAGAGACTGTTGTACACAGATATTAAATAATATCCCTTAGTCACATTGTTGAGTACCAACAGGCAAAAGTAACCTTCAGACATATAGCAGTCTCTAAACCATTTATCCCTCTCATATGTTGGCTTCCAGAGGTCTGTACAGGCAAGGCAATGGGTGTCGAATAGTGAGGTATTTTGTTTTAGAGTGACACCGAGGAAGAATAGATAACTACTATTCACTTTTTTTTTTGAGACAGGGTTTCTCTGTATAGCTCTGGCTGTCCTGGAACTCACTCTGTAGACCAGGTTGGCCTTAAACTCAGAAATCTGCCCGCCTCTGCCTCCCAAGTGCTGAGATTAAAGGCATGTGTCACCACTGCCCAGCTACTATTCACTTTATATTAGTTACCATGAGAAATGTGAGCAGGATTGTTAGGGCCACTGTTTTTTAAGAGTCAAACCTCATATATGAATCTTTACATATAACTATCCTATTTTAAATATTGGCAACAATATGTAATTTCTAAAAAGTGCTATGCCAGATTTAAAATATTTACTGATAGGGAACGCTGAGTTATTAGTGAAGGATGATTAATTTTATATACTTATCAAACATTTCCTGAATGTTTTAAATGAAAATTGTATATACTTTATATATTATTGTTAATTGTAAACCTCATGTTGTTATTAAGACACTTACTCCGCCTCTTATTTCATTGGCAACAAATAAGTTTGCAAGATGATTTATGTATATTTTACAGTTTAATTCCTCAGTAATGTTATACAACTACTGAAACAAAAATTCAGATACTTAGAATTTAATGTAGCAAGGCTGCGTATTAAATTCTTCTATCATATTTCCAAGTGTAAATAATTTGTGTCTGTGAATAAGTCTTTATAAACTTTGTGATGAGCAATATATACAGCCTATACAACCCCCCCCCCCCATGCTACATATTTGTCAAATGTATCTGGTCTGCCCATTTATAACCTGGTGTCCGCCAGCTTGCAATCTTTGTTTGAGGAGACATATTATTTTTTTCTTCTACTTGCATTGCAGGGTTTCTATCAGGCAGTGGCCGAGCATAGTGGCTTGGTGTGCTCTTCTTCTGGCCTATATGTGTCTGAAACGTGATACTGTCTCTTAGGGCACTTTGTTACATTTCTCTTGCTGATTTTAAGGATTGGTGTTCATTTTTTTTCTCATTTACAGGGAAATTCTAAATCAGATGGACTTGGAGCTTCTAGACTATCTTCTGCAAAAAGCTGTTTCCACGTAACAGCTTTCAAAAGTGCAACTGAGGGTGGAAGAAAGGGCCAGAGCAGGACTTTTCAATCCTAACTGTACATTTGAATCACCCAGAGATCTTTTAAAAAATGCTGATTCTATAGCTATGGCATCAGAAATACTGATTTAGATTGTTTATAGTGGGACTCTAGGCACTAGTATTTTTTAGAAAAAGCTCCCTAGATATTCTAATCTGCAGCAGGGTTGAAAACTGACTAAATTGATGAATATGTGTTTGTCAGAAGGTCCCAAATATCCACTTTGGGTCTTGATCAATTGCTTTCTCCTTTACTAAAATCAGAGACGTGTATAATAAGGAGCTAGGACAGGCTAACTGTACAATTATGTACTCTTTCATTGTTAACCAGAATATGGTTGTTTATAATTATATAGTAGCTGGTTAAATAGGCAAGAACATAGGCTAATGTATATTTTTTGATATAGAGACTGGCAGAGCAGATAACTTCTGAAGTGGATTCTAATGATCCCTACTGTCTGGTCGTCACATCCTTGTGAAATCCCATTCCTCCCATTACACGTGTGCTGGATCTAGTTTCTGCTTTCTATCAAAGACACTACAGCAAACATACTCTCATGTTGATTTAATTATTAGTTTACAAGAAACTGACTTGTTTTACTGCTTCTTTCACTGTATGTCTGTACCTCTATTTGCTTGCTCACGCTAACGAGACGTGAAATAAGTTGCCATATAGTGAGCTGACCTATGCAAAGGCTCAAATGGCATGGAAATGAGAGTTGCTACTCCTGGACAGCTTGGGGAGGATCTGATGTCTTTAGTTCCACAGTCTATGAGGAACTGGATCTTCCTAATGGCCACAAGAATTAAGTTGGTGGTAGATACTGTGTTTGTGCCTTGAGAGCATAGGTGGCCAGACGAGCAACCAAATTTAATTGATTCAGGGGTCCTGAGTCAAAGGACACACCTTGTCTTTCAAATCCATAGTGACAGTGCTATAAAAAGTATGTTGTTTTAAGCTTCTAAGTTTGGGAATTATTTGCAACGATAACATATGATGATAACATGATATATTATATCATATGATAACATATGAAGAGGTGATAGTCCATTCAGTTAAGCGCTAGGCTGTAGATGGAGTTCTCCAGCTTTATTGTGTACTGATTTACCTCGCTCATCATGATAACACTACAGATTCCTAGGCGCTGCTCTCAAATGTTTTGACTAAGGATGTCCAAGGGGTTCTGGATTTTTTTTTTATTACATAGCTCATGTTATCCATGCAGTTGTTCATAGGGATCACATCTCTAGAACCATTGCAAGAGGGTGGTGTTAGCCATTGGAGAAGCAGAAAACATGTTGGAAGACCAGTGATTATCACAGGAGATAGGCCCATTGGAGCATGATTTTTTCCCCCTGTTTTCTCTTTTAATAAGGCGTTTTACTCAAAAGGGTAGCTTTGAAAATCTCTAGCTTGTTGTGAACCAGAAAGCCAGGGAGCTGCCTCATCCTGACAGCATGTGTGAGTCACTCTTCAGTGTCTATGGTGCTCCACTGGAGTCAGTGCACCTCTGAAACAAAGCCAGCATGAAAACCGAGGAGGACTCAAGTTCTACTTTGATATAAGGAAAAGGACAAGGTTTTTTTTTTTGAGATTTTTTATTAGATATTTTCTTTATTTACATTTCAAATGCTATCCAGAACATTCCCTATACCCTCCCCTCCACCCTGCTCCCCTACACACCCACTCCCACTACTTGGCCCTGGCATTCCCCTGTGCTGGGTCATATAAAGTTTGCAAGACCAAGGGGCCTCTCTTCCCAGTGATGGCGGACTAGGCCATCTTCTGCTACA
>NC_034613.1:116167760-116172573 GCF_900095145.1 Mus pahari
AGACAGGGTTTCTCTGTGTAGCCCTGGCTGTCCTGGAACTTACTTTGTAGACCAGGCTGGCCTCGATCGAACTCAGAAATCTGCCTGCCTCTGCCTCCTGAGTCCTGGGAGCATGTGCCACCATGCCCGGCAAAGATTTATTTATTTACTTTTATGTACATGAGTATACTGTAGCTATACAGATGGTAGTGAACTTTCATGTGGTTGCTGGGATTTGAACTCAAGATCTTCCAAAGAGCAGTCAGTGCTCTTACCCACTGAGTCATCTCCCCAGCCCGAGAGGACATGTTTTTAATATAGCAAAATGGAACACAAAAAGTAAACAAATCCTTAGAAATAACTAGATATGTGTGTGTGTGTGTGTGTTTATATAATTAGGATCATCATCAACATTTTAAGCCATTAAAAATCAGGTTGCCACCTTACCTTTTCTTTTGGTACTGGGGATATTTTTATTAAGAAACCCAGACTCTATTTGAATGGCCTTGCCCAGCTTTCTCTCCACTGTGCCTCACCTCCACCATCCACTCCACACCCAGAGTTCAACCTCAACTCTGCAGCTGAAGGCAGAGTCAGCACTCATTCTGAAATGAGGACAGCAGGCCTGTGGGCACAGCTGAGCACTGGCCTCTCCCTTCCCTGGAGGAGCAGCGAGTGCCCACAGCTGGTCTGCAGTCTTTCAAGGGTTGTTCCTCTCCTCTCCACTGCTGCTGTTCATTACTTTGTTCTGCCCAGAAGCAAGATGGCAATCTTAATCAAATAGGGAAGCTAGATTTTTGAAATAACTTAAAAATAACTTTTATATAAAGCAGCAAAAAAACATATTTTCCTCTCTGCAGAAAGAAAAATGTTAACAAGGAACATGGTGGTGTGGTAGGGTGTCCGCAATTTCTGCTCGACTGGATCCCATGAGCATCTCAGAGTCGCGCCTTCACCTTGCCCATGCTGCCTGAGGACTCTTCAGTGTCTCCAGTCACGTTTTCACTTTCTTCTGTGCTGAAGCTTTCATTTTCAGACCTGGTCCCATTAGGGATTGAGTTTTCCCCCTTGACTAGCCCATTTTCGGCAGCCTTGACTTTGCTGACAGTCTCTGTGAGGCTCAGAGACTCCTGTACACCTGCCCCCTCCTCCAGCTTTTTCAGGACCAGAGGGAGCCTTGAGTCCCCCACACCACCCTCCAAGAGCCCCAGGTCACTCTCCTCGTATCTGGGCAATGGTACCCTCTCCTCTATGTGTTTGCAGCAGTACTCCCGGTTCATGGCTGCAGTCTTCACTGCTTTTTCTAAAATCTCCTTCTCACCTAAGCGCAATTTGATGGCCATTATGGCCCGGTCAGAGAGGTCAGGATTTTTCAAGACGATATTATCTTCCTCAATTGTTGTTTTATATGTTTTTAAAAGTAGTGAGGCTCTATCTTCTAGCAATGACCAAAGTTTGACCTCATTGTCCCAGCTGACAGGAAACTCCACGTTCCCCAGAGTGACGATCCTGTCAATGGCGCTGTCCCCTAGCAAATGTTCTTTTGGCTCCTCTTCAGTCATGCAGAACACTGGAGGAAAGCTAGAAGCTGGGCAGAGATGGGTGGCTCAGTAAAATGCAATGCAAAAACACTGGATGTTGGGATGCCAGCCTGAGCCAAGACCTCAGCTTTCATGGCATTGAGCCTGTCACGTTTACTCACACCCAGCTTAATTTTCACTCTGTCTTGGGATTTATTGTCAAAGAAAAAAAACCACTGTGGATCACAATGTGCCATAAAAAATGTAAATCTGATCTCCAGCCTGAAAGCCATGAACTCACAGTGGCCATCTTCCAGGTTATAGCCCGTTGAGATCAAGCCATTGGTATAATTGCACATGTCCCATAAAGGAATCAGAGCCAAGGTCACCCGGGAACCATCCTCTGTAGGAATCTGGTTTTGCCATGTCATAACTGACTGGATGGCTCACCTGTAGTCCTCGTATGTGAAAGAGTCCTTCAAGGGCAGTTTGTTGACATGAGGATGGGTCTGGATGACTTTATAGAAACAGGCATACTGGCGCGCTGTGTTTTTCTACTGGCTGAAGACATGATGTCTTCAGCCAGCTTGTGTCGACTGAAGACATTGCACTTCCTCTTCTTTGAAGTAGAGAGGGGTGTCATATTCACTGGGGAGGGTCTGAATGTATGACTGCCAGAAAGAGTTGGGGCTGGCTCCCTTACACAGCAGATGAAAGGCCAGTGCAATGTTTCCCATACCTTGGAGAATTCAGTCTTAGAAATACAGGGGCCCCAATACTAAATTCTTAGCAGATTCAACAGTCATTAGTTACTTTTGTGGAACCCATAAAAATAATTCTTCTGCCTTGAAGCCTCTTGTGGCTCTCAAACCAAAGCCCTCTTCTTTGAAATTAACCATTTCAAAACCTTGGACAGAAGCCCCGTTTTCAGAGGCCCATTTCATTAGATCAGGGAAGTAATCTTCTCTTTTCCCATCAAAAGTAACAGACCTTTTTGCTTCTTTCGTATTTTCTCAACCAGAGCCCGGATCTGTGTGTACTCTTCCCATTTTTAACCCTGGGCGGGGTGCAGGACTGCTACATTTCTGCAACAGGTCACTTGTCAGGTTCAAAATTTCCTTTGGTGACGCGGTGGATGTGGCCCCAGTACCTGATTTCTGAGTTTTCATTCGACTCTTCGTATCCATTTTCTGACTGCCCGCTTCGTCTTCGCACAGCGGCAGTGCCACACTCTGGCCTGGACCCCACCGTTCGCCTCAATCAACCCCTGGTGGCAGCGGTGGCGGCAGCAGCGGCCGGACGGGTGGAGCATGATTTTGGGGAAGCTTATGGAGAATGTGATCTATTAAAAAAGCACTGAATATTGAATTGTGAAAAGCTAAGGAGGTCAGATTAGTCTAGTGGTTGTACACTGTATTGGTTGGAGGGAGAGAGATTAAAGCTACAGTTCTGAACCAAACTGTTGAAATCGAGGAGATGGAGGAAAAGCATAAAGTATGTATTAGAAATGACCAGATGACTATTTAGACAAGAACTGAAGAAGAGAGTGATTCTTTTTTTATTTTTTATTTTTTATTAGGTATTTTCTTTATTTACATTTCAAATGTTATCCTGAAAGTTCCCTATACCCTTCCCCCACCCTTTGCTCCCCTACCCACCCACTCCCACTACTTGGCCCTGGCCTTCCCCTGTGCTGGGTCATATAAAGCTTACAAGATCAATAGCTGACTGTGAGCATCCACTTCAGTGTTTGCCAGGCACTGGCATAGCCTCACAAGAGGCCGCAATATCAGGGTCCCTTCAGCAGAATCTTGCTGGCATGTGCATTAGTATCTGGGTTTGGTGGCTGATGATGGGATGGATCCCTGGATGGGGTAGTCGAAGAGAGTGATTCTGAGCCCATTGTTCTAACACAGTGGTGCCATTGGCAGATGGACAAATTGGGAGGCAAGTTTTGGGACAAATTGGTTTGGGGTGTCTCTCCTAGGACAATTTAGTGTCCACCTACTTTCAATGAATAAGATTTGTTCTTTGAAGATGAGTTGTTTATCAAGTGGCACAGATGGAAGTAAAATCCTAATTCAGTCCACTGGGCCTCAAAATGTGTTCCCAGACCGGAAGCATAATTATCACTTGAGAATGTGTTAGCTGCTCTGTGGTGCTAAGGTTAATGGTATGCTTGCACTAGTTTTTATAAACACATGGCCAGATGCCCTGGGATATAGCAGTCTACAAAATGGAAAAGAGGGAACACAGGTTGAGGAAGAAGTGACTGCTCCTGATGAATGAATGTTATCAGCTGTCGTGATGAGAGAGAGAGACTTATATATTGGTGTCCCCCCCCCCTCTGTGAGAGTCCAGTCATAAGCTGAAGCAATGCTGTGACTTTGCATTCAACTTTAGGGTCTTAAGAATCATGTATTTACAAGCTAAGCCATTGGGCTGCTCTAACTCAGCACAGCATGAATGGGCAACTCTGACCGTGGCTGACTAATCAAGGTAGGAAGCACAAGGTTGGGCTTCATTTGTTCTGACAATTTCCCCCTACAGATGAACCTGAAGATTATGCAGAACAAATTATTTTCTTATTTTTCAACTGTACGTATTCACCATTAGCCCCTGTCCATATAAAGCTACCCCAGTGAAGGAGAGGAATCTAGGATTTGGAAAGAGTGCATACCAGTATTTTCAACGGCTGTGTTATGACAGAAATAAAAAATCCGGTTCAAATCGTTCTGAGTGTGAAATCAAAGGCAGAGCTTCTGCTCACACTAGATGACTCATCAAGTGAAGCCTGAGAAGCTGGCTTTGGCAGGTTACTGACACCATCCAACTGTGTCAGCTTTAAAAGAGCTGCTGCCCTGTGCATTATATGACCCTATTCCTAAATCAGTGAACCTCATATTTCTTATGTAGGCCAAAAATGTGGTTATCTCAGAAGCGAAGACCACCATTGAATGAAAAAAAATTAACCTCAATTCTAAAGTTAACTGAAAAGTCTCCTCTATGAGATGGCTCAGTGTTTAAGAGCACTGTCTGCTATTCCAGAGGTCCTGAGTTCAATTCCCAGCAACCACATGGTGACTCACAACCATCCGTAATGGGATCTGATGCCCTCTTCTGGTGTGCCTGAAGACAGCTACAGTGTACTCATATACATAAAATAAGTAAGTCTTTAAGCCGGGCAGTGGTGGCACATGCCTTTTATCCCAGCACTTGGGAGGCAGAGGCAGGTGGATTTCTGAGTTCAAGGCCAGCCTGGTCTGCAGAGTGAGTTCCAGGACAGCCAGGGCTACTCAGAGAAACCCTGTCTC
>NC_034613.1:116173063-116188069 GCF_900095145.1 Mus pahari
AAAAAAAAAAAAAAAAAAAAAAAAGGAGATAGAAAGTTCCAGGTCAGTTTGGACTCCACAGTGAAGGCCTGATTTCATTGCATTGTTCTTTACCTCCTTCTAAGCTTTCCCTGGTCATTGTTCACCTTCCACACCATTCTATTCCCACTCCAATGAGACATAAACAGCATTCTTTTAATTCCTTGCTGCACCCTCTAAAAAATACCTATATTTGATGGTCAAAGTCACTATAGCCTTACTTCCTCTACTCCTGACCTTAATTATAATCTTGGATGTATACCAAACTGGAGATAAAGTTGAGTCTGTTATTGTTTCTCTAAATCATTTTAGTATTTTTGTTTGTTTGTTTGTTTGTTTTTGGTTCATTCTGCAAAACTCCAACTCTTCTATCTTTCTCCATTGCTATCATATTCCAATTTTTGGTTATTTTTTCTCATTTATTGAAGACCTTGTTTATGACCTGCTCTATTCCTTTCCCTTTCATTGTTTTCAAGGACTTCTACATCATGATGTCAATAATTTCAAAGCATCTGCATATGTCTCAGTCAGCTGCTTGTTTGGCCTCTTAGAGGACAGCCATGCTAGGCTCCTGTCTATAAGCACACCATAACAATAGTAATAGTGTCAGGCCTTGGAGCCTCCACTTGAGCTGATCCCAACTTGGGCCAGTCACTGGATTGCCTTTCCCCCAGTCTTTTCTCCATGTTTCGTTCCTGCAGTTCTTTTAGACAGGAGCAATTCTGGGTCAGAAGTTTTGACTGTGGGATGGTAAGCCCCTGTGGTTGAATTAGGGAAAACTAGAAGAAGCTGGGGAGAGTGATCCTGTAAGAAGACTAGCAGTCTGAACCAACTGGGACCCCTGAGTTTTCTCAGACACTGAGCCACCAACCAGGCAGCATACACTAGCTGGTCCGAAGCCTCCTGCCGGGTCTGGCCCAGTGGTAGAAGATGTGCCTAACCCTTGAGGGCCTGCTGCCCCAGGCAGTGGGGAAGCTTTGTAGGAAACATCCTCTTGGAGACCTTGTGTGTGTGTATGTGTGTGTGTGTGTGTGTGTGTGTGTGTGGGGGGGGGGTGTGTGTGTGGGGGGGGGGGGGGGGGGGGGGGGGGGGGGGGGGGGGGGGGGGGGGGGGGTTGGGGGGGGGGGGAGGAGGAGGAATGTGATGAGAAACTGTGGGAGGGTGGAATGGAAGGGGGGGCGATGACTGGAATGTAAAGACAAAAGATAGTAAATGTTGTTAAACACAGGGAACAAAACAAAACAAAAACAAACCTCAAAGATTTACTGTCACAGGAGAACTTTATTTGAAATAAAATGTGAATAAAATTTTAGAGAATTAACTTTGAGTGGATGATTTTTGAGAGTGCGATGGCAAGAGAGCATTGCAACTGTAGGGTGAACTGGACCATATGTAGCTGGCAAGGTAGATCTCCAGCATGTCGTGTCTGGGGTCTGTGTCGTGATTACCTTGTCTACCATCAGCTCAGGGAACTTGTAGCTATTCTCTTGGGGGAGTTTTCCTTTTAGGCATTGACCCCCTTTCCATCTAGACTGTGATCACCATCCTTGGTGGCTTCAAAACTGACATGACTGACCCTTCTTCACCATTGTGTTTTCCTTCTCTGACTTGTGTACTATTTTTTCCACTCACAGCAGTAACTCATTTTCCTTGTCCTACATTAGGTCTTTTAATCACCAGAAACTGCATTATTTTGTAAATCGCAGCCTCCCCTGCTGTAGTCACAGAAGTGCCTCATGCTAGATTCCTGATCCACTAGCTCCCACCGAATTTTCTCTGTTCATAAGTCAACGACTCTATCTACATAATTTATATCCCAGCTTGAATCTGTATCATTGTAGTTGCTCTCTGCTCCTTATTCATCATGCCTATTGCTTTGGCACACTGTTATTCCATCATCTTTTTCCTTATAGCAGAGACTTTTATTTATGTCCCTTATTAATTTAACTGGAAAGCCAGCTCTGCCTATCTCTTTGATTATCCTTTCTTTCAGGATTTTGGAGACAATTAGCTAAGATGAACTTCTCTTCCTCTTTCCTTTGACTTTTCCCTTCTAACCTTCCTTCATTATCTTGCCCTCTTGATGACTTCATCACGTATAGTACTGACTGAAAAGAATCGGGAAAAAAAAAAAGAGATCATCACTAAGTATATCATAAGGATTCTACTAGACTGGAAGACCAGCACACATCACATATCCTCCTTTTACATCTCTCCAGAACTGGAATTATAAGTATGTGTCAGTATCCCTGGATTTTTAAGTAGCTATTGGGCATATGAACTCAGGTCATCATGCTTGTAAGACAAGTGCTTTACCCACTGAGCCATCTTCACAATCTGAGAATGTGTTCTTATCACAGGTCAGTTCCTATTCTTTTAAATGTTGCCCCAACAGGGACTTGGACTCTTAATAACTTCCTCTATCTCCTATATTACACATTTCTCATGCTCTTCTGGGTCATGCACATAGTAATTAACCATGTTATAGGACTCCTACTCAAAGTAAATCAAAGTCTCTTACCTGTGACTTTACATTTTACTCTAACAACTACTGTATTTCCATATTCCTTTTCAGAGCCAACTGTCTTGAAATTTTTCTTCCTAATGTCTTCTTTCTCAATGATATTCCCTTTGAAACCTCTCCAATTTGGTTCAAACCTGACTTTATGTTGCCTCTCAAGGTTTGAGAATCAAATATACAGATAGTTCACACTGAAAGCTCAAACTCTGAGCCCAGTATATGAGAAGGAAATTGAATATATGAGAAGTATATCCAAGGAAATTGAAGCTCAGAAAGCCCAAGTGATTTGCCTAAGGAATAGAGCTAGTCAGTAGATAGATTGTTATTGAATCAAAACACATCAAACTCTGAGAGCTCATGCACTCAGCATTCTTGTCATTAATTACATGTGCTTGGTCTACCAGTTAAGGGTGTCATGTTAAATTGTGGTTGTTGTTTTTGTTGTTGTTAATGTGTTTCCTCATGGGTCTATTAATTCTAGGACATTAACAAAGCCTGGAATAGATAGTAGGTGTTCAATAAATGCTTGTTAAGTGAATGAAAGGACATTGTTACCATTGCTCTAATTGGTCTTCAGCAGAAATGCATCATTGCTAATCACCACCTTTGCTTTAATATCATCAGAGAATTTTGCAATTTTAGAGCTGCAAAGGGACCTTAGAGATAGGAAATTTAGATCTGTAGAGGCTAAATAGCACGACCAAGGTCACTTCACTAGTTAGTTGCAGTCCAGTGCTCTTCCCATGCCATCTTCAATAGGTGTTAATGTTCCCTCCCTCCACATTCTCTTTCTCAACCTAAATAACCCCAATGCCAAGCAGCACGAAAATGATGGAAAGTCAGTAGAAAGACATATTGTGAATGTTATGGGCAGGCAAGTACTTTTAGCATTAATGAACACTTTGATTCTTGGTTCATATAGGTACCTGAGAACTGCTTTGTTTTCAGTTTAAAATACTTCTTTCCCCCCACTAGATCCTGTCTTATGTTTCTGTTAGTACTTTGTTTACCTTAATGAGATTTTCTTATCTCCTATTTATAAAACCAGACCTTCTTTCCTAGCATTTCATAATGTAGGTTCTAGTGTAGTGTGGTTAAAAAAAATAACTCACATTCTCAAGTCTTCTTCCATTTCATTGTTCTTTCTTTTTTGTACCTTTTATGCTTGTATAATATAAAGTGCATTTAAAAAAGGAACCATGTTGCTTGCTAATATGGTGTTACAGCAATAAGTTCCTCATATAGAGGAGAAGAATCAGCTAACTTGAGCCCTCAACAAACCAAAATCCTGAGCTTTAAGGATAAAAGAAGCAAAATCACAGTGAGTCATAGTTGTTTATAAACCTTTGCTTTGCTATTAGTTGATGGTGTGACCATAGGCACAGTAGTAGTGTTTTTATTTCAGAGAGCAGAGGTAAAGATAAAGTGAAGTAAGATTTTAAATTCTCTTCCTGAAGGCCATCCAGAGACTGCCCCACCTGGGATCCATCACATATGGTCACCAAACCCAGACACTATTGCGGATGCCAAGAAATGCTTGCAGACAGGAGCCTGATAAAGCTGTCTCCTGAGAGGCTCTGCCAGTGCCTGACCAATACAAATGTGGATGCTCACAGCCAACTATTGGCTTGACCACAGGGACCCCAATGGAGGAGTTAGGGGAAGGACTGAAGGAACTGAAGGGGCCTTATCTGGCGTCAATGGGAGGGGAGACCCTTGGTCCTGTGAAGGCTTGCTGCCCCAGTGTAGGAGAATGCCAGGGTGGGGAGGCAGGAGTGGGTGGGTGGGTGGGGAATTGCCCTCATAGAAGCAGGGTACTGGGGAATGGGATAGGGGGCTTGCAGAGGGGAAACCAGGAAACGGGACAACATTTGAATGTAAATAAATAAAATATCCAATGAAGAAAATAAAAAATTAAAAAGAACATAACGTGCTAAAAAAGAAAAAGATTCTCTTCCTGATATGTGTTAGTTATAGAATGATTTTAGTATTTACCTAACTTCTTTTGACCCCCATCTTTGTGAAATAGGCACTATTATTAATGAATATTTGCTGCATAATGTAGAACCTCAAAACTTAGTGTCTGCCACCCATTGATTTGCTCATGATTCTGTAGTTTGGTGGTTTGGGTCAACTTAATTGGAACTATCTGCTTCATGTGGGCCAGCTGTGTTTAGTTATACTTCTTTTTTCATCAAAATGGACTCTGTAGCCTCAGTCATATGTCTAGTGCATACCTGTTATTGGTAGGGCTAATAACAATAATTGTGTCATGTTTCATTCACCATCCAGTAGAAAATTCTAGATCTGTTCCTCTAATGGTGAATATACAGGCACTTTCTATGTTTTTTGTATTTGCTATGTTTTTTGTAGTTGCCAAAAGCAAGTCATCTGGCCAAACACAGAGAATGTGTGGGCCATAAGAAGGAACACTCGAAGGCCATTGATAAGAGTAATTACTGCTGTAATTTTTAGTTAGAATATCACAGACTTAATACCTATTTAGAGGACCACTGAGAATATTGGAGATAACACATGTCAAGCAGTGAGGTAGTAGATGCAATGACTGAACTACTTACTGTTCCTGGTATATAATATCTAGTTTAGGTAATGGAAGTTTTCTTTTCTAAACATACTTTCTGCCCATAATCCTTTTCTCATTATTATTATAAGAAAAATATGACTCAATAAACAAAGGCCTTTAAACAAAACAAATAAGAACAAAGAAAAAATACAAATAAGAGCTAAAGTCAACTGTAGTTGAACCCACCAATACCACTCCCATAATCAGTCACCAAACCCAGACACTATTGCATATGCAGGCAAGATTTTACTGAAGGGACCCTGATATAGCTTGCTCATATGAGGCTATGCCAGTGCCTGGCAAATACAGAAGTGAATGCTCACAGTCATCTATAGGATGGAACACAGGGCCCCCAATGGAGGAGCTAGAGAAAGTACCCAAGGAGCTGAAGGGGCCTGCAACCCTATAGGTGGAACAACAATATGAAGTAACCAGTACCCCCAGAGCTCGTGTCTCTAGCTGCATATGTAGCAGAAGATGGCCTATTCGGCCATCATTGGGAAGAGAGGCCCTTAGGTCTTGCAAACTTTATAAGCCCCAGTAAAGGGGAATGCCATGGCCAAGAATTGGGAGTGGGTGGGTAGGGGAGCAGGGCGGGGGGAGGGTATAGGGGACATTCGGGATAGCATTTGAAATGTAAATAAAGAAAATATCTAATAAAGTAAAATAAAAAACAAAAAAGGAAAAAGAAAAATACAAGCAAGTGGAGATGATTGCAAGAGTACTAAAAGAGTTTAAAACAAAAAAAATATTAAGGAAGGCTTGGAGCAGTGTGGTGGTGGTGGTGGTGGTGGTGGTGGTGGTGGTGGTGAAAGAAACAGATGATGATGGTAGGGTAGCTGTGAAATTCTCTTTTTGTGTGTGTGTTTTCCCCCCATTTTAATTTTATGTGTATAAACATTTTGCCTGCATATATGTCTGTACACCATGTGTGTTCAATGCCATAGGAAGCCAGAAGAGAGAAACTGATCCCTCCATGGGGATGTTGGAAATTGAACCTAGCTCTTCTGGGGCAGCCAGTGCTTTTGACCATCTCTCCTGCTCCTGAAACACAGTCTTAAGGGACATGACAGGAAACTCATGGCTCACAACAGCTGTGGTTACCTGTATAGATTACAGTTGTGTGGCATCACAAGAGTAAGCCTGTAAACATTCAGTCATGAGTTGGGAAAGGATACTGGGGCCCTGACATGCCCAGGGGACATAATGGAAGTAGAAGGTTGCTGGAGGAGAAGAATTCATAGCTTTTAGTGGTGTAGCCACTAGTGAGTTGACCATGCTCCAGTGGGTATTCCATACTCATGCTTGATTAGGTGGCCCTGGTTAAATATAGTTAATAAAGAAGCAGCAACAACAACCACAATAGTAATGACAACAGCAGCAGCAGCCACAGCCACTGCAACAGCAACAAACAACAACAACAAAAACAAAAACAGCACCCTACAAACTGCCAGGAAATATGATGGGTATTTTGTGAAATATGATGGTTGATTTCATGGGAGGGACTTTGCAGAACTGTGAGGGGGGGGAGTGGAGAAGAACAAATATGACCCAAATGTATTATATACATGTATGTATTAGTTTTAATTAACCAAAAAACCCCAAACAAGCCCATAGCTCTGATTTGAGAAATGATTTTTATAAAGTAATGCATATTCAGAACAAAACACTGAGAAAAAGACTCTTCAGATGGAAGCTAACAGAGAATGCTGAGAATTAGCACACATTCTGCATCCCTAGTCGTGAAGTCTTTTGAACCTGAGGTCATACAGGATGCTGGGAATTCAAAGAAAATTTATTATGGTGATTAAAGCAGCGAAGAGCATACAGACATTCAGCAAACAATTGCCAAAAGTAGTTTAAATAAACCAGAGTTTTAAATTAAGTAGGTTTTCAAAACAATTTTCCATAAATATTTGAGTTCTTAATTATTTTAATTCATATGTATTAGCTTTACAAAACAGTGTTTCATTATGGCATTTTCCTATGTGATAAAGGTACTTAGATCTTCCCTATCTTTTATTTTTATTCCCCTCAACTTTCACTGTTCCCTCTTCACTTTCCTGTTATTCCCTTTTCTTTTTCTATTCTACACACGAGGGAAAACATGTAATGTTTGGCTTATTTCATTTAACCTGATGATCTCCAATCACATCAACTTTCTTGCAAATAACGTAAACTGCCTCTCTCTCTCTCTCTCTCTCTCTCTCTCTCTCTCTCTCTCTCTCTCTCTCTCTCTCTCTCTCTCTCTCTCTCTCTCTCTCTCTCTCTCCCCGTGTCTGATTATTTACTAAATTATGTAATTTTTCATTACTCATCTTTTATTCATTATTCATCCACTGATGGGCACCTAGACTGATTCCAAAACCTGACTAATATGAAAAATTTCAGATTTTGGATGGGAAGAAAGCTCAGAGACCTTTGATGCTTTCTTTCTCTTTAGGAATGGTTGACACTTTTTTTTCCTCTTTAAATCAGGACTACTTAATACTCTTAAAAGTATTGTAACCCCCCCAATGACTTTGTTTCTGTAATTTAAATTCATTAATATCTTCCAAATTAAAATCATAACCCAAGATAAATTTAGTAAATGAAAGAATATGCAGGCTTACTTTTTTGTGTGTGTGTGATTTTCCAGGGCACTGGCTTATCAAGTATCACATGCTTTTTGGAAAACTTCATTGTACATTCATGGGAGGATAAGTGAAAATGGTAAATAATAACTTAGTGTTCTTAATGAGTTGTGGTGGATTCCAAGACTCTATGGACCACATTTTGTAGTGCAGTTGTTAGAAAGGAGTTGCCCTGGTAAAGCATTTGGAGACTGTACAATCTAGTGAAAGGCTCAACCTTAGACATGTAAGATGAATTTTCTAATCTATACTATAGGTTGGTAATCAAATCTACCTCATATAGTTGTGAAGATTAAACAAAATTAGGCAGTATATCTCACCTATGCTGACAGACTTGCACAAAACTTGGCATATATCAGGATTTCAATAACAGTTGTCTCATCTTTGAAAAAAGACCTAATAACTCCCTGCCTCATGAGGCAACTTAGTTAGGTTCTGGGTTTTTCAAAGTTTTCTCTTCCTCCCTCTGTATAACTCTTTCCTTTATCTTTCATGCTTTTTCCTCTGTATAGAATAAAGCAAAACCATTAACATTTTAGATAAAAGCAATTGTGGATCTTCATTTTGTGGTCTTTTTTCCTTCTGCATAGAATGAAGCTTTATCTATGCATTTTAGATAAAAGCAGTTCTGAATCTTCTTTTTGTGGTCTTTTTTTCTTATTATTAGTACCAGGTATTGATAATTTTTTGCTTGATCACTTGCTAAGTATTTATTGAGCACCTCTATGGTATACACCTCCAATATAAAGCAATATTTCTGAGTTTGTATTCTAGATGTAGGAGACAGACAGGGAACAAAACAAGTACTAAGAAAGAATATGAACAGATGTGATTGGTCCTATAATGGTAATGAAGCAATGTAGGAAAACAGGGATGATGTCAAAGGAGGATAATCATGTAATGTCTCCCTGTGAAAGTGAGACCTCAATAAGGTGCCAGCCAGATGAAGGGAAATGTAAGTGCAAGTTTTGATGTTTTTCCGATTGTGATCAGAATCCATTGGAAGATAAAGTGCTGTGAATTATGTTTTGAAAATATCTCTTACCGTTTTGTGGAGAATGGAGGACAAAAATAGAAGTGGGGAGAACAGTTAAGCAACTCTTGAAATAGTTCAGGCACGAAGTGACGGTGCTTTGGAGGTGGTGAGAAGTTAGATTGAAAGAGAAGGCCGAGTCGATAGGATTTACAGATGGATCAAAGCATTGTGTCAAGAATAATGAGGAAGCCAGAATGGAACCTTGAAGTTTTAGCCCGAATACTTAGATGGGAGGTTGTGTAACTTACTGAAATTGGGAAGTCTGGGTGAAGACCAGAGTTGAAGACAGAATCCAGAGTTTTATTTGAGGTATAGGTTAAATTTAAGGTGCTTATTGGATCCATGTTAACAGATGCAATGAAGGATCTGGAGTTCAAGAAAGGGTCATAAATTGCCATTTGGAGGTTTTCAGTAGGTAACATTCAAGAGCTGAGTTCTAGAACATTTTATTGTTAGTCTGAAGATGCAAGCAAGAACTGCTAAGGGATACGGAGGAAAAACAGGAGGCCATTGACAATCGTGTTAAGAGTGATGTCAATAGTGTGGAGTTAAAAGCTTATTTCCTTGGTGGGATATAGATCAGTTGTTAGAGTGCATAATGCTTTGCTTGGGTTTGTGAGCAACCCCTCTCTCCCTGGAGAGGGAGAGGTGGTAGGGGAGAGGGAAAGAGAGGGAATGAGAAATTTTTTGTGTAGGTTGAGGAAATATTGAGAGGCAGTGGAGAGGCCATTGTAGAGAATGTTTGGGAGAGTTTTGTTATGAAAAGGAGAAAAGAAATTGTGAAGGAACAGAGTGTGTAGCCAAAGGAAGTTTTTGTTTAAGAAACAATGTTGTCTATTTGTTGATCAGGGAAGAAGATCCTTCAATATGTGATGGAAGGAGACATTGGTGCCATCAAAGAGAGGCAGACTAATTGCTAAAGCAACATACTTGATTACCTGAGTGTAAGAGATCTTATACACAACTGGAAGATTGGATTAACCTAGGAATATTGAAAATCACTACTGAGGAACAGGGGAGATGGCAGAGTATGTGCATAGGAATGCAGGTGAGTTGAGAGACCTGTTGGTTCGAAGATGAGTAAAACAGAAGTATTCAGGCATTGCTAAATACTGTTGGCTTAGTTTAAGTTTCTTTGCTGTGATAAAACACCAGGATCAAAAGCAAAATGGGGAGAAAAGTGTTTAATTCATTTTACAACTTGTAGTTCATCATCCAGTACAAAGCCAGGGCAGGAACCTGGCAGTAGGAACTGATGCTAAAGCCATGAAACAGTATTACTCACTGGTTTTCTCCACAGGGCTTGCTTAGCCTGTGGAGAAAAGAGCTTTCTTATACTATCTAGGACCACCTGCCCATGGGCGGCAGTGCTCACAATGAGCCCATCCCTCCAATATAAAACACAAACTAAAGAAAATGCTCCACAACTTTCCTATTTTTCAATTGTGGTTCCATTGTCTCAGATAACTCTATTTTGTGTTAAGTTGATAAACAACTAGTCAACCCAGCTGTCTTGAGTTTTCTGCTTAAATAGTTGCTATAGGACCATTATATTATTTACATGAAATTATTCACAGTTAAGAGTTAAGTGTAATAAAGGATGAAGGTATAGAAGCATTTCCTCAACATACACATTTATTCTTTGCACTAGGTATCATGGGACTTGAAGTTAAAATAGGGATGCAAATCAGCCATATGAAAAGTTGACAGTTGGTATAGTCTGATGCTGTGATCTTTAAACAGGTCATGATTCGTGATGGAAGATGGAGAAGCATGGACTTAAGCCAACAAAGGAGAGCAGGTGGAATGAACAGTGTGGGAAAGGAAACAAGCCGGATATGACAAAGCTGCACGGAAGCTACTCTGGTAAAAATGTAGTCTTCCTTTAGAACAAGAGACTGCACAAGAACAGGGGTGGTGTTCAGTGGAAGAACAAATGCCTCCTGTGTAGGTGTAGGAAGGCATGGGCTCAGCCCTTGACAATACTACAAAATGAAGGAAAGAGAATCTGAGCAGAATGTTGACGTTACATAGGCTTGTGATGATGGACTCGAGTTTCAGAGGGTGCAGCAAAAGAGCATGAGGGGTTCATTGATAGACAGTTGAGTCAGATCACAGAACATATGGAGCCTTAAGGAGTTCAAGGTACTGATACAGGCTGTGGAACTGGGAAGTTTAGAAAATTATGTTAAACAGGGAAGCAAATTATCTCAGAAATTAGTTCTGTTTTCTCTTAGGATGAGGTAGATGATCAGACCTATTAAACTGCTTCTGGGCTGATTTTTTGTCCTCTTTGTATTGGCAAAACTGATCAGAGGTTAAATGTTTTAATTAGAGGTTCTATTGCTGTGATAAAACAGTATCACCATAAGCTTGTAGTCTATCATTGAAGCAAGTTAGGGCAGGGACTCAGGGCAGGGACCTGAAGGCAGGAACAAAAATAAAGGCCATGGAGGAGTGCTGTTTAATGGCTTACTCATTATGACTTGCTTGGCCTGCTTTCTTATAGCACACAAGATCACTAGTCTAGAGTAGGACCACTCACAGTGAGATTGGCCCTCCTATATCAATTATCAATCAAGAAAATGCACCACAGGCTTGCCCTCGGGGAAATATGGTAGGGAGCATTTTCTCAATTGATTTCCCTCTTCCAAAATGATTCTACCAGGTGTCAAGTTGACATAAAACTAGTCATCACAGTAGGGAGTGAGTTTCCTAAGTGTGTGAACAGGTCTGTGAATACAGGTAGGACCACTACTGCTGCTCAGAGAAACCTGCCCGAAACCCTCAGGACACAGGAACCAAAGGGCTGCCTGGGACAGGAGTCTTCCTGTCTCTGTCTGCACCCTGTGAACACAGGTAAGACCACCACTACTCTTCAAATTCCTGGCCCAAGAGGGACACTCACAGAGCCATCTGTACACAGGATCCAAGGATCATCTGAGGGCAGGATCCTCCTGGTCTCTGTCTGCACCCCAGAACTGACCCTGTATCACAGATCTCCATACCCAAATTCTTCCTGGAGAGAACTGGTCTCCCAGGAGTACTGATACACAGGTTTGCGGGAGGGACAAGCTAAAGTCAGAGACAGCAAGGCCAGCTAACACCAGAGATAACCAGATGGTGAAAGGCAGGCACCAGGACACAAGCAACAGAAACCAAGACTACTTGGCATCATCAGAACCCAGTTCACCCACCACAGTGAACCCTGGTTACCCCAACACACCAGAAAAGCAAGATTCTGATTTAAAATCACATTTCATTATGATGGTAGAGGAGTTTAAGAAGGACATAAATAACTCTCCTAAATACAAGAGAACACAGGTAAACAGCTAGAAGCTCTTAAAGAAGAAACACAAAAAACCCTTAAAGGAAAATCCCTTACAGGAAAACACAATCAAACAGGTGAAGGAAAGAAATAAACCCAAAACATCCAGAAAATCCAGGATACACTGAGACCAAACTTAAGGATAATAGGTATAGAAGAGAGTGAAGATTCCCAACTTAAAGGGCTAGTAAATATCTTCAACAAAATTATAGAAGAAAACTTCCCCAACCTAAAGAAAGAGAAGCCTATGACCATTCAAGAAGCCTACAAACTCCAAATAGACTCGACTACAAAAGAAATTCCTCCTTTCACATAATAATCACAAGACCCAAACACACTAAACAAAGAAAAAAAATTAAAAGCAGTAAGGAAAAAATGTCAAGTAACATATAAAGGTGAACCTATCAGAATCACACCAGACTCTCACCAGAGACTATGAAAGCTAGAAGATCCTGGGCAGATGTCTTACAGACCCTAAGAACACAAATGCCAGCCCAGGCTACTATATCCAACAAAACTCTCAATTACCATAGATGGAGAAACCAAGATATTCCATGACAAAACCAAATTTACACAATATCTTTCCACAAATGCAACTCTACAAAGGATAACAGATGGAAAACGCCAACATATGGAGGAAAACTACACCATAGAAAAATCAAGAAAGTAATCTTTCAACAAACCCAATAGAAGATAACCACACAAGCATAAAAATAACATCAATAATAACAGGGAGCAACAATCACTATTCTTTAATATCTCTTAACATCAATAGACTCAATTGCCCAATAAAATGTCATAGACTAATTGACTGGGTAAGTAAACAGAATCCAGCATCTTGCTGCATACAGAAAACACACATCAGTGTCAAAGACAAACACTACCTCAAAGTAAAGGGCTGAAAAATGATTTTCCAAGCAAATGGTCCCAAAAAAGAAGCTGGAGTACCCACTCTAATATTGGATAGTATTGACTTTCAACCAAGGGTCATCAAAAAAGATAAGGAAGGACACTTCATACTCATCAAAGGAAAAATCTACCAAGAAGAACACTCAGTTCTGAATATCTATGCTCCAAATGCACAGGCACTTAGAATTCTCAATTGAGGAATACTGAATGGCTGAGAAGGACCTAAAAATTATTCAACATCCTTAGTCATCAGGGAAATGAAAATCAAAACAACCCTGAGATTCCACCTCACACCAGTCAGAATGGCTAAGATAAAAAACTCAGGTGACAGCAGATGCTGTCAAAGATGTGGAGAAAGAGGAATACTCCTCCATTGCTGGTTGGATTGCAAGCTGGTACAACCACTGTGGAAATCAGTTTGGTGGTTCCTCAGAAAAAAATGACATAATATTATCTGAGGACCCAGCAATACCACTCTTGTGTACATACCCAGATGATGCTGCAACATGTAATAAGGACACATACTCCATTATGTTCATAGCAGCCTTATTTATAATAGCCAGAAGCTAGAAAGAACCCAGATATCCCTCAACAGAAGAATGGATACAGGAAATGTACATTTACACAACGGAGTACTACGCAGCTATTAAAATATGAATTTATGAAATTCTTAGACAAATGGATGAGTCTGGAAGATATCATTCTGAGTGAGGTAACACAATCACAAAATAATACACATAATATGCACTCACTGATAAGTGGATAGATAGCCCAGAAACTTATAATATCCAAGATACACTTTGCAAAACACATGAATCTCAAGAAGGAAGAACTAAGTGTGGATACTTTGATCCTTCTTAGAAGTGGGAATTAAAATACCCATGGAAGGAGTTACAGAGACAAAGTGTGAACCAGAGACTGAAGGAGTGACCATCTAGAGACTGCCCCACCTGGGGATCCATCCCATAAACAACCACCAAAACCAAACACTATTGTGGATGCCAACAAGAACCTGCTGACATAAGCCTGATATAACTGTCTCCTGAGAGTCTCTGTCAGTACCTGACACATACAGAAGTGTATGCTCACAGCCATCCATTGGACAGAGCACATGGTCTCCAATGAAGGAGTTAGAGAAATTACCCAAGGAGCTGAAAGGGTTTGCAGGCCCATAGGAGGAACAACAATATGAACCAACCAGTACCCCCCAGATCTCCCAGGGACCAAACCACCAACCAAAGAGACTATACATGGTGGGACTCATGGCTCTAGCTGCATATGTAGCAGAGGATGGCCTAGTCGGTCATCAATGGGAGGAGAGGGCCTTGGTCCTGTGAATGTTATATGCCCCAGTGTAGGGGAATGCCAAGGCCTGGAAGTGGGAATGGGTGGGTTGGTGAGCAGGGGGAGGGGATAGGGGGTTTTTGGAGAGGAAACTAGGAAAGGGGATAACATTTGAAATGTAAATATTGAAATATCTAATAAAAATAAAAAAAGAAAAATACATAATTGATCAGCAGCCCAAAACCAGATTGTTCCATCAGGGAATCAGTCCTTTGCTGTGATATCTATACTTGAGCCAAGCAATCCAGCTGACATCATTGATGTTTCTCATAGTTTAAGGGTCATAAAGGAGTGTCCTAAATCTGAACAGCCTCAGAATCTGTGTTCTGGGCAATGAGTTGGTGCCTGTTTTAATTTCAGCATAGTGCACACTAAGGCTAAAGCAGCCATGTGGCAGATAGTGAGTTCAGAATGGACAGTTATGACCTATATGTTCATACTTCTAGAAATGCTAGCAACTATTCTTTTGCAACAGCAAGCGAATATTGAAGGGCTAGGTGCCTATGTTCCAAGTTTAAATAATAGCAAGCTTTCTTAAGCTCTTTTAAAAAAAATTACTGAGTGCATATCTAGTGACTTCTTTGGTGATTGGGTTACCTCACTAAGAATGATATCCTCCAGATACATCCATTT
>NC_034613.1:116188080-116223646 GCF_900095145.1 Mus pahari
CCTTTATTATCCTTTGAAGGGCTGGATTCGTTAAAAGATATTGTGTGAATTTCGTTTTGTCATGGAATACCTTGGTTTCTCCAGCTATGGTAATTGAGAGTTTTGCTGGGTATAGTAGCCTGGGGTGGCATTTGTGCTTTCTTAATGTCAGTATAACATCTGTCCAGGATCTTCTGACTTTTATTGTCTTTGGTGAGAAGTCTGGAGTAATTATAATAGGCCTGCCTTTATATGTTACTTGACCTTTTTCTCTTACTGCTTTTAATATTCTGTCTTTATTTATTGCATTTGTTGTTCTGATTATTATATGTCAGGAGGAATTTCTTTTCTAGTCCAGTCTATTTGGAATTCTGTAGGCTTCTTGTATGTTCATGAGCATCTCTTTCTTTAAGTTTGGGAAGTTTTCTTCTATAATTTTGTTGAAGAATATTTGCTGGCCCTTTAAGTTGAAAATCTTCATTCTCATCTACTCCTATTGTCCGTAGGTTTGGTCTTCTCATTGTTTCCTGGATTCCCTGGATGTTTTGAATTAGGATCTTTTTGCATTTTGCATTTTCTTTGATTGTTGTGTCCATGTTCCCTATGGAATCTTCTGTACCTGAGATTCTCTCTTCCATCTCTTGTATTCTGTTGTTGATGCTCACATCTATGGTTCCTGATTTCTTTCCTAGGGTTTCTATCTACAGAGTTGTCTCCCTTTGTGTTTTCTTTATTGTTTCTACTTCCATTTTCAGATCCTTAATGGTTTTGTTCAATTCCATCCCCTGTTTGATTGTGTTTTCCTGTAATTCTTTAAGGGATTTTTTTGTTTCTTCTACCTGTTTAGTAGTGTTTGCCTGTAGTTCTTTAAGGATTTCTACCTGTTTAGCCGTGGTCTCCTGTAATTCCTTGAGGGATTTTTGTGCTTCCTCTTTAAGGGCTTCTACTTGTTTAGCATTGTTCTCCTGTATTTCTTTGAGTGAGTTATTAACGTCCTTCTTCAAATCTTTTACCACCATCATGAGATATGATTTTAAATCCACATCTTGCTTTTCGGATGTGTTGGGGTATCCAGGACTCGTTGTGGTGGGTGTGTTGTGTTCTGATGGTGTCCAGTGTTCTTGGTTTCTGTTAGTAAGATTCATACGTTTGCCTTTCGCAGCTGTAAATCTCTGGTGTTAATGTTCAAGCTGTCTCTGGCTGGAGTTTGTTCCTCCTGTGATTCTGTTAGCCCCTGTCAGCACTCCTTGGAATCCAACTTTCCCCTGTGTGGCCATGGTCAGAGCACTCTCTGCAGGCAAGCTCTCCTCTCACAAGGTAAGTGTCCAGGAGTCTGGAGCTCTGATCCTCCTTCTGATTCCTGGGGTCAGAGGCCTCCCTGTAGGCCAACTCTTCTCCCATGATCCTGAGGACCTGCGGTGTGGAGGGTCCTCCAGAGCTCCCTGTTGCCTCTGCCATGATCCCGAGGACCCGTGATCCCGAGGACCTGTGGTGTGGAGATTCCTCTGGAATGCTCAGCTGCCTCCCCTGGGGTTCAGGAGAGAGAACAGCTTAACTCTTTTTAGTGTGAATTTTATCTGTGAATCAGCAACGAAAACAAGTTTTGGTTTTTTATTCAGTTCAGCCTTTCCTGTATGGGAATAACATTTATGAAATTACAACTATATAACAGCTTATATCACTTTTATCTTACATGCAGGTGCAGTAATCACAAATAAAATTAATTTTATGAAAAACAAAAAAACTAGTCAGCACAATAAACTTCAGGATATGAGTTTACATGAGGAAGTCTTGATAGCCCCTGGCTTCTTTATAATTTTCTGGTCGATCTTTTGAAATATGAGTCATGAAACTTCTTAGGTCATTTTAATAATGACTCTACTTTATGAATAAAACATAAATCAGGCTCTCCATGTCCTTGTTAGTCCCCCCAAAAGCCAATTCTAATAACCGAATGATGTAAGGGGAAGGTGTGTGCTTTCTGTCTAAATAGTTTTGGATAATTCCTACATGCACTCCAATCACTGTCCAACTAGATTGTTCCTCGAGGACCCCCATTTTATTTGTGATACATTTATTATGGAAATATTCAAAGCTACTCAGAAGAATAGAATTAAAAAAATGGGTTCTCATATACTTTACTGCTTAGATTTAATAGTTTATTTTGAAATGTTTTGTATACTTTCTCCATCCATTTTCTCTTACCAAAATGCCTTTGAGGAAATTGCAGATATTATGGACCCCTTATTCCAAGTCATTCAGTAAGCTATGTAGTTTCTACATAGAAATTCTAAAGATGACAATGTCTTTGAAAACGTGATGCTAAGGACTAAACAAGAGAGATCCAGATCCAGATTAACTGGCCAGGTGTACAGAAGTAATGTCCAGAACTTATTTTGGTTAATACAGAGTATGGTCTCTAAAATTATTCATTTAAGAGGGCCAACACATTATTGACTCAAGTGCATTTGTGGTCAGCTAAAGTCCCTGAGTTCTTTGCACATGGACTGCCACTGTCAAGTCAGGCTTCTCTCAGTTTGTATTTGTGTAATTGAATTTTTGTTGGTTTTAGCCTATTGAAAATATTTTGAATTGGTATTCTGCCCTCCAGTGAATTAGTTAATCCTTTTATGCTTTGGTTCATCACCAAAGTTGATAAGCAAACCTTTTATATATTCATGCAACTGTACAGCAGCTACTCTCTAAAACTGAAGCTTATGCAGCTTCAAAATTGTAGAGCCTGCAGTAAGATCAGTTCAAGCACCATGAGTGAACTTTTTGTAGGAGAAATGATTTGAGTGTTTCTGATAAATGACTGAAATCCATCCCTCTTGATGGTATCTGCTGAGTTCAGTTTCCTGACACATTCTAAATCATTTTACAGTGACTTTTTAATATAATCAGTCACCAAATGGTTTCTTCCTGCAGTCTTGGAAACACCTACACTGTTCCGGGCAGTTACATCTGGGGGTGGGGTTGGTATTCTGAGAACTCTATGGGTTCACTTGGTAGACTGATCTCACAATTGCAGAGGAAAAATTAAACCCCAGAACTGTGGTGTGGCAAGGAAGGTAAATGGAGATCCCTGGTTCTGCTTGTACTTAGAAAATGGGACCACTCCAGGAGCATGTCAACCATTAGACAAATGATATTTTTGTAAATTTCCAAACTGAATATATATATATATATATATATATATATATATATATATATATATGACTCAGCAGAAGGCATAATCTTGGCAATATACAAAGCTCAAAATAGCAAATCAGTATTATAGAACTCTATGTTCAATGTAGTTCTCAAGTTTTAGGTATTTCAGAATGAGAGATCTCTCATGTCAGCCTTAAGGGGAGGCACCATAGCATAGTAATTTAGACCATAGCTGTTGAACTTGATTGTCTAAATCTAAAGCCTGTCTATAATATTTATTGACTTTTCTTAGTCTATTTGTTTAACCTCAGTAGAGATTAATTTCCTATCTATTAATGATGAAGCCAGCACTAGCACTATCATAGAGTTGTTGTGAGATTTAACAGAGATAACTCAAGCAATGTTTCAAGAAGCTAGTCACCTTCCTTTTACTCATAAGAAAAGGGATTTAAATGAGTACAGAAGGTATGCACTTTAGTCAACATCTAAATCTAATTAAGAGCGTCAACCTGTACTAAGTAACCCATCTTAGATTTTTCCCAAAAATGTGACAAGTCTTCAGTCTGTTACTGAATTTGTTATCTCAACACTTTTTTCTTTACAATATTTCTCCACTGTGAATTTCTCAGTACTTTCTCACAAGTAAGTTAAAGTTAGGAATTATTTGGAAAGTATAATGCAGTCATGATGTGACTTTGGTATGTGTGATCAAGGGATTCATGATATTGCTTGGGTGCAGTAGGTGATATTAACCTTGGTAACTTTGTCAGTATACTGTTGCTACTGTAAACTTATTTTTACCTTGTAATTACTAATATTTTGATTATACACCTTGGTGATTTTTATGCCTCTTTCTTTTCACTCCCAGATTTGCCATTGGAGTTTCTTTTATGCTATGTCCCACACCCTTTCACACATGTTTCAATACTCTTTCTTTCTTTGTTTCTTTCTTTGTTCCTTCCTTCCTTCCTTCCTTCCTTCCTTCCTTCCTTCCTTCCTTCCTTCCTTCCTTCCTTCCTTCCTTCTTTCCTTCCCTCCTCTCTCTTTCGTTCTTTCTTCCTTTAAAAATGTATTTATTCATTCACTTTAAACACTAATATCATCCCCCCTCTCCTTCCACTATGCCCTCTCTCAGATCCCCTTCCCCTTCTCCTTTGAGAAGTGGGAGCACGCGCTGGGTATAATATATCTACTCCCCACCCCACCAGCAGAGCATACATCAAGTCACTCTCTCACTGAGGTCAGACAAGGTGGCCTAGTTAGGGGAACGGGATCCACAGGCAGGCAACAGATTCAGGGACAGCCTCCTGCTTCAGTTGTTAGGTGACTAGCCTTTAGACCAAGCTACACTTCTGCTACATATGTGTGGGGGACCTAGGTCCAGCCCATGCTCACTTTTTGGTTGGTGGTTCAGTCTCTGGAGGCCCCAAGGGTCTAGAATAGTTAACTCTGTTGGTCTTTCCTATCCTCTTTGGGTCCCTGATTCCCTCTCCCAACTCTTCCACAAGACTGCCCAAGCTCCATCTAATGTTTGCCTGTCTGAATATCTTTTCCTTGGCTGCTAGGTGAACACTCTAAGAGAACAGTTACACTAGGCTCTTGTCTGCAAGCATAACAGAGTATCAGGGGTTCTTGCTTATGGGATGGGTCTCAATTTGGGCCAGTCATTGGTTGGCCATTCTCTTAGTCTTTGTTTGGTCTTTGTCCCTGGATATCTTTCATGAAGGACACATTTTGGGTGGAAGGTTTTGTGGGTGGGTTGGTGTCCTTATTTTTCCACTGGAAGTCCTGCTGGCTACAGGAAGTGGCCACTTCAGGATCGATATCCCCTACTACTGGGAGTCTCAGCTAGAGTTGCCCTTATAGACATCTTAGGGCCTCCTGGCATCCCAGGTCTCTGGTATGTCCTAGAAATGCTGTCACCACTGATTTCTATTTTTTCTCTCCTGCTCTCCCAATACCTGAATACCCCCTGACCTACTCCCCATCCCATCTCCCACCTAGTTCCCTCCTTTTCTCCACCTCCAATATTGATTTTACTCCCACTTCTGAAAAAGATTCAACCATACTCCCTTGGGCCTTTGTGATGGTTTATATATGCTTGGACCTTTGAGTGGCACAATTAGAAGGCATGGCTGTGTTGGAGTAGGTGTGTCACTGTGGGTGTGGGCTTTAAGACCCTAATTCTAGCTACCTGAAAGCCAGACTTCCACTAGGAGCCTTCAGATGAAGATGTAGAACTCTGCCTACACCATGCCTGCCTAGATGCTACCATGTTCCCACCTTGATGATAATGGACCTGAACCTGTAAGCCAGCCCCAATTAAATATTGTCCTTTATAAACCTTGACTTGGTAATTGTGTCTGTTTATAGCAGGAAAACCCTAACTAAGACAGTCCTCCTTATCATTTGGATTCTTTGGGTCTGTAGATTGTAACATGGTTATCCTGTACTTTATGACTAATATCTACTTTTAAGTGAGTATATACCATGCATGTCCTTTTGGGTCTGGGTTACCTCATTCAGGATCATATTTTTCTAGATCCACTTGCCTGAAAAAATCATGATGTTTTTATTTTTAATAGCTGAATAGTATTCCATTGTGTAAATGAACCACATTTTCTGTATCCATTCTTCAGTTGAGGGATATCTAGGTTGCTTCCAGTTTCTGGTTATTAGGAATATGGCTGCTATGAACATATTTGAGCAAGAGTCCTTGTGGGATAGTAGAGCATCTTTTGGGGTTATGCCCAGGAGTGGTATATGGTTATTTATTTTGATTTCACTTACTTGCTTGTCATATATGTCTGTGCACTATGTGCATGCATTAGCGGTGCAGGTCAGAGGAGGGCACTGGATCCCTGCAAACAGGAGTTATAGTTTTGAGTTGTCATGGGAGTGCTGGGAACCAAACATGTCCTTTGGAGGAGCAACTAGTGTTCTTAATCTCTGAGCCATCTCATTAGCCTTCAATATTTTTGTTTTTAAAAGATGTTCTCTAAAATAAAATATCCTAGAACATAGTAAATATGTTACTTGATCTTTTTTATATTTACTGTGCTCTAGGATATTTTACTTGTTATATCCCTGAAATCTTTTATTTATTTATTTTTTAACTTATTTTATTAGATATTTTCTTCATTTACATTTCAAATGCTATCTAGAATGTGAAATCTTTTATTTTTATAGAGTCTATTTTATTTGTTATACACCTAAAGTCAACCAGTCCTTCATTTATGGGGGAAATTATATTTGAAAACCATGACAAATGTATTGGATATGGTTATTACTGTATCAGAAACATTGCTCATTTTGGTGAATATTTCTATAGAATGTACATGTAGACTAAGATGCATTCAAAATTTATACTAATCATGTTTATACAAATGATATAATCTATCTTATTGTATTCTATTGTGTGACATTATTCCCAGGGAGATTTGAAAAGATGTCTACTCACAGCAGATGACCAATCAAAATAAAGATGCCATTAAAATTCAGCTTGGTGAACCAATATCTGATATTGGGGTTACATATAGGAGCTGAAATGACTCAAAGATATCTAGCTATACCACCAAAATCCCACCCCAGCTCATCAGACCTGGAATCAGACCTGGGACTCTCTGCATAACTTTCAGGTAGTTCAACAGGTTACAGAGTGTCTCTTCAAGGTCACTCAGTTGGTGTGAGCCTCTTGCAGACAGCTTGTTTAGTCTCTGCCTCTTCTAGGCAGCACAGTTGGTCTGAGAATATCTCTTGGCATATATATGCATACGTGCACTTTGAAAGGGTGGACTCTGGTGAATTTTATCAGTTTCAGAGACTTTCTAGAGCCTTTGAATTGGTCACTTCTTGAGTGCAAGAATCTTCCCTGCAGGAAAGCATGGTTCACTTCCTTTCAGAACATTCTGTGTGTTAATGAGCTTTCCTCTAAGATGGAAGGAAACTGTTACAGAAAAGACACAAAACAAACATCACAGTGTTCCTTTTAATCTTTTTTTGTTTCCTTAATTGTAATTCTTTTCTCCTATACTGCAAAGCCTGGTTCTTACTACCCATGGATATATTTACTCAAAGTTCAGTCTTAGTATACAAATCAAGTAGTTTTACAATCTGTAATCTGCACTTGCAGTCTACGTATATTGATAAATGGCCATGTATGGTTTGTGCTTTTTGAGAGCCAACTCTACAAACAAAGCATAGGTTCTCTTGTTTCAGAGCCTAGTATATATATTTATTCCAAATGCCCCTCCCCCATTTTCTGACTCTATAACAGGAAGAATAGGAGAAAGAAAATTTGTAAGAATATTAAAAATGTTTTTCCTTAACTATATAATTTGGTATCATTTTGCCATAGTTGAATGATTCTCAACTTTGAATCTTCATCACTACTCAGGTCTTCTAATTTTGAGCAATATATATATATATATATATATATATATATATATATATATATATACATATACATTTTCTCCCAGAATTTCTTGTAATCTCAACAGTGATCTAGTAAGTTCTACAGTAGCTTCTCATTACATAGATTAGGATAAACTCTGGATAACCCTTTTTTTGGAGAATAAGTACATATTCTTTTTTGTTTGTTTGTTTTTTGAGACAGGGTTTCTCTGTATATAAGTACATATTCTTATTGTGCACATATACTTGTATATGCACAATATACTTGTATATGCACAAGTACAACATAAGTAACCTTGATGTCAGGTATTGACCCTCTTTACTACTCCTTAAATCATTTCCTTATAAAGATCATCCTTTAATATGACATTTGTGTAGTTAGAATTAACACTGACATTTCTGATGTGAATTGAAAGTATTCTTATGTAATCTATATTTTAACATATTAAATCTATCAGCTTGATACAGAACCAGAATTGCTGCCACCAGCATGACTTTTCTCAGTCAAGAGACAGTCATTTTTCTCTAGAAGGTGTCTGTTAAAATACACAGTTTTAATCTGTGAGGGAAAACTTTTAGCACATTAGCTAGCTGTCACTTCACAGAGACCATGGCTGTGATCTCTGAGATCCCTCTGTCCTGGCACCTTCTGTCACTCTGTAAACACTCATTTCTGTTTCACTGACCTGTGAGCTCTTAGAATGAGAACACAGTTTAATCATATCACCAATGCCTGGAACATAGTAGCTCATCTATGAATACTTCTTGAATGGATAAATAAATGCATGAGAGAACCTGATGCTTGAGGACATAGGCTAGGGATGTGAAGTAGAAAATGATTACTCGTAGCTGGAAAAGGCAGGAAAGGGCAAGCCTGAATAGAAGAATAAAACAGGATTTTGTATTTTCAGAGGACAGCGCAACTGTACAGATTGTTGTGAGAACATTGCACAACTAAAGATAGGACTTAAGTGAATACTCTCCTCAGAGTTTGAAGCTTCTGGGCAGCTGTGACTATAGGAGCAGGTCCTGGAAACAGAACAAGTCAAAATCTTATGCTGGCTACTTCCTGTTGGAATTTGAATTTTACTATAAGTGGGTAGAGATCAACTTAATGGGGAGGGAATGTTTAAGTAAAAGAAAGACTTGATGTAACAAGTCCATTTCCATTGGATCACTCTCGTTTTGCTGTTGGGAGCAGAATGAGATGGAAGGGTAAAGGGCAGCCCTTAGGAAAGAGGTAACCCTTAGGAAAGAGGCTATTTTGGTAGCGATATCAGCCAAAGGCGAGAACAACTTAGACTAGATCCAGTGGAGGCAGTGTGGAATTCTCTCATTTAGCACTTGTGCAGGATTTCATGATGAATGACACAGTATCTCTTCCATTTATGCCTTGAAAAACTAAATTAAACTTAACATTTCACAATGGCTGTGAATTATAAAATAGAAGTTGATGTTAGAGGTTTAAGAAGAACTTAGTTCCTTGTAGAACTAAGCTTTCTTGATGTGGAGCTAATGATGGGCTCAGTGATGTCTCTCCAAAGCATTCAAGGCTGTGCTTTCCATCTGTTTCCATAAGGAATAACAGCAGAACAACATTTACATTACCTCTCTCCTGTCAATCGAATCTGTAGCAAACAGAGCAATGTGTATAATTTTATCTCACTTAAGAGCATTTCTAACCACAGAGCTGATTTTCCTTCTGTAAGGAATAGAGTTCATTCAGATGTAATTCTGGCAGGGAAAACTTTTACCCAATGAGGCAAATATGCTATGAACTCAATTCACTCAGATAAGGACTCAAGAACCACACTCTTTGCACCTAGACACACGATCAGTTTCATTGATTTTAAAAGCATTTCTTTCGCTCTGATGTGAAAAGACTGTCTTGTTTAATGTAACAGTTGATATTCTCTTTCCTGGGTAAGATTTTCATTGTTAAACCTCTGATGACTTTTGTAGGATTGATTTTAGAGGATTTGTAGGATCGGGTAACAACTGCTCTGAGAATAGACTTATCAGTTGGAAAGCCTCTGAACAAAGTATTAGTGTGTCACTCAAGTGAGAATTAAACTTCTCTGTTCATTAGTGACTCTCAGACCAGAGCTCAATCTCCTGCCCACAATGACAAAATTATGAGCATAAGCAGCAGCAGCAGCAGCAAGACTCGATTTCCTCAGATGTGTTGTCTCCTGATTGAATATAATGGCAATTGAGAAAAATAATCCATCAGTGCCCTAGTAGTATCTGAGAGAAGTTTCTCAGAGTCCTGTCTATCTGAGGAAATCACGAGGCACAGCCAAAGGATGCAAGTAGCTTAGGGCAGTTTGATTAGAATTTCTTTTTTTGCAGGGATGACATTTGATTCGTTGATCAATTTGAGACAAGAGACAGTAGAGTCCTTGTGAATGCTGACAGTGTGCCTACCTGCAGGGTAGTAGCCAAAGGCTAAATTTGCAAGTAAGAGGGTGTCTATCACCAAAACAGTTATATCCCAGATTGCCATAAAGTCAGGGACAATTCCATTTTGATGATCCCTTTAGACAGGAACAAAATTTTCACGAAAAATTGTTGACGATCTAAGTGATATGTCTGGATTTTTATGATTTTTACTGTGCTTTAGTGTGTTGTGAAAAATATAAGGTCAAAGTTTCCCCTTCCACCATTATTCATATAGATTAACATTCTCGGTACACTGCTTAGCATTTTATCAATTTCTGAAAAATCTAGTTTTACAGACTAACTCTTATGTGTATATGCATATTCACCACATATATGTCAGCTAGAATAATGGATGGCCCGTATAAAAGGGCAATTTTATGGCTTTGTAATTTCATGATATACATGTAGAAAATAATTCAGTACAATAAAATTTTGGCAATTGAGAATTAAGATTCAGGCCTATGAGTAAACAATTCCATTAATTCCACATTAAACACATATTAATTGGGTAGAAAAAAGTTGCTAAAGATATGAATTCAAAGATAAGCAAAATAGATAAAATTAGCACAGTTCTAGTCTATGTGGTGAGGATGTGTGTGAAATATGTAGTTCATAATAAATGATGTAACCTGCAGGATGACTTTGTAAAGAGAGAAGGTTGGATGATTTTCATGAAGTTATAAATGATATGAATAAAAGAAGGTGGGATTTGTGGTCAATGTCCTCCTAAACATTTGTGATTTATAGTCATTACTGTAGGTAACAGGATCAGAATGAATTGTCTGGATACAGTCCATTCATTATTTTTAATGAATGATCTTTTAAAGGGGTATGTATGTCTAGTTGGGATGTGTAAGCATAGACTAAGGTGTGTGTGTGTGTGTAATACTGAAGGCCAATACAAAGGGGGCAAAAGTTCAGCCATAAATGAGTTCTATACATGCCATATGCATTCATTTATTATTTTCTGAGAAGAAAAGGTTTTCATACTTATGAGAGGACCCTATAATTTCAAAATAGGCAGTCAATGTGGGATTTCTATTATGATTTCAAAATGGTCAAGAGAGTGACTGGTTATATAGAAGTAGAGAAGAGTTGAGAGAAAAACTTTAGGGGTGGGCCATAAATCATCCCCAACTTAATAAAAATACTTTACTTCTAATTGTGTGTCTATGTGTGGGTTTGTGAGTGCATGTGCATGCAAAGTCTGGAGAATTCGAGAAGAAGGCATTGAATTCTTTGTAGTTGGAGCTACAAGCGTTTGTGAGCAGTAATACATGAGTATAGGAAACTGAACTCAGGTCCTCTGCAAGAACAGTATGTGCTCTTAACTACGAGGCCATTTTTCCAGTAGTCGGCCTTTTGGCTACTTTTTGATTTTCTATTTCTACAACTCTTCTCCATCCTTCTCTCTTCCAAATCCACAACACTAGGTAGGAGAGAAAGAAGGTTAGTGGGGTAAAGGGGCATCAATATCCTTAGAGTACTTTCTGCTGATTAGGGATATTGAGTTCCTTGAGGGCAAGTTTGAGCTTCGTTGTCAGGATATTTCCAACCAGCAACCAGTCACTAGCAGAGGGAGCAGCAGCGGTGGCGGCGGCGGCAGCAGCAGCAGCAGCAGCAGCAGCAGCAGGAACTGGACCCCTTTCTGCACTCTTGCATTTATATCCCTCTCAAGAATCCTCAGAATTCCAAACACCATACATTTGCAGAACTATCTGCATCTGGAAAAATCACATTCTTGCCAGAGCATAAGACAAATCAGTCTGCTGCTGTGGATTATTTGAAGCAGCCCCATGTCCAACACCTGGTATCAAAACAAAAAAACATTCACATAAGATTTCTACATTTTTAAAGAAACTGAATTTTCCCCTACACAGCCCCACCTTCATCTTTTTAAAACCAGTGTTTTGTTTTAACTAGAAACCATAGAAATACATAGTTTTAACTCATGCAAACAACAAAGCAATCTTCCTTGTATATTGCCTGTCACAACAGGGACTACAAGGAAGGAGTTGTTCGATAAATGTTTGTTTGTTTGTTTATTTCACAAAGAACCTTTAAGGCATGAGGAAACACTAATATTGTTCTATGTATTATGCTTTATGCACTTCTTCATTCTTTTTAAAAATTATTATTCACAAAAAGCCTATGAGATAAGTACTGCCATTATCCTAAATTTAAACCCTCCAGAGGTGGTGCTTTTTTTTTTCAATGCATGACAAATAAATGATGGAGTTGTCATTCAGAAGCAGGTATCTGAAACTCAAAGGACATGCATTTTCGAGTGAAACATATTGTTTTGTTCACTGAACAGCAGTTTTCTTTTTCTTTACATAGCTCAGCTCATATACCTGAGAAAAAGAAATGAACCTGTCTTGCTGGAATTATGAAAGCTAAGATATGCATGTGGGAACTTCTGGTCACAGTTCTCCACCCACAAAGGTGCCAGGAATGTTACAAGGATTTGTAGCCTGAGAAGCTTGGATGACGATCCATGATATCTGGGCTTAATGGAGTCATATTCTTTTTACTTTAAATACTTTATTATATATATGTGGATAAGATGATATAGACTAAGCAAGTTCTATTTATTTGTTTAGGAATATATCTACACACAAATTAAAGAAAACGAGGCTAAAATTGCTCTTATTTATTTTATTTTAGGTGTATTGCTGTTTTATCTGCATATATATCTAACTGCATACCACGTGTGTTCCTGGTGCCTATGGAGGACAGAAGATAGTGTTGGACCCTCTGGAACCGGGGTTACAGACAGTATGAGTTGCCATATAGGTGCTGGGATTTGACTTTCAGTCCAGTGAGCTTCAGAGAACTGCCTGTCTAACGATCCCCCAGGCACTGGAATTACAAGTATTTGCTTTTTTAAAGAAACCAGTCTGAACTTTATATGCCCCAGTACAGGGGAATGCCAGGACCAAGAAGTGGGAGTGGGTGGGTAGGGGAGCAGGGGCGGGGAGGTTATAGGGAACTTTTGGGATAGCATTTGAAATGTAAATAAAGANAATATCTAATAAAAAAAAGTTGAAAAAGAAAAAAAAAAAGAAACCAGTCTGGGGGATGAACTCATGTCTTTATGCTTATGGAACAGTCACTTAATTGACTAAAATACTTCTCTAGCCCTTTATTTTTAATTCTTAAAAATATTTATTTCTAAAAATATTTTAATGATATATATTCTCTCTCTCGATATATATATATATATATATATATATATATATATATTCTCTCTCTCACACACACACACGCACACGCGCACACACACACACACACACACACACACACACACACACACACACATACTCGATCACTCTATTTGCATGTACATCTGCATGCCAGAGCCAGAGAGGGTATCAGATTTCGTTATAGCTGGCTGTGAACCACCATGGTGAGCATCCAATGCTCAACCTCTGAGCCCTCTCTCCAGCCCCTTAAAATATTTCTAATTGACAGATTTTATCATTTTCAGTCCAACACAATGGTCACCGTAAGAAGTCCAATCTCTGGGTGCCTTACTTTGAACTTTGGATGAGGCCAATATTTTCTTGAAAGTTGCCAAAATTTGTTGGTCTAAGATGACATAAGCAAATTAATGGACCATTTTTTCTTTTTTAAAGATTTATTTATTTATTATATGTAAGTACACTGTAACTGTTTTTTTTCCTTTTTTATTATTAGATATTTTCTTCATTCACATTTCCAATGCTATCCCCAAAGCCCCCTATACCCTCCCCCTGCCCTGCTCTCCAACCCACCCACTCCCGCTTCCTATGCCAATGCCTGGCAAATACAGAGGTGGATGCTCACAGTCATCTATTGGATGGAACACAGGGGCCCTAATGAAGGAGCTAGAGAAAGTACCCAAGGACCTAAAGGGGTCTGCAACCCTATAGGTGGAACACCGATAATGGACTATTTGTTTCAGTCCTTGTAAACTGTTTTTGTGCTTGTCATTCCAGAGTTCCAACCTTGTTTATTTTCTAAGAGTGTTGCCAATGCTGCTATTTTGTCACTAGATGATGACCTGAGTCTGTGAGCACTACAATCCTTTGTTCATAGGTTATGTCTGTTTCAGCACTAGAGGAGCAAATTTGTTAAAGAATAATCTGTCAATGTGTTGTTCAGGATGGATTGGGTCTGAAAAGGACCATATGTTTCCTGTGAGTCCAAATGCCTTTACTTGAGGTTATCACGACCTAGGTGCCTCATCCACACCTGAACAATCTACTGTTTGGACAGCATGAGATTCTGCCTAAAATTTGGCCTAACTGTGAGGAGTCTACATATGATTACAAAGCAATGGATTATGTATCCTTTCACTTCGCTTCTCCAACAGACAACAATTTTCCCCATGTTTTATTCTACAGGCTTACAAGAAAGGTGGAGTTCTTTAACATTCAATCATGGGCACGTGGTCCACAGCCTAGTAAAACAACTGAAGTCCAGGTACAGGGTCAAGATATATGTTGTTACAGTTTTTCTGCAGCTAAGATCTTTTTGGGCTGGGGTTAAGAGCACTGACTATTCTTCCAGAGGTCATGAGTTCAAATCCCAGCAACAACATGGTGGCTCACAACCATCTGTAATGAGATCTGATACCCTCTTCTGGTGTGTCTGAAGACAGCTACAGTGTACTTATATAATAAATAAATAAATAATCTTAAAAAATAAAAACATCTTTTTGGGCTATTTGAGGCCCAATACAGATGTAGCTCACTAGAAAGGATAGAGTCTGATGTGCCAGTTTGCCCTACTGTGACTTTGGGTCTCTGCCTGGTCTCTGTTGGACAGTGGCTGGATGGCCAGGGCCACTGGGTTCTTCCTTGTATATAGTTTCAGATCTAATGTAAACTCTTACGGTCAATTCCAAGCTCTAGCCTTTTATTTATATTATGGATGTTGTGGATGAAGGTTTTCTCTGTATTGTGCTGCTCAAGTTGTAGAAAGAATTGGAGGAGCTAGTTTCTAGGAACCAGGACAGACTCGGTTGTACAAGTCGGTTGTAGCAGATATGATAGGGCCACAGGGTCTGATGTAGCCAAAAGACAAATCTATCTACCTGAGAAAGCCCTATCCTTGGGCATTGGCCTGTGACAGAAACCTGAGGGGCTCTGTCTAGTATTACATTTCACCATGATGGGCCTTGTGCTGGTGGTACCTTTAATTATCTATCTTCCTAGGCGACTGGCTTCTCTCTAAGCTGTGCTATGTAGATGAAACATGGGTAACTTTTTCTTCCTTTCTTCTTCAATGCATCTTTTTGCATTATTTTACTAAAACTAGGACCTATGCTTTCTCTCCTGCTTTCATGAGTGGTTGTAAGGACACCTGTGATTGTGATGTTTATGTGGAGATAATCAGTGGAACGCCTTACTCCACTTCCATCTTTAACCGCCTCTGGCCATATTATAGAGTACTGGGTGGGAAGAAAAAGCTGTAGGGGTGCGCAAACAATCCTGCTGAGTCCTCAGCATTTCAGACATGGGTATGCTGCCATCCTGGGGTATAGGCTTTGAAGATGAAGTTGCACTAAGTCTCCAGCATAGAATTATGTGGTTTATAAATATATTTGTTTCAGGCAAATAGATTACCTCTGATGATTTCTAATTGAAATGCTAATTCTAGTCAGAATAGGGTTTTTGAAAGGAACTATCAGAATGCATTTAATGTTTTGCACTGGAAAGATGACAATATTTCTTTCAACCAAGATAGAAACCAAAATATTTCAGTCACTCTTGTGACACTAATGAATCACAGACACGGTGAGCTTGCCAAAGATACAGAAGCAAATATATATTCTTTGTGGTGCCTGAAGCATGTCAGGATAGAAGTAAATTTTTGTTCAAGCTCCAACCTTGAGTGAATAAATGAATGACAGGTGTCTCAGAAATTGTTTTAAAAGATGTTCTGTGTTTTGCACATTCTGAAAGCATTTACACATAGAAACAGTGTTAGAATAGGGTTACTTTTGTTAATCTGGAAAAAAAGACATTAGTATATATGAGCACACATATATCAAGAACAACTTTTTTAAAATTAAACATTGGGTTCTAAGTACATTGTCATGTGGTACATAAAACACCATATTTATTGGTTACTTTGGCTGATATCTCTTTACAGATGAATAAATAGGAATAAATAGGCTCAGAGAGGTGATTCCTTGGCACAGGCTGTGGTGGCTGCTTTTACTGAGCTCCAGAATCATCTATGGATACCTTAAAAATGTATTTTTAACATTCCTATGCTCCAACTACAGAATGAAAATGAACTATTTTTCTTTTCTTTTCCTTCCTTCCTTCCTTTCTTTCTTTCTTTCTTTCTTTCTTTCTTTCTTTCTTTCTTTCTTTCTTTCTTTCTTTCTTTCTTTCTTCATCCCTATTGCTTCCTCTTCCAGTTCCCCCTCACAGAGTCCCTCTCCTGTGTCCTCTTTCTTTCTCCTCTGAGAGGGTGGGACCCCTGAGTATCCCCCACCTTAGCACATCAAGTCTCTGCAGGGTTAGGCGCATTGTCTCCCACTGAAGCCAGACAAGGCAGCCCAGTTGGGGATTGGATTTCACAGTCAGGCAACAGCTTTAGGGAAAGTTCCTGTTGGAGTTTTGGGGGGACCCACATGGAAACTGAGCTGCGCATCTGCTGCTACACATGTGCTGGGAGCCTCAGTAGAGCCCGTGTATGCTCTTTGGTTGGTGCCTTAGTCATTGCTGTAGAAATTTTTAATATTAATGCTGGGTTTCTACCTCACTTTTGATCATTCAGTTCCCAGATAAAAGACACTTAACTTTTATATTTATAATAAGCCTTTAAAGCATTAGAGCTGGGCAGATATCTACCTTCTATGCTATTATGTCTACTTCTCTGCCAATAACTCCAAAATATGACTAGCCATGTCCCTCCTGGGCTGCTCTTACTCCAACTGGCCAGCCCTCATGGCTATGTTTTCATAATACTCCTACTCCATGGCATCTTTCCCCCATTCTTCCTTCTCCATGTGGTCTCTGCTTAGATCTTAAGCTCGGGAATCCAAACTCTGTTTCACTCTCTTCTGCCCAGCTATAGGCTGTAAGGCATCTTTATTCACCAATTAGGGATAACTTGGGGACAAGGTTACATATCATCACTTGGAATTCCTCCTCCCTGGGGCAACCAGTCTTTGGGTGCTAGTATTTAGCATTGAATTACATAGCAAAAGACCAAACCTCGACAGTCTCTGAGAGCTCCCAAGGTTAGCTTCAGGTTAGTTGACAGTTGGTATTCCTCTAGAGTTCATAGCCCCTTCAGGAGGCCCTTCAATTCTTCCCCAACCATATGTTGATTGTATTCTTTTCCTTTTCCCAATTCCTCCCAGGTCCTTTTGTACATACCCAATGCCATGTTCGTTCTCTATTAAAAAATGAAACAAACAAACAATAAATAAAAATCCAGTAAGACAAAAATGCCAAACCAAACCAAAATGAAATAAAAAGCCCACAAAACACCAACCCAACCACCACCACCACCACCACCACCACCACCACAACAACAACAACAACAAACCTCTCCTATACCCCAAGAAGTGTTTATTGCTGGCCAATTATTCCTAAGCATAAGGCATGTCCTGGACTGTTATTAATGTACCCAGAGATATTCCATTGGAGAAAACTGACTTTGCCTATCCCAGCAAGTATCAATTGGCTATGAATAGGACGTTATGTCTACTTCCCCTTCTCAGTGCTCTCAGTGCTGGACTTGGTCTGCTAAACACATGTTTTAACTTTTATTGTGGTAAGGTGGCTATGCAATTCATTATTCAAGCAGGGACACTTGTAAGAATTATAGGATTTTCTTCCAGTGCCTATGACCTATATGTCCCAGGTTCTTGGCACCATTAACAGCTTCAGTCATGGGTATGATCTCATGGAGTAGGGCCTTAAATACCATCTGAAGGTATTTGATTACTCCTATAACATTTTGCCACTTTAGCACCAGTGGTCACTGTTGTGGCTCACAGAGTTTGTTCATGACTGAGACTTATGATTGCTTTTCTCCTTCAGTAGCACAAAGAGTACCTTCCAGTGCTATGAATGCTAGTCTGTAGGAGGTGAAGGTCTAGTTGAGCACCAGATTTTTTCTGCGTTGGATGACATGAGTATGCGGTGTATTTAACAATAGGGTCATCTTACTGCCGGGTTGTAGAGGGTAATCCATAGCATTGACAATAGATGGAACCCCTTTGACCAACTCAAAAAAGATGTAGCCTGTTCCTGGTTTCGGGGTTCTATTTGGTAGTAATGTTTATTTGGGACATTATTTTTCTCCATTACATAGTAGTGGCCACACAAAATGTATTTTCCTCATTTGTTTTGTGTGTGTGTGTGTGTGTGTGTGTGTGTGTGTGTGTGTGAGAGAGAGAGAGAGAGAGAGAGAGAGAGAGAGAGAGAGAGAGAATATGAAGTTGTGTGAGTAGGGAAGGAGCATCTCAGGAATTGGGAGAGGCAAAGAATATAACCCAAATATATATTTTGAAAAAAATTACAATTAGAAAGGAGAATGCAAGGCTGGGATAGTAAAATGACAGCAGGATAAGCAATGTACGTGATGACTAGTCAGGCTAATCAAGATTGTCTAACAGCCCTGGCTGTCCTGGAACCCACTGGGGAGACAGCTCAGCAGTTAAAAGTGCTTTTTGCACAGTCATGAGATCTGGAGTTTAGCTCCCAGTACCCATGTGTGGTGGTTTGGATGAAAATGGCCCTGATAGTCTCATCTATGATTGCTTTTCTCCTTCAGTAGCATGCATAGTGCCTTCACATGCGTATTCCCCAGTTGGTGAACTCTTTGGGAAGAATTATGAGGTGTGTCCCTGGTGGCAGAACTATGTCTCTGAGGATGGGTTTTGAAAACTTCAAAACCCATGCCAGGCCCAGTGTCTTTTTCTGCCTGCTGCCTGTTGATTAGGATGTCGAACTCTCAGCCCTATGCTGCCATGTCTGCTGCCATCCTCGCAACCATGATGATATTGGACTAACCCTCTAAAACTGTAAGCCAGCCCCAATTAAGAGGTACCTTGGTCATGGTGTCTCTTCGCATCAATAAAACAGTAGCTAAGACTCCATGTATTAAGCCTGATATCTTTCAAATGACTGTGATTCTTTTCCTGTTATAAGATTCAATATTCTTCCCACAGGTGCATAGGCACATACATTTGCACAGATACATAAATGAAATAAATCTGAAAGCATTATTTAAAAATATTTTTATGAAAACATAACATAACTTTTCAATTACTCATTAATTCATTCATTTAGGACTTACCATGATCTCTTTTTATAGTTTAACAAATTTACATTTTATTGTCAACAAAATTCTGACCTTGGCTCTCTCCTTGGACTTACTTTTCTGGCCTCATTTAACCAATCATCTGATGACAAGATCTGCTGCTGAGCCACAAGCTTTTAAAAAATTAATTAATTAATTAACACCCCGAGGGCTGCCCCTCCCAGCCCCCTCTCACCATCCTCCCATCACCCTCCCATTCTCTTCTGAGAGGTTGGGGAGCCCCATAGGTTTCCCCCAAGCACATCAAGTCTCTGGGAAGCTAAGCATTTCCTCTCTCACTGAGGACAGAGAAGGCAGCTGTATTGGGGAACAGATTCCACAGTCAAGCTACAGCTTTAGGAAGAGCCTCTGTTCAAGTTGTCGGAGAACCCACATGGAGACCAAGCTACAAGTCTGCTGAGCTTTCTTTTGAGGGTATCCCTTGACTGGTGTTCCATAACCACCCCCTTTCCTTTTGTAGAAGCCACATCTGTAGTGCATTGTCTCTGAATTCTACAACACTATCTTTAAAATCCAGTGACATCCTAAAGATAATTGCAAGGTAACAAGTAATAATTTTCTTCTTAATTTTTACAGTTGTCGTATCTCCAACTAACTGGATATCATTTAAAAAATGATAGCACTTTAACTAGACTCACAAAGTTTTAGAAGTAACCTATTTCATACACATAGTTTAATTGAATACTGTTTTCTTAAACTACACAGTGAACTAGAAAATAGAATAGGCTTTTCTTTTTACTTATTTATATTTTAAAATGATTTATTTATTTTATTTATATGGATGAATATTTTGTCTGTCTGTCTTTATGTATACCATATGTGTTTCTGGTGCCTGTGGAAGCCAAAAGAGGGTGTCAGACTCCATGGAAGCGCAATTAGAATTGGATGTAATGATGTGGGTGCTGAGAATTGAATCGAGGTTCTCTGCAAGAACAGCTGAACCACCTCTTCAGCTCCTATTTATTTTTGATTTGTTTTACCAAAATATTTTGTTTTTGAAGCACACACAAATGACCTTTGGTAAGCTGAAAGTACTATGGGTGGAAGCCATAACACTTGGGAAAGGGGGATCAGTACACCAAAAACCAATGGCTCATCGAATCTCATGCATTCATCATTAGGCATTCTACTTAGAGTGAAAAGGCATTGGTAATCTGCTGAGTTTCTTATGAGGAACAAGTTAAGGGACTATTTACTATGGGAGGTTCTAGTCAATATTTAAGCAATTTAACTGAGTCTATAGAATGACTTTTATTTTATATAAGGGTTTATTTTGGGTTTACAATTCCAGGGAGTTAGGGCCCATGATGGTAGAGTGGGGGTGTCAGGCTGGAGCAGCAGTGAGAGCTCAAACTTTGAACCCCCAAACAGAAAGCCAAGGGAGCTAACTCAAAATAGAATGAGTCTTTTGAGACCTCAAAGCCCACCCCCAGTGGCACTCTTCCTATAGCAAAGCCACACATTCCAATCTTCTCCAAATAGCTATCAACTGAGGATCGAGTATTCAAATGCCCAAGACACACGGGGAAGGGAGCATCTCATGCAAAGTGCCATAGACAGATTTTCTTAGAGAACCCCTTATATTCATGAAGCCTTTGTTTTCTCTTCAACAAGGTTGGACTCAGAAATCTCAAGCTTTTATAGAATGACTTTTAAGCATCCGATTGTATTAGAATTTTATCTATGGAGTCTATGGAAGGGGAAATGCAAACAGGATGATCAGTTTTCTTACAATTAAAATTACAACTTGAAGTCTCTGCTCACAGATACTTTTCATTCTTCTGCAGCACTTTTGTTCTTTCTGTAGTACTTGCTGTCGTCTAATATACTAAATACCTTACTTAGTGGCTTACTGCCATCTGTCTCTATGTACTTCAACCAGAGATCGATGGGGAGGGGAGTTTGGGGGGGGGTTTCTTTGCTTATGTGTCACCAGAGCCCAGATCCAGGGAATAATATACAGCAGGTGCTCAGTAAGCATTCATTGAATAAGTAAATGCACAAATGATTTCAGAAATCTAAGCTGTAAAAAACTTTTGAGATGATCTAATTCAACATACCACTGCTTACAGGTTCAGTATTACAGTTACAAAGAATTGAATTCACATTCATCACTATGTATTTGCCATGTGAATCTGGATTAATTACTTAACTTTCCTATGCTTATTCTCTCATCTTTAAAATGGGGATAATAATAGTGAAGTATAGAATAAATGGTGAGGATTCAGTGAAATGATGCAGAGCCATAGTATAGTGTTTTACACAGAGAAATTTGTATTGGTCAATGGTATGTATATAAAAATCACTTCAAATGTTGGACACAGAGAGATTTTTGTGATATTGGGGATTGGATCCAGTCCCTTTTGCATCCTTTGTAAGTGTTCTACCACTGAGCTATATTCCTAGCCCTCAAGTGAGACAGTTTCACCATTCAGCACAAGGTGGCCTTAAAGCTGCAATCTTCCTGCCTTAGCTTCTGGAGTCTTGGGATTACAGGTGTATTCCATGATTCCTAATTCAAAGGAGAGGGAATTGAATGCAAAAGATTTAGCCAAAGAGGTGAGAAGACAATTGAGAAATCCAAAAGGGAAAGGGAAGATAATGCATAGATTAACAACTTCAGAAATCCAGGTCTTGGAGGGACAGTGGAGGGCAGGGATGGAATTCCTGGAGTGCAGAGAAGATCTTGAACATATATGGGAAGCTAGAACCTTTTATAGACCTGTTTGTAAAGGACTGAACTGACAGGAGCTATTTAGCTTCTATAGGAGAATCACCTGAAGTAGCAAGTGAGAGAAATGCCCTTGTTTCTTCCTTCTTGTTGCTTTTCATCTCTCTTCTACTCTCTGAAATTCCCTGGAATTCAGCTCAGTTGGGAACTTGGGAAAAGAGTTTGCAGAGGCAAAGCCCTTCTCTGTTTGTTATGGAGCAGAGCTGGAGAAGGATGGGAAATATAATAGCATGCTGTTTAATCAACAACTATTATTGCTATGTTTGGCCTCACTAACACAATGCTGAACAGGGTAGAGACAGGCTGTTACAGAAGAAAAAAATATATTACATGGTGAATCAGGGACAGATTTTGTCATGTTTAACCCCATTTAGATGACTCATAGTTTCACCGATACACAAAGGATTGGCTGGGTATTTTAACCCAAGAGGTTCAGCACACTGTACTTCTAAGTTTGTTTATGAAATGTTAGCTACAGACATATCTAATCAGAATCTTAGGCTGCTTCTAACATCTCACAACTGAATGTTACTTACAGTTCCATTTGAAATTAATGTAAACGGAAATGTTTAATTTTTTTGATGTTCAGCTTAAACAGCCCAATTATGGACTAAATTTAAATTAAAAACTCGGCAGGAATCAGATGGCTTATGTCTCTGTATGATGGCTTTTATATTAAATGGTTTGCATGAATGCTGTTGTTTATCTTGGAAACAGGTTGTCATGCATATTAATGAGACCCAGGTGTTAACTTCATGCTGTTTTCTTTCCAATGTGAAAAGTCTTTAAGTATATTTTACAAGTATTTATTATAATAATTATAAGGAAATGCTTTACTCATCACAACATTTACCGGCTTCTCTTAATTCCAGCTTGCTTCTGAACTCCCATTCTTTCCCATTGCAGACAGATGTGATGGACTGAAGGTTCAGAGCACTTCCTAATGATAAAATTAATCCAGGAGTTCCTCAAATGGCAAGTTTCATGTTTGCATAAGATAAATGCTGTACCCATCCCTTGCTGTTTTCCCATTTTTCTACCAAGAACAGAGAATGACCAATAGATTGCACTTATAAAACGAAATCCTTATCCTTTACCACTCTCTAATTCTCATTAAGGCATGTAAAAAAGACAGTTTTGATCATTTCAGGGACTACTTAGAAGTATCAGAAGTTTTCTGGTCAGATAACTCTAAGAGGACCTGACTAATATTACATATGGAAAGATATTTCAGAAAAGATGCAGCAATTATCTAGCTAATTACCTGATATGGATGTTATGGGACTTCTGTTCAAAGGCACATCTCCTTTCTGAGTGGTATAGGCACATAGGTCAAACTTTACTACTAACAGGTCTTGAGGATGCATTAAATGCTGAGCGCTCCTCTATGTTCTAAGAATACTAAAGTATATAAAATGCCACACTTTGTGGAATGTAGTCTTACCGTACTTGTCCATATTGTTTGAAGCCTACAGCTGGTTAAGGTGTAGAGGATAAGAGGCTGTAGAATGCTTAGTCCTAATCAGCCATTTATATCATACCTTCTTCTACCTAAGAATCATATCACAGTCCCCTCCAAAGGCTTCCAAAAATTAGAGATTATCTCAAAAGAGGATGGGGTGGGCAGAAAGATTGTAAGAACAATAGGTCGATGATTAATAGAAAATAGTTTTCTGGATACAACAGGAGCGTTGTACATTAGAATTTCCAGTAGTTGAGACAGCATGTGTAGGTCCAAGTAACAGTCCAGCTTGGAGAAGGGATATGGGTATGAACGCCTACTCCTAGCTAAGGAACTAATACCAATTGATAGCTGCAGGGAGAGGTACAGTTACTTTTCTCTAAGCGTGTGGCCCTTAGCCACACATCCAAGACTATGGGCAGTATTAAATGGACATAAAGGTAGATGAATAGAGAAGAGAAGGATGGTCTTGGAGGGGTGGAAGAAGTCTACTATGTATTATGTCTGTGAATATGAATTACAAAAAACATAAGATACAGCACTCACGAAACAGGTTTTAATGGTGTCTATAGATTAATTAGGAGCTCACTAAAAACAAGCAACACAGTCTTAAAATTTGGAGTACAGCTCTTAAAAGGAGATGATAATTGTAGTTTTGAAAAAGGACTGGATGTATGTTCCTGAGCACAAATTCAAAGTGCTAAGAGGAAACACTGCATGAAACTCAGTTCAGCAGATCAGTGCTATTATGGTGTTATAGTTGGGGTAAGATGTTATGGGAAAGACTGAGAAACAGGGGTAGCTGGATTGTGGAAGGCCAGCCCATAATGTTGTGGAAAGCTGTTGTTTCCTGGGGATAGAGGTATAATCGGATAGACTGAAGTGGAATAGTATGGTTTAGGGAAGAGCATGCGTTTTTCTCTGAGGCCAGAAATGAAGTATGAGATGAACAATACTTTATTTTGAAAACTGACATATATGCCTTGAGGCTTCTGTCTCTGAGTATGGGTATGTGAAGACTTTTAAAATCATGACAAAAAAAAGCCAAATCCGAAGAACTAAACTTTTAAAATAACATTCATTGCACATTTTTTTCCTGATACAAATAAATGAACACATGTTCATTTTCAAACTCTGAGGGTACAGAATATCACAAAATAGAAAATCAAAATCTCTAATGATTCTGATCCTCAGAGATAATGTTTTTTAATACTTTTGGGCTTTCCTTCCAGTTCTTTCTATAGACAAATACACACTAACATGCACATATGCATGCACCTATATTCTGACTCACACATATATACATCTCATTTAATTGTCATCATATTAGATATATTACTTTGTAACTTGCCTTTCACCTAAAATTGTATGCTAAGCCATTTCCACACTATCAAGCATTTGTTTAAATGTATTTTAATAACTATTGTTCTATTGCTGTAAAGAAATGCCATGACCAAAGCAACTCATAAAATAATTATTTAAGTGGAGACTTAAAGTTTCATAGGGTTAAACGTCCATTATCATGGTAGGGAGCACAGCAGCAGGGGTGACACTGGAGTGGTATCTCAGAACTACATTGTGCCCTGCAAGCACAAAGGTATAGAAGAATGCTAACTAGAGATTGTATGGGTCCACTCCAGTGCCTCCACCATCAAGGCCACACCTAACCCTTCCTAAACATATCACCAATGAGGACTAAATATGCAAATATATGAGCCTATGGGGACATTCTCATTCAAACTACAACCCTATTCCATTAAACTTATATGCACAATGGTAATCCATTTTTTTTATTACTGGACAGTTATTCACTTATCTTGTTATGACACACAGTGCTGTGAAAATCATTCTTCTACATAAATATTTGTATGCCATACTGATAGGTGAAACTGGTATATCATTTGTGATAATTTATTAGCTCACTGGTGAGTTTTGCTACCTTTTAAACATTCTATCAGTCATTTGTGTTGGTTTTGTAAATTTCCCATGTGTAGCTAGAAGGAATTACATACAGCTGGAAGAGAGGTATAGGAAGGAGTGGCTGAAATCTCTGAAGGTTCTAATGACTGCCCTTACCTTCGTCTATGGGAGAACAGCAACAAGCCTTATTTTGAGAGTCTTTTGCAAGTAGTCACAGCGGCTCATTCTCAGAATGATGGTAATAATGGCTTCTGTGCTTTGAGGATAGCATTCTGCAACACTTTTATTTGGGTTCCTTTATTTACTTTTATTATTTGAATAAAGGTTTCTTTATTATTTGATACCCACCATGATTTTTCTTTTTAAAACTTTTTATTGAAAATTATTTAGCTTTCTAGCTTATATAGAATTTACTTGACACATACTGTGAGAAAAAGACTGAGAGCATTTCAAATAGTGTGTCACTTTAATATTTATAGAATAATTTATTTAATTTCCTTCCATATTCAAATGACAGGTTTACTGTACATTGAATGCTCATGTAAATTCACATCTCTTTCTGTACTTCTCTTGTTCTGAACTGTTACTGAAACATATATATTTACAGCAATTATAGATTTATTAGATATTTAATACCTGACTGTACAATTCTTCCTTAAGAGTCTTATTTTATTTTTTTTGCTAGTTTTCCTGTTTGTTATTCAATTTAACCCATAGATTTATTTTGGAAACTTTCTGTTGTAATAACCCAAAATAATTTTTTTCGGTTTTTCGAGACAGGGTTTCTCTGTATAGCCCTGGCTGTCCTGGAACTCACTTTGTAGACCAGGCTAGCCTCAAACTCAGAAATCTGCCTGCCTCTGTCTCCCGAGTGCTGGGATTAAAGGCGTGCACCACCATGCCTGGCTCCAAAATAAATTTTGTTCCTTTTATATTTATTTCTTTTAATTTATGTGTATGGATGTTTTGCTTACACACACACACACACACACACACACACACACACACACTTTTGCTTACACACACACACACACACACACACACACACACACACAAAGTGTGTATGTTTGTTCCTGGTGTCTGTGGAGTTCAGAAGAAGATGTCAGATCCCCTCAATGTAGAATCAAAGATGTTCATGAACCACCATGTCAGTGCTGATAACTGAGCCCAAGTCCTCTGCAAGAGGAACAAGTGTTCTTAGCCACTGAATCATCTCTGTAACCCTAACTACAGTTTTTATTATGATACAATTCTAGAGAAAGTTGACCTTTATAATATTTGTTTTTCATAGCTAGAAGTGTCACAATACTTGACCTGAAATACATTATAGAGTTATAGTGATAAAGGTCATTTGATACTGGAATAAAAACACAGACCAATGGACTAGAATTGAAGGCCCAGAAACAAAACAGCAAAGCTATGGCCAACTAACTTTTCACCAAGGTGGTAAAAGCATACAGTAAAAAGAAGATAGAGATATTTACCAAGTGGTGCTAGCAAAACTGGATAACCATCTGCCAAAAAATGAAATTAGATTAATATTTTTTACTCTGTATAAAAATCAATTCAGAATAGATCAAATATCTTAATTTAAAACTTGAAGTGCTGAAAATGCAAGTGAAATGCAAAAGAATGCTCTTCAAGACTCAAGGGTAGGCAAAATTTTTCTGAATAGAATTAGACACAAGAGTTAGGGACAGGAATTAGACACAAGAAATGGTGTACTGGCTGGTTTTGTGTGTTGGGTTGACGCAAACTGGAGTTATCACAGAGAAAGGAGTTTCCCTTGAGGAAATGCCTCAATGAGATCCAGATATATGACATTTTCTCAATTAGTGATCAAGAGGGGAGGGCCCAGGCCATTGTGGGTGGTGCCATCCCTGGCCTGGTAGTGCTGGGCTTATAAGAAAGCAAACTGAGCAAGCCAGGGGAAGCACACCAGTAAGCAGCATCCCCCCATGGCCTCTGCATCAGTTCCTGCCTCCAAGTTCCTGACCTGCTTGAGTTCCTGTCCTGACTTCCTTTGGTGATGAACAGCAATGTGGAAGTGTAAGCTGAATTAACCCTTTCCCCCCCAACTTGCTTCTTGGTCATGGTGATGTTTGTGCAGGAATAGAAACCCTGACTAAGAAAGATGGGACTTTATTTATTTAATTTAAAAGTTCCCACACAGCAAAAGGACAGCATCCACAATGGGAGAAAACATGTACTTCACACAAGGATCAGATGTACAAATTTTACAAAGAACTGCAAAAATTAAACATCAAGGTAATAAAGCTGCCACTCAACAAATAGACTGAAGAAGATACTTTCCAAAAGAAAATAAAAACCCACATATGGCTATTAACTACTTTTAAAAGTGTTCAGTATCTCTAGTTATCAGGGAAATGCAAATTAAAACCGCTTTGGGATACTACCCGACCCCAGTCAGAATGGATATCATTAAGAAATCTGATGACAAATGTTGGGGAACATATAGGAAAAGAGAAACCCATATTCACAGCTGGTAGGAGAGCAAATTAATACGGTCATTATGAACATTAGTTTGGAGGTTCCTAAAGTAGTAAAGAATTCTATGTCTCATCTTAAAAATCTCAGGTCACATTCAGGAAAAGTCATTTCCATCATTCAGGAAAGTCAGGACAGGTACTCACACAGGACAGGAACCTGGAGGCAGGAGCTGATGCAGAGGCCATGGGGGAGTGCTGCTTATTGGCTTGCTCCTCATGACTTGTTCAGCCTGCTTTCTTATGTGTCTCAGGACCACCTATCCAGGAGTGGCACCACCCACAGTGGGTTGATCCCTAGCACATCAATCAAGTTTTAAGAAAATACCCTGCACACTTTTTTATTATTATTTTCTTTATTTACATTTCAAATGCTATCCCGAAAGTTCCCTATACCCCCCCCCCCCCCCCCTGCTCCCCTACCCACCTACTCCCACTACTTGGCCCAGGCCTTCCCTTGTGCTGGGTCATATAAAGTTTGCAAGACCAAGGGGCCTCTCTTCCCAGTGATGGCCGATTAGGCCATCTTCTGCTACATATGCAGCTAGAGACACGAGCTCAGGGGGTACTGGTTAGTTCATATTGTTGTTACACCAACAGAGTTGCAGCACCCTTCAGCTCCTTGGGTACTTTCTCTAGCTCCTCCATTGGGGACCCTGTGTTCCATCCAATAGCTGGCTGTGAGCATCCACTTCTGTGTTTGTCAGGCACTGGCATAGCCTCACAAGAGGCCGCTATATCAGGGTCCCTTCAGCAGAATCTTGCTGGCATGTGCATTAGTATCTAGGTTTGGTGGCTGATGATGGGATGGATTCCCAGATGGGGTAGTCTCTGGAAAGTCCATCCTTTCATCTTAGCTCTAAATTTGGTCTCTGTACCTATATCCTTTCATGGGTATTTTGTTCCTTATTCTAAGGAGGAATGAAGTATCCACACCATGGTCATCCTTCTTGATTTTCTTGTGTTTTGCATAATGTATCTTGGGTATTCTAAGTTTCTGGGCTAATATCCGCTTATCAGTGAGTGCATATCTAGTGACTTCTTTTGTGATTGGGTCACCTCACTAAGGATGATATCCTCCAGATACATCCATTTGCCCAAGAATTTCATAAATTCATTGTTTTTAATAGCTGAGTAGTACTCCATTGTGTAAATGTACCACAGTTTCTGTATCCATCCCTCTATTGAGGGACATCTGGGTTCTTTCCAGCTTCTGGCTATTATAAATAAGGCTGCTATGAACATAGTGGAGCATGTGTCCTTATTACCAGTTGGAAGATCTTCTGGGTATATGCTAAGGATGTTGAACATTTTTTCAGGTGTTTCTCAGCCATTCGATATTCCTCAGTTGAGAATTCTTTATTTAGCTTTGTACCCCATTTTTAATGGGGTTTTTTGAATTTCTGGAGTCCAGCTTCTTGAGCTCTTTGTATATATTGGATATTAGTCCTCTATCAGATTTAGGATTGAATACCCTGCAGACTTGTCTATAGGAAAATACTTTTAAAAACTATTTTTTGGTACAATATATTTTGATAATATTATTTTTCCTTCCCTAACTCCTCAAGGGTCCTTCATACTTCCTATCCACTCAAACGACTTCTCTTTCTCTTTCTTGCTCTCTCAAAAACAAAACAAATCAAAAACCAAAAAATGAAAATCCAAACAAAATTAAAACAAAATAATACCAACGAGACAAAAAAATATCAAACCAAACAAAAAATGTATAAACAATATCATGGAGTTTTGTGTTGGCCAGCTACTGTTGGGCATGTGTGTGCCCTGGATTGTGGTTGATATATCTAGCAAAACTGTACTGGAGAAAACAGATTATTTTTTTCCTGCAGGTATAAATTTGCAAATTGTTTTTTGGTTAGAGGTGGGAATTAGTGCTTACTTCCCCTGCTTAGTGCTGGGATTTTGACTGGTTTGAACCTGTGTAGGTTTTGCGTGTGCTGTCACAGTCTCTGTGAGTTCATATGTGTATTAGTCCTGTTGTGTCTGGAAGATGCTATTTTCTTGGAGTCACCCACTACTTCTGCCTCTTGCTATTTTTCTACCTCCACTTCCACATATATCCCAGAGCTCTAAGGGGAGGGATTTCATGAAGACAGCATTTAGGGTTGAGCGCTCCAAAGTTTTTCATTCTCTGCACATTGTTTAGTTGTGGAATCTCTGTTTTAGTTACTATATACTGCATGAAGACATTCTTTTGATGTTGGTTGAGGGATCAATTAATCTATGTGTATAGCAATGTCACTAGTAGTCATTTTATTGCTATGTTTCTTTAGTAGAATAACAGTAGTAGGTTTTCCTTGAGAGCACATGACTTAGGTTCTGGCTACTTTAGGATGTGTTCCATCTCATGGAATGAGCCTTTAAAACTAATGAGAGTTGTTGGTTACTCCCTTAACATTTGGGCCTCTATTGTACCAGAATATCTTGCAGTAAGGTTGCTGTTGTGGGTTGCAGGGTTTATAGCTGGGTGATATTGATGATTATTTTCTCCTTTGGTAGTGTGCAAACTACCTTTCTGTAGCATGAATACAAGCAAGGAGAGCTAGTTTGGTACTACTGGGTTTCTCCGTCTTTGTTGACATAATTAAATCAGACAATCTTATGTAGGCATTTTCTCAATCAAGATCCCCTCTTCCCAGATACATCTAGGTTTGTGTCAAGTTGACAAAAACCAGCCAGTACATTCAATATTCTACCAGAGACATCTATCTGTACACTCATGCTTATTGCTGCTATATTTATGATATGGAGGAAGTGGAACTAATATTGATGTCCATCAACAAATGGATGAATAATGAAAATGTGCCACATATGTATAATGGAATATTATTCAGCTGTAAAGAAAAATTAACTCATGAAATTTGCAGGAAAATGGATTGGCTTGGAAAGTATATTACTTGAAGTGACTAAAACTAAAAACAAAAAGACAAAAACAAAAAAACAACCCCCCCCAAACAAAAATAAACTCACCAGGTTGTATTCATCTATATTCATGTGTACACATGAATACATACAAATCTACACATATGTGTATGTAACAATAATAAAAAGAGGCTATCAACTTGAGAGGGGGGTTATGAGAGCTGTTGGAGGGAAGGTAGTTGTGAGCTAGAGGGAGGAAAGGAAGGGGGTTGTGATTTTATTTTTTTTAATGTATATATGTAAATAGGGGTAAGTGTAGGTATGGCATAACATTTAGAAAAGAAACCAGGAGAGGGGGATATTAGGAGATCAAGAAGAATGGAATGCAGGCAAAAGGGCAAAGGAGTCATTAAAGGGAATATAAAGCTAATTTGTTTTTCTGGTTTCAACTCCACCATAGTGTTTGCTTTTTATATTCTGTGGTGGATAAGTGAACAAAAACAACAAAAATAACTGGTAGTGAAATTGTAAAAAATCTAAGAGAAACCCCATTGCTTCAGAATGCCGATTCTAACTGTACTGAAGTTCACCGAGGTGTGTAGTGCTTGAGACTGGGTAAATGTTTGTTTTGTGACTATGCCAATCAATCTGTGCAATGTTTTATGAGTTAATTACAATCAAAGTGGTTTTATTTTAAAAAGATTATTTTGTCTTACAGTAAACAATATTATCAAATTTGTGCTTAGAAACAACTTTGAAAGCCTCTGATTTTTTTTTCCTACAGACCAGCACTAACACATTGAAGGTGGATTCTGTGTCTCCATATTGAAGTCAATTGGATTGCCACCTGGTCTGAGTGAGTAATTGACAACAGTGAAAAGGAAATAGCTCAAAATGATTGGTGAGGCCTTTCTAACATTTATCCCATTATGTTTCTCAGATGTTTACAATGACATAGATTCTATCAGGTCACTTTGGACTGTTATCTTGACAAAAGTATCCAGCTCAAGTTTTATTACAGATAAAGAAGAACCTGGAGTTTTCTGAGAAAATAGCAGTACTCAACACTTACCTAATGAAAGGGACCTTACAAATCAAAAGAACCAGAGATGTACTGGGGTTTTAATCAGAGACCTAATTTTAAAGCACAAAATGTTACCAGGATAACTCCAAGTGATAAGAGTCCCTAATTTGGTTGTTATCATTCCCAGACACACCTACACAGTGTCAAGCACACACATATTCAGGAATTCATATATGCACTTAGCTATTTGAGTGGTTAAAGTTGGAACACTTTCACTGTTCAGAAGGGAAAAAAATAACTTTCAGTATTGTATCATTTCATCTAATTAAAAAATTGGAGATTCTAAGAGTTTCCTTAATTGGGGAAATATGAAGATTAGAGGGAGAAAATCTGGGAGTGGGATAACCCATTCTAAAGGAAATAAGCAACAGTGATAAAGGTAATATTGATGGCTACTGCAGAGAATAGAATTTCATTGGCTAAATGAGCCTGAGTGTGTTTTGGGAAACAGGATGAAGGTCATCATTGAATTCTATAGTAATAGTCTGGATTAATGGCTGAGATAATGATCACAGCAAGTTTCACTGCATTTACATAAATGAGAATTTGTGTTTGATCTGATGTACCCAAGTAGAGGTGTCAACAGGATAGTGTTGATTGAGGGGGACACACAGATAAAAGACCTCCATAAACCATAATGATCCTTGGGAATGCTTTGCTAAGTCTGAAAAGCCAATGCACTGGCTAGTTTTATATCAGCTTGACACAAGCTAGAGTCATTTGGGAGGAGAGAACCATAACCATGAAATTCCCCCACCAGATTGGCCTGACGTGTTTTTATGATTAGTGATTGATGTGGGAGGGCCTAGACTGCCATTGGTGGGGCCATCCAGGGCTAGTGATCTTGGTGCTATAAAGAGGCAGGCTGAGAATCAGTGGAGAGCAAACCTATACAAGCACTCCTCTATAGCCTCTGCATCAGTCACTGCCTCCAGGTTCCTGCCCTGATTGAATTTCTGTCCTGACTTTTCTCAGTGATGGACTGTTACCTTGAACTATAAGCTGAAACAAACAATTTCCTCTCCACATTGCTTTTGATCATGATGTTTTATCATAGCGATAGAAACCCTACGATAATCAGTCACAAATGAGTACAAAACTACCTTTACATGGTTCCATTTATATGAAATGAGCCAGATAAGAAAATCTATAGACACATAAACTAGATTATTAATTTTCCCCAGATTTTTTTCTAGTAATTAACTGGCTCCCTAGGTAAAGGGCAGAATGCAAACAAAATGAGGAACAACTGTTTTCATGTGAAGATAAGAGTTTCTATTCTGTGGTGATAAAAATTTAGGAACTAAGGTCACATGCAATTAAAAACAAAACACTTTTGGGGCTGGTGAGATGGCTCACTGGGTAAGAGCACCCGACTGTTCTTCCGAAGGTCCTGAGTTCAAATCCCAGCAACCACATGGTGGCTCACAACCATCCGTAACGAGATCTGACTCCCTCTTCTGGAGTGTCTGAAGACAGCTACAGTGTGCTTACATATAATAAATAAATAAATCTTAAAAAAAAAACACTTTTTAAAAACTTTTTTTTGTTCAAATATTTTTATTAGATATTTTCTTTATTACATTTCAAATGTTATTCCCTTTCCTAGTTTTCCCTCCAAAAATCCTCTCCCCCTCCCCCTGCTCCCCAACCCACCCACTCCCATTCCTGGTCCTGGCATTCCCCTATACTGGGATATAGAACCTTCACAGGGCCTAGGGCCTCTCCTCCCATTGATGGCCAACTAAGCCATTTTTTGCTACATATACAGCTAGAGCCATAAGTTTCACCATGTGTTTTCTTTGATTGGTGGTTTAGTTCCAAGGAGCTCTGAGGGTACTGGTTAGTTCATATTGATGTTCCTCCTATGGGGCTTCAGAACCCTTCAGCTCCTTGGGTACTTTCTCTAGCTCCTTCATTGGGGATGTGTGCTCCATCCAATGAATGACTGTGAGCATCCACTTATGTATTTGCCAGGCACTGGCAGAGGCCCCCAGGAGACAACTATATCAGGCTCCTGTCATCAGGCTCTTGTTGGCATCTGCCATAGTGTCTGGTTTTGGTGGTGGTTTATAGGATGGAACCCCGGGCCAAGGACACCGTCAATAAGACCAAAAGGCAATCAATAGATTGGGAAAAAAATCTTTACCAAATCCTAAATCTGATAGGGGGCTAATATCCAATATATATAAAGAATTCAAGAAGCTGGACTCCAGAAAACCAAAATACCCTATTAAAAATGGGATACAGAGTTAAACAAAGAATTCTCAACTGAAGAATATCGAATGGCCGAGAAGCACCAAAAAAAAGTTCAACATCCTTAATCATCAGGGAAATGCAAATCAAAACAACCCTGAGATTCCACCTCACACCAGTCAGAATGGCTAAGATCAAAAANTCAGGTGACAGCAGATGCTGGTGAGGAAGTGGAGAAAGAGGAACACTCCATTGCTGGTGGGACTGCAAGCTGATACAACCACTCTGGAAATCAGTTTGGTGGTTCCTCAGAAAAAATTGACATAGTATTGCCTGAGGACCCAGTAATACCACTCCAGGGCATATACCCAGAAGATGCTCCAACATGTAATAAGGACACATGCTCCACTATGTTCATAGCAGCCTTATTTGTAATAGCCAGAAGCTGGAAAGAACCCAGATGTCCCTCAATAGAAGAATGGATACAGAAACTGTGGTACATTTACACAATGGAATACTTCTCAGCTATTAAACACAATGAATTTATGAAATTCCTTGGCAAATAGCTGGATCTGGAGGGTATCATCCTGAGTGAGGTAACCCAATCACAAAAGAACACACATGACATGCACTCACTGATAAGTGAACATTAGCCAAGAAGCTCGGAATCTTTCTTAGAAGGGGGAACAAAATACCCATGGAAGGAGTTAAACTTTTTATTGTGAGACAGGATCTAAGTTTCACAGGCTAGAATTGAATTTACTGAGTAGTTTAGGCAGATCTTAAATGTGCAGTACAATGTTAGGCTTCCAGGTAACTGGAACAACCACCAGTCTGGACTTACAACTTTTATAATATATTCAACTTCCAAAATCCCTGCATTCTCTATCCATAGATTCAACCATGGACTGAAAGTAATTGAGGGCTAGGGAAGATAGCTACATTGTTAAAATGCCTTGTCAGCACAGAATCTAAGCTTGAACCATAGGACCCACATAAAATTGTTGGGCATGTTACTATTCTTATAATCTTAGCATTGTTGAGTCAGAGATAGATGGATCACTAGGGTTCGCTGTCCAGTCACATTGAGGATTCTAAACAGTGAGAGACCCTGAATCTAGAGAGAGGGAGAGAGAGAGAGAGAGAGAGAGAGAGAGAGAGAGAGAGAGAGAGAGAGAGAGCCAAGATTGCCATTTGATCTATTCCTCCATGTATGAAAACATACAAATCTATTTTTAGAAGTATGACTTTACTTCAATTAATCCCTAAGCAGTTCATCAAAATATTTATTTATTTAGCATTTACATCATTATAAGTATTACCAGTAATCTACAAATGTTTAAAGGTTCACAGGTTCACAGGAATGTGTGCATAGCAACATTATACTATTTTATACAATGAACCTGAGCATCCTCAGAATTGGACATCTTCAATATTGTGTGTGTGTGTGTGTGTGTGTGTGT
>NC_034613.1:116225191-116233012 GCF_900095145.1 Mus pahari
TGTGTGTGTGTGTGTGTGTGTGTGTGTGTGTGTGTGTGTGTGCCTGTGTGCTGGGCAGGGAAAGGGCAGCATCACCTAGTAATCTCAGATCAAGAAATGAACCCCCTGCCTTTAAGTGACAAAAGATAAACCCCTTCCTTTGGGTGACTTATGTAAGAATCCTAGTTGTCCTGGTTGTTCTAGTTAATATTCCCATCACATGGAAAATACACAACCTTTACATTGCTTTTCCTGTTCTACTGTCCTTGAAGTAGGAGGCTCTGCTTTTCATAAAGCAAAGGAAAAAGTTTTGATTTCTGAGCTGAGGGCTTGGCTTAGGATTATTCTTTCCAATGTGTGTTCACATGAGAATAAGCTTTCATTTAGCAATCATGCTTATGCCTTTTCTAGAAACAAAAGATAGGCCATCCCTCCTGTTCTTGGAACTATCTGATCTAGCCACTTGGCTTTCCAATGATAATTGCTTGCTTGGTCAGCTTCTGCTTGGTGGTGAGTGGGAACTGGGGCACTGTTGAACACTTGTCCTTGAACACTTGTCTGCAGCTAATATAACTATTTCCCTTTTGCCAATTAACTTAATGAAGTTCTTTGCGATGGCTCCTTTGAGGTTTGGTAAAAGTGAGAAGGAATATTGAAACCAATTAAACTTCAGTATTGGGAAAAAATATATATGAATGGTGGATGAATTGTTATCACTAGTGACAGGAGGAGCTCAGAAATTTGCCCACAAATAATCATAATACAAGTGGTAGAGGGACAGACAGGTAGGGTCCTGTAGATTTTCAGGTTGAAAGTGAGAGGCATGCTCATAAGAACTGTTTTTTTTTAAATCCCTTTGATTTTTCCCACCATGGTGCTTATAGAAAGGCTGATCTCTAATCAATAAAGTTATTCTTTATGTGGTATGTCCTGCTGCCCTTCATCTTAGTTGGGATAAAATTAGCTAGAATTTTGGGTTCCTTTTAAACAATTATATTCTGTGTTTGTGGATGTTTTGCCTGCATGCATATAAATGTGTTCCTGATGCCTGCTGAATCCAAAAGATGGTGTTGGATCCTCTGGAACTGGAGTTACCAATGGCATCTGGTTGCCAGGAATCGAACTCTGATCCTGGAAGAGTAGCGAATGGTCTTAAACACTGAACCATCTCTCCAGCCCCAATTTTGGATTTCTTTAAGAAATGTTACAGACATGCTAAGCATTTTTTTAAAAATAAAATTACCCAGACCTGTCAGTCGTCTTGACTGATTAATAAGTACTATTACTGAACTGTGATATGACATCCCTGTAATTTTATATGGCACTTTGATGACAAATTTTTGGCTGAATGATGATAAAGTAGCTTAATGTTTTAGAGCCATTCCTCAAGTGAACTGTTTGGATACAGGGAGCTTCTCAGAGTTTTATGAGGAGAAAGCAGTTGGGAGGAAGAGATGGGAGGAACTCTGCATAGCAATCAAATCAGTGTGGCGCAACATTAGCAGTAGAGATCAGAGAAAGGCTTATTTGGAAGTTAATGTCAGAGCACAGCCCAAGGATTTAGTTTGCTGTTACTGGAAGGTGGGTTTGACACTAGAAAACACTACTGAGAATATTTAAGACTAGGTGACATACTCCAACAATGTATTCCTTTAAGCAACTCAATGTCTTGGAGGAATTGAATAGCAGTTCTCTTTCTTTCACTTTAGGGGAACAACATGATGAAGGAGAAGAAACAGTGCCAGGCAGCTGTAGGTCCTTGACCTAGTTTTATTAGAGACTTCCTATTGCCACCAGGTTTTATCTACTTAAAACATACGTAGGGTCGGATACAAGACTTCTTTTTTTTGCTGATATTATTTAAAGGCATGCCAAGTGTGAGAAGAAATACTTCTGCTTGGATCCTTTGTTTATAGTAAATGCTGCTTCTGGTGTTTAAAGGCAGAAAGTAAAACACGATTGGAAAGGAAGGTTTATCAGATTCTGGAGCCTGCCACTTTAACCGGAAAACTGTGCTTGGCTATTTTTGCACAGGCTTGTGACTTTCCTGGAACAAATAAGACTTAGCAGTTCACTCTAGGGAAATATAGCATGTCTATGTAAAGTAAGAGCAGTTTTCAATTGTCCATAACAATAATAAAATTAGTTTTCTGAGTTGCATTGTTCTGGTTAACTAGGACTATTCATACATATTTATTCCTTTCCTTGTTCACAGGAAGAGGATAAATCTCAATGTACAAGCATTTTCTTCATGCCTTGCAATTGCTGTAGTCACATTTTCTAGAAGATGTAAAATGTCCAAGCCCAGACCCAAAGCATAAAAATATAACACTGCTGTTAAATATAGGACTGGCAAAGTCATAAAGGGATGTTTGTGTAAGACTTTTTGGGCAAACTGGAGCTATTACCAAAATGATCTGCCACATTTACCTATTTTTTAAAATCTATTTATTTATTTACATTACAGTCATTGCACCCCTTTATCCCCCCTTCCTACATTTCCTCATCCCATTCCTCCTCCCCGTTGCCTGTGAGAGGGTGCTCCCCCCCACTAGACCTCCCCCTTCCCTGAGGCCTCAAGTCTCTCTAGGATTAAGAGAGCATCTTCTCCCACTGAGGCCTGACCAGAAAGATCTCTGCTCTATTTATGCCAGGGGCCTTGGACTGACCTGTGTATACTCCTCGTGGGTGTCTCAGTCCCTGGGAGCTCCCTGGGGTCTGGGTTAGTTGAGACTGCTAGTCTTTCTATTGGGTTCCTCTCCCTTTGAGCTTCTTTAATCCTTCCCCTGATTCAGCCATACTTCCGTGACTTTAGTTCAATGGTTGGGTGTAGGTATCTGCCTCTGTCACAGTCAGCTGCTGGTTGGGCCTCTCAGAGGACAGCCATGTTAGGCTCCTGTCTGTAAGAACATCATAGCATCAGTGATAGTGTCAGACCTTGGTGTCCCTTCATGAGATAGATCCCAGGTTGGGCTGGTCATAGAACCGCCTTTCCTTCAGTCTCTTCTCCATTTTTGTCCCTGTAGTTCTTTTAGACAGGAACGATTCTGGGTCAGAAATGTTGACTGTGGGTTAGTAACCCTGTCTCTCCACTCAAGGCCCTGTCAATCTACTGGAGGTTCCCTCTCACCATGGTTGGGCATTTTGGCTAAGGTCCAGTGAGTCCAGAGAGTCTCTCACCTCCCAGGTCTCTGGTACTTTCTAGAGAGCACATTTACCTATTTCATGTTTCACTTTGTTTTAAAGTCTATATTCACACTAATTGCCTCATATTCACTGGATATATCAAGATGTTTTATTTTCCTTTGCATTGATTTGTGGCATTCCCCATTTAAAATATATTCTTATTTTTCTTTAGAGCTGAGTAGAATTCCACTGTATATATGTACCACATTTTCATTATCAATTCATCAGCTGATACATTTCTAGGCTAATTCGATTTTCCAGATGTGAATAGAATAAACAGATACACAAGTCTTTCTGCAGTAGGACATACATACATACATACATACATATACATATACACATATTCATGCATGTACACATATATATCTTCTTTCACAACATCTTCATTAGCTTTTATTGTCATTTTATTGCTTGATTATAGTCATTGTCACTGGGGTAAGATGGAATCTCAAAATTGTTTTAATTTGAACTGTTCTAAAATGTTTATTAGTCATTTTTATTTCTTCTTTTGAGAACTATTTGCTTGGAGGTATACACATCTTTATGAATTGGTTGTTTGTTTTCTGGATGTTTTTGTTTTGTTTTAGTTCATTGTGTGTTCTAGATATTCATCTTCTGTTTTATATAGAACTAGCAACGATTTTTCCCCTGTTCTGTAGCTCACCTCTTCAGTTAATTGACGGTTTTCCACACTATACACCCTTGAGTTTCAGGAGGTCCTAATTGTAAATCTTTGATCTCTGAGTGACCAGAGTCCTGTTTTGAACCACCAACCAAAGAGCAAACATGGGCTACACCTAGGCTTTCCCCACAATTTAACAGATATGCAGCTTGCTCTTCATGTGAATCCTGAACAACTGGAGTGGGAGCTATCCCAAAACCTGTTTCCTGTCTGTGGGATATGTTCTTCTAGCTGGGTTGCCTTGTCTGGTCTCAATGGAAGAGAAAGAGACTTGATGTGCCAGGGTTGGGGGGGCAGATAATCAGGGGGCCCCTATCTGCTCAGAGGAGAATGGGAGGGGGAGATTGGGGAACAATTATGGGAGGGGCAGTGAGCAAGATGTAAAGTGAGTAGGTAAGAAAAAAATAAATAAAAATAATACCTGAACTTGAAAGAAAGAAAGAAAGGAAGGAAGGAAGAAAGAAAGGAAGAAAAAGGAAGAAAGAAACGAAAAAGTCCTTATCTATGCCTGTATCTTGAGTGTGTATTCCTTACTTTTTTTCTAGCAGTTTGATGCTTCAGGTTTTACACTGAGGTCATTGATATATTCAGAGTTGTTTTTGTGCAGAGTGAGAGATAAGGTTCTAGTTTCATTCTTTTGCACATAGAACATAGACTGCTGATGAGTTCTGTGGGAAGGGCAAACACTGTCTTCAGTATTAGCTTATATACTGGTGAGTCTCCAAGACTCCCCAGCCCATGGTCACACAGATGGTCAAAAGGCAAAACAAAAAGATGTGAATATAGGAAAGAGTGAGGAAGTGGTTGAGAGGTGTTACAGGGAGCTAAGAAAGACTGGGGAAGAGCAATTAGAGTGCATTATATAAGAATGTATAACAATTGTAAAAATTACCCTTAAGTCCAACATTTTTCCACCCCACTACTACTTAGTTGGCTAATCCTATTAGTTCCTTAACTCTCAGCCTTTGTTTGTCACTGTTCTCTGTACACCTATCTCAGGATTTGATGTTCTAGAAAGCAAGTGCTGTATTTTGTTTCCTGTATTCACCTGTGATCTCACTACGCAGCAGGTGCTTGACATACGTATACCAAATAAAGGACTAAGGGTTTGTGTAGTGATGGCTGCTGGTTTTCTTGAGATGAGTTTGGCTGAAGTTATTATGAGCACGTGTCTAGTTTCCTCAAGGCACTACAAGACTTTCAGAACTAAGGATAGCTTTTTTCTCGAGATTTTTACAAAGCTACTTTGAAACAATGGGAGCTACTGCAGGATGTTATCAACGCCAAAATTGAGAAGCACTTGCTTATGTGGGCTCTAGCAAGAACCATCATCCTGCCTTGCTAAGGAACCTGTTCCATGCCTCTTATTTGAAGTGAAAATACGTTCTTAAATTATCCTAGGTACAGAGAGGAAGGTAATATGTGTTGCTTAGCAATTGAACATGTGTACCAAATGCACAGCTGTGTTCCTGGCTGACAGAGGTCAGAGAGATGGCTAAGGTGGTAAAGAAATACAAGGACAGGCACTTGTGTTAAGAGACAAGAAAAGAAATGTGCTTCGTTATTTACAGGAGGCAATGAGAATGATTGAAAAATCTGTGAACTTGGATGTTTTCATGCCTGTCAGCGGGTATTTTTCTCCTTCCTTCAAAGCACCAGCTTTGTCATAATTAGTTTTTATTTTTCAACCCCTTTGGGAAAAAAAGGAAAAAAAATTAACCCAACATTCAATAGCCTTTGCTGAGAAAGAAGTGAACATGTTCCAGCTTGTCAGGTACCTATTTAGCCCAATCTGGCAAAGAACCTCTATTCAAGGGCTGCGGTAACAGATTTTAAGAGCTTTGGCTTCCTGGGGACCTCAAAGGCTTTAAGAATCCCAGACTTTTTGTTTCTCACCTGTGCCATCAACTTCAACAAAGGTAGCCTTGGCCCCAATGAGGCTTTCTGGTCTTGCTCTTTATCTCCGAAAGCTTTGCATTCATATGTTCCTACTCCGTCTTTACAAAAGAATTCAAGTTAATCAAGTCTTCTCCCAGTTGGATATCCTCTAATAGTAGGAGTTTAGCCAAGGGTAAAGTTCCAGCCCGTGAAAAGATGTTGAAGAGGAGGTAAAGCTTAGCAGAAAGGCTGCAAGACCAAATGCTGTATTTTCTTTTCAACATAGAACCTCCAGTGTTCAAAGAAATTCTTGCTCCATCTTAAAATTGCTGAAGGCTTGGACTAGAAAGTAGCTTGATATCGCACAGGTCTCATTTGGGTAACCACAGCTGCTGTGAATCTATACATGCAACAGCGTTTCACAGCACTCTCCCGAATCATCTGGCTCTCACATTCTTTCTTCTCCCTTTCTGTGCTGTTGCTGATGTGCATTGATGGCAGGATGAGAAAGGGGTCTGTTTCATGTAGGGCTGAGCTCTAACAATTGCTTCTTCTCAGCTTATTGTTTGACCGGTTATGAGTTCCCACATTAACCTGCACCCACTGCAAAAGGAAACTCTGACTAAGGTTGAGAGTGAAATTAATTTATGGGTGTTAACATAAATATATAGAAATATGTAGTTTGATAGCAGAATCACTTAGCAAAAACGATCCTAGATTCCCTCCTATCACTGGAGCGTATGTCGCTTCCCCCTTTCTGTTATTTCTACTGGGTTACAATATCAGGTTTAAATTCACCTCTAGAGCATTCTTCAAATCCAGTCAGAATGTGGTTAGTTACCCCCCATGACAATCATGTCACAATTGCATCTGGGAGCACATCTTGCCTGGGAAGATGGTATTACAGCATGCATAATCCAGTGTTGGCTAAAACTGATGTCTTTTCGTTTCTAGTATTCTGCACAGCACCCCTAGCACTATGAAATGTAGCCAGCAGGAAAGTAATTTCCTGGTCAGTTTGAGACTCTGTATTTTGTGTCCTGAAGTCAAAGTATGAGGTGATTTTTGATAGCTATTTTTACTGAAGATTTTGTCCTTCCTAGAATTTACTGCCTAATTATCATATTTATAGTTTTGTTTTGTTTTTTTAAAGAGGTTTGAATTTGTATGTGTGTGTGTGTATGGTATACTTATGTGTGTACATTATGTATGTGTATGGTATACTTATGTGTGTACATTGTATGTGTGTGTGTATATGGTATACTTATGTGTGTACATTGTGTGTGTGTATGGAATACTTATGTGTGTACATTGTGTATGTATGGTATACTATGTGTGTACATTGTGTGTGTGTATGGTATATTTATGTGTGTACATTGTGTGTGTGTGTGTGTGTGTGTGCACGTGTTCTTGGATATGCCTGCAGAGGCCAGAGGTGCATGGCAAATACCTTCCTCCATTGTTTTCTACCTTAATAAAAACTTCATTTTTACACTTATTAATTTCACTATTATTTGCATGTGATATGCACATATGTGGAAGTTAGAGGGCAACTTGTGGGAGATGATTCTCTTCTTCCATCATGTGGATTCCAGGACTAGTGAACTCAGGTTGTCAGGCATACGGACAAATGCCTTTAACCATTGAGATCTCATGCTAGTCCTCCACCCCTCCTCCTTTTTGAGTTGTTTGAAAGAGAGTTTCTCAACAATCTTGAAGGTCTCCTGTTTTGGATAGACTGACAGACTGGAGACACCCTCCAGACCTTCCTGTCTTTACCTCTCTGGCATTGGAACGGGTGCCTGCAGCTGCACTCAGCTTTTTATGTGAGAGTTTGTGGACTGAATTCAGGTTCCCAGGATTGCACAATAAGGCATCCCACTAGCCACAATATGGGTTTTAAGTTGTAGACTTGTCATTGTATTGGGGGGCTCAAGAGACAGCAGAAATAAAGTCATACATAGGCTTACTTATCTGTGTTTTGCTACAAGTCTGAACATTTGATAAAAATTAGCCTTGCATAAAAATGGACCTGTTAGCTAGAGAAAGTACCCAAGGAGCTGAAGGGGGCTGCAACCCTGTAGGTGGAACAACAA
>NC_034613.1:116233601-116279360 GCF_900095145.1 Mus pahari
AAACTGCTTCCCACCTTAATTTGTAAAATAAAGGAGAGGTGATGATTGGGCAGATAAAAGGGAAGGTGGAGCAGAAGGTGGGGAGAGAAGAAGGCAAAAAATGGAAGAGGGAGAGGAAGCAGAGGAGGAGGAAGAAGAAGAAAAGTGGAGCAGAAGCACATGACCTGGAGAAACCTCAAGTTCTAAAGGGTCTCATAGATGGAGAAGACAGTAGGTAGTGTAGTGGTAGATCTGCCCAATCTAGGTGCACAGCATGGATTCATAAAAAAATGGACCTGTTATGTGTTCTAATTGTTGTGAAAGACTGCCTTGAGTACTTGAAAATTTCAAAGATGGCTGGGTGGTACCAAAGTGCCTCAAAGTGAATCATGGAATAAATTTAGTCTCTTGTAAGCCTATGATTTTTCTCTAGAGTTACAAAAGGGGAGAATTATTGCATGCTGGAGGTGGAAGAGTATTTACAGATCATTGATCACAAGAGTTTTCAAGTTATGATCTATGGAACATTTTTTCCTTAAGGTTGTCTGAGAAAAAAGGGTTTGTGGTTAAATAAATTTAGGAAACATTCTGTTGCAAGCCTCGCTTTGAGATTTCACAGATTTTTTTTTCTCTCTAAGAAGGTTGGATAAAACTTTCATGTTGAACTTATGGTCAACTTTGCTGAACTGGCACAAAAGGAACCTTTATTTAGTGGCCAAATTGGTGCGGAAATCGGGAAAAATCTCCCCAGGTAACTTAGCTATTCCATGGGCTTCTCAAAGGGGTTCTCTACACTCTAAAGACCCTGAGCTCTGCTTATCTCTTGATAACTATATTTGAAATAGGGTCCAGGAGTTGAAACTTGGAGCCAAGATAGTCATTTTACTCAGTGAATCCCCGATGCCGGCATCTCAGAGGTTGCTTCTTCAAACTGATGGTGAAAAATTGCTAGGACTGCAAGTGGATGGAAATAGAGAAGTAGATGAAAGCTTCTCTGTAGCGAGAAACCTAGGTCCAGATAGTTTAAAGACAAGTTCAAACACTTAATGGAACATTACACTGGACAACGCACAAGGAGGAGCTGGTTTAGTGGCATTTTACCATTTCAGCTACTAGTGAAGCTGAAACAAGAGGATAGTCAGTTCAAGGCCAGCCTAGATGACATGGCGAGATCGCATTTTAAAACAACAACAACAACAACAACATCAACAACAAAAGAGTTCAAAGGGCTAGTCTACAAAGGAAGTTTCAGGAGAACCAGGCATACATAGTAAGATCCTGCCTCAAAAAAGGAGGGTGTAAATGAAGAAACAGACTTCTATACTTCAACTGTTTCTGCAGAACCAATAAAATCTCAATAACTAAATCAAATATGGATATTTTACTTATTTTTTGAGACAGGGTTTCTCTGTGCAGCTCTGGCTGTCCTCTAACTCACTTTGTAGACCAAGCTGGCTCAAACTCAAAGACCTATCTGCCTCTGTCTCCTGAGTGAGGGTTGAGATTAAAGGCGTGTGCTACCACCTCCAGGCCAGATATGGATATTTAAAGAAATAAGAACTTTAGGACAACACGGTTTATGAATATAAATTTAAAATCATAATACTGAATGCAACAAAGTATAAGAGAATTCTTCAGAATGAAACAAAAGTACCTTAAAAATTTAAGGTTGACCTAGTATTAGAAAAATCAGTTTATGTAATTTGCTGTACTAACAGAAAAGAGGGTACGATGATCTTAATTGATTTGAAGCAGCATCAGGTGAAATTCAATGATCAAGGATTCAAAAGTGACTTTGTAAAATAGAAAGAAAAGAAAAATGATGTAACCTGGTATTGAAAAATCTCTAAAAAAAAAATCCTACTACACAGATAATCTTGATGGAAAAATAGTAACTATGTTTCCTTTAAGTTAAGAAATAAGTGAAGAATGCCACTCTCATTATTTCTGTTTATTTGGTATTGTGCTTGAGGTTTTCATCATAGCATGAAAAACAAGAAAAAGAAAAATAGTTAATTAGAAGAAAAATAGCATCTCATAAGATTTTTCTACCTCAAAGAACTAAAGTTTCTAAGAATAAATTATAAAACTGATAAGAACTTAGCATAATCAATTCATGGATTTAAGGAATGTGGGGCCTGGGGGAATGGTTTAGTGGGTAAGAGCACACCTCCAATGTGTGGATCAGAGTTTGAGTTTCCAGAACCCATGTACAAAATCCAAATACCACTTTGCATATCTGTAACCTCATTATTGGGGAGTGAACATGGGTGGATCCCAGGAGTTTGCTGGCCAGCCAACATAGCCAAAATGTTGAGATCCCAGTACAGGGTGGGGAAGCTTTCTCAAGGCAACTAGGCAGAGAGTAATAAAAGATGCTGACAGTGACTTTTGGCCTATACATGTGTACAAAGCAGGGCATGCAGTTATATACATGCATGCATCTTCTGCATGAACCTCATCTTCTCAAAACCACAAGTTGGCATATAAATCAACTGTATTCCTATACACTAGGAAGAATTATTTGAAATGCTAGAAAATATAAATAAAGAGTAAAACACTTGGTAACAACCAAAACTATAAGGAGGCCAAGAATGGAAAAGAAAAGGTTGCAAGTTCTCTGTGGGGAACACAGAGAATGGGGAGGCTATATTATGGGTATAAGACTTGATACCAGAAAACAATGACATCTCCATATTCAGCTGTAGAATTAACATAGTCCCATTCAGTTCTGAATACGACTTCTATAGCATTTGCTATGTTACTTCTTCAATTTCTATGAGTGAGCCGAGGGCAAATATTTATATTCCTTAAAACACACACACACACACACACACACACACACACACACACACACACACACACACCATGGTTGAAGAGGTCTTAGTTCCTTGCAGAAATCTACTACTGATGCTTTTGTAGCATCAAAACCACATTCAAATTATCTGTCTTTATACCCTCAAATAAAGGTTACTTTCAACCTTGAACAGAGAAGCCTTTCCTTGCAATGAATGGAGGCACAAGCAAGGACCAAAGGCTAGCTTTTTGTCTAAGCTGGTCAGTCAGAGAACTCCTGGAAATCACCTGTGTGCACTCCCCAATAATGAGGTTATAGACATGCATAACCATATTTGGCTTTTTAACAGGGGTACAGGAAACTCGAGCTCGTGTTCTTACATTTGGACAGCACATTTCATAAATTCATGAATCATGCTAAGTTATTAGTTCTATAATTTATTCTTAGAAAGTTTGGGTTTTCAAAGTAGGAAAATCTTATAAAGATGATATCTTCTTTCTAAGATCTTACAAAAATTCTTTTTGCATATAAATATTGGTCACACCCTTTAATAATTATTCCTTCCCACCCAAAGTCCTCTGCTAGATAACCACATTTTTCTTTACTTTCTCTTGTATATAACCAAGTTTCTGGAAGAATTCTTTACATTTTTCTTTTGCTTTGATTGTGTCTAATTTGTTCAGCCTAGTGTAGTCTAACGACATGTTAAGCCAGTACTCATTAAGGTTATTTATGAGCTTTGTGTTGCTAAATAAGAAGGACCATTTCTGCTTGCATAATGTTGAACCCATTGTGGTGTGTGCTTCATGGGCCATCATGTTCTAGCGAATCTGTCCTTCCTTGAATCTATCATGTTTTATTTTATTTATTGTATATGAGTTCTATATGCAAATATCCACCATGTTCAATTAGATAGACACCCAGTGTACTCACAGTTCAATGAATGCCAGTTTTGCCATATGAGAAAGAATAAAATGAATCTTCAGTGGTTTTAAAATCACATCTAGTTAGATCCTACTTTCTGAGTAGATGGCCTCTAAGGTTCAGCTCTATCAGAGCCAGCAGTAAATCCCAGTTCCTGTAAAAAAATATTTTAGAAAGATCACATAGATACTTTTGTGAATCTTTGTTTTCTTATATCATAAGATGAATGATACTTATATTTCATATTGGGTTGTGGAAAAGACTGTACTAGTGAAAGACTGAATGCACAAAATTTCCTTGGTATTGGTTTTAGCCCTTGGTTAAAACTTATTTAATTTAGTGAATGTTTCCTCTTCTTCTTCTTTCTCTCTCTCTCTCTCTCTCTCTCTCTCTCTCTCTCTCTCTCTCTCTCTCTCTCACACACACACACACACACACACACACATACACACACATATAAAATTGGTATTGCGTTGTTTGAATTTGAATCTAGCTTCCATTACTTTTTCAGCATTGCGTTTCTTTTAGTCAGTAAAATGGGAATGAAAATAGCATTCAAGTACTATATATATATATTTTTTTTTGTGGTGACCATGAAATGCAACTATGAAGACATCTACTTCCTTTTTCTGTAAGGGGGAAGGTAGTAAATGTTTATAGCATTGTGGGCCATATAGTCTCTTTCCCAAATAAATTCAGGTTTGCTCAAGCACCCATGGGTAATATGTAAATGAGCAAATGTGGCTGTGTTCTGTCACAAATTTATTTATGGATACTTAAATTTAAATTTCATATAACTAATGTTTCATGAAATATCATTTTTTATTTTGAGTTTTAAAAAATTATTTTTAAATGTAAAAACCATTCTTATTACCTTGGATATACAAAACCAGGCAGGGATGAATTTGGCCCAAGGGCCATAGTTTACTGATCCCTGAAATAATGCATGCAAATTGGAGATTCAAGCAGAGGAGTGGAAGAACTTGTGCTTTTGCCTGACTGGAGAACATTTATTCTCTAACTGGGAAGGTTAGTTCAAGGAAAGGAGACAACCAGGTTTTTCCCATAAGAGAACTAGCTCTTATCATTCCTGGTGTTGGAGAAGTGGGAGAAGTAATGATGTTTCGTTGATAATTCTAACCCTAGAAAATATGGCCCACTTCAAATTTTCCATAAATTTAACATGTCAGATTAGCAATTCTCTAATGTAATTAAGAAAACAAAGTCTTTTGTGTCTTTGCACTTAAAATTAAACCCGATTGCAGAGCAGATTTTTTTTCTCATTTTTCTCCCTTCTTCCTAGGTATATTTATTGTGTGTCCACCATTTTCCAGACACTATTATTGACTGTAGATTTTCAGGAGGAATATGAAAGGCTGCTGTTTTCATGGAGCTAACATTTTAGCAGGCTGACAAATAGAAGTTAGTTGTGCATTATTTGTCATAAACATATTTACATATAATACCTTTCTTTCCCATGGTTGCTTTTTTTGTTTGAGAATGTTTGTGTGATGTATGTATATTCATGTGTATATGTATTATATGAAGGAGTACATACCCATTTTTTTATGTGTGGGCCATAGGCTGACATCAGAATGTCTTCTCCAATTGTCCTCTACATTATTACTAAGACAGGGTCACTTCACAGGACCTAGAGCTTGATGTTTCAGTTAGAATGACTAGCCAGTGTAGCCTGGGGATGCACCTGACCCCACCTCTCAATGCCATGCATACAGATGCTTATGGACACGCAGAGATTTTTCACATAGGGGCTAAGATCTGAACTCAGATCTTCATGCTTGTTCAGCAAGTACTTTACACACTCAGCCATCTCTGAAGTCTGTCTTGATTACTTTTGGTTAATAGATTATTATTATTATTATTTTTTTAGAAAAATCTTCCTCCTATCTCCACGGGGATGGTTGAGTATTTCCACAAATATCATATGATCCAGACAGATTTGGCGATTGCTTCTACATCATCTACAAACCCAGTCTTTGCCAAAGCCTTTGCTACATTAGATAGATTTAGTAAATTTCTTAAGCTGGAATGGAGATTCATTTTTGTGTATATCTCTAATGTATCTATTATATCTGGTAATTTCTGTCCCTTTTTTTGCCTCTAAAATCTATACAAACTGTAGTCCCTTCTTTCCACTTCTAGCATTGATGGCATCCTTAAATCACCAGCGTTTCTAGTTTGGACTATTAAAGAAAACTTGTTTAGTCTCTAAGATCCCTCCCTAGACTCTCAGCATTACCATAATGGAAGTAGAAATCAGATCCCCTCTCTCACTCATTACAGTAAAAATTGTCTCATAACTTCCAATTGTAAGTCAAATAAAATCAAAACTCCTTTCATGGTCTTCTAGTTTCCCCATGATTTTGGTGACTGTTCATTTCACTCATCTAACTTTACACTATGTTTTCATGCCCACAACGTCTCTTAATTTTCTAGTTGTTTCAACCATTTTCAATGGCATGTTAAGCTTTTTGTTTTCCAGTGACAGAGTTTATGCTTCTATCCCTTATGCTTGGAATGCTAGCTCCAAGTGTTTCTCATAGTTATTACATTATCAGGTTTCAGCTCTCAAGTTGAAAGGTTACTGTTAACCTAATTGGCCTAACCATCCCATCGAATGTAGCTATGCCTACTCATACATACCTCATTACCATTGGTCTTAGTTTTCTTTTTGTTGTTGTGATACTACATCATGTCTAGCCCACTGTGAAGGGAAGTCAGGGCAGGGGCCTGGAGACAGGAACTGAAGCAGAGACCTTGTGGGAGTGCTGCCTAGTGGCTCCTCATGGTTTTCACAGCCTACTTTCTTATATACCTCAGGACCACTTGCCTGAGGGTGATACAGTCCACAGTGACTGGACTAGTTAACTAGCATTACCATTTTTATGATAACCATCAGTAGTATCAGTATTACTTTCGTCAACACCATCATCACCTATAATTTACATAAACGCAGTGAATAATCTCTTTGATTTTTTTATATAACGTATCAGCCAGTTTACCCCAATTAACCAACTGCAAAGTGGTTAGCCCTAGAAACAACACAGACATGTGGGCAACATTGAACAGACTCAGAGGTATTTATTTATTTGTTTATTTATATGTAACAATGGTTACAGAGGAAGCCATAGATTTGTGAGGGAGAGGTGAGGACAGACATGGGAGGGGCTGAACAAAGGTGAGGCAAGAACCCAGACACTATTATGGATGCCAAGAAGAGCTTGATGACAGGAGCCTGATAAAGCTGTCTCCTGAGAGGCTCTGCTAGTGCCTGACAAATACAGAAGTGGATGCTCACAGTCATTCATTGGACAGAACACCGGGTCCACAATGAATGAGCTAGAGAAAGTACCCAGGGAGCTGAAGGGGTTTGCAACCCCATAGGAGGAACAACAATATGAACTAACCAGGACCCCCAGAGCTCCCTGGGACTAAACCACCAACCAAAGAGTACACATGGAGGGACCCATGGCTCTAGCTGCATATGTAGCAGAGGATGGACTAGTTGGTCATCAACGGGAGGAGAGGCCCTNGGTCCTGTGNAGGNTNNATGCCCCAGTATAGGGGAATGCCAGGGCCAGGAATTGGGAGTGGATGGGTTGGGGAGCAGGTGGGGGAGGGATATGGGATTTTCGGAGAGGAGACTAGGAAAGGAGATAACATTTGAAATGTAAATAGAGAAAATATGTAATAAAAAAGAAACAAAACTAAAAAAAAAAAGAAACATTGTAATTATATTTTAATGCAGCCACCACTCTACCACTACCACCAAAAAAATGTTGGGGCCTGTCCCTGACTCTTGCTTGCTCTTGGGACCCCTTTTTTCCTTCTGGGTAGCCTTGACCAGCCTTGATATGAGGGTTTATATATAGTCTTGTAATTTGTTACAGCATGTTAAGTTGATATCCCTGGGAAGCCTGCCCTTTTCTTGGGATCAGGGAGATGTGGTGGGGAATGGATCTGTTGGGGTGGGAAAGTGATCAGTACTGGGAGCAAGTGGAGGGAGGGGAAGCAGTTTTTGGGATGTGTTGTATTAGAGAAGAATAAATAAAATTAAATAGAAAAAATAAAAATAGAAAAAATAAGTATTTGGAGCTTTGAACAATGGATTACAAATGTACAAGAGTACATTTGAATGGGGATAGCTTCTATTATTCTATTGCAAAATTGGGTACGTATTCTTAAAAAAGTTAATAGACAGGCAACAGAGACAGTGGCCTCCTTTTATCATTAAGATTTTATTATAAAGAACTTGAACATCACACACCAAATTACGGAGACCCAAAGTCTAGACATCTCAATGAACCTTTAAATGGTTAGAATAGCAAATTTTCAGCTGTGAGCTTTACATTTGATTTTATACTTTCACTCTCAAATATATTTTAATGTACTTCTCTGCCAACAAACACCCCCCAAAACATGAAAAACGATTATCTTTCTACCTTCTTTCTTGACCTCAAACATATCTATTACTTGTATTCAGTCTTTTCTCATCAAATATTTTCTTGTTTTCCTTTCCACATGTTATAATGAGCCTACATGTGCGTTTGTCTACACACACATACACATACACAGAAGGAGAACTTTGTTTTCCTTCTGACATTGTGTGACCTCACTTAAATTCTAAATCCACCCAGAATACTTTTACATATATTCTTTGACTTCTGTACATGCCTTATAGATCAGTCATCTATTTTCTTCCTGTTTAGGTAGCTACAATAACCAGGGTTCTCTAGAGGAACAGAACTGAGAGAATGAACTCATATTAAAAGGTTATTTATCAGATTGCCTTACATGATATTACCTGGGCAGTGCAACATTGACTGTTTCACATTGCACAGGATGAGAACCAGATAGCTTCTCAGTCCACAAGGCTAGGCACTTCAGCAGTCCCAATCTGGTGCTAAAGGCCCAAAAGATGTCCGGAGAGCCACTAGTCTGCAGTCACTATTAAGCTAGCTGGGTTTATTTCTCCAATTTTTGTTAGGTATTTACTTCATTTACATTTCAAATGCTATCCCCAAAGTCCCCTATACCCTCCCCCCATGCTAACCTAATCACTCACTCCCCCTTCTTGGCCCTGGTGTTCCCCTGTACTGGGGCATATAAAGTTTGCAAGACCAAGGGGCCTCTCTTCCCAGTGATGGCTGACTAGGCCATCTTCTGCTACATATGCAGCTAGAGACAGAGCTCTGGGGGTGCTGGTTAGTTCATATTGTTGTTGCACCTATAGGGTTGCAGACCCCTTCTGCTCCTAGGGTACTTTCTCTAGCTCCTCCATTGGGGGCCCTGTATTCCATCCAATAGCTGACTGTGAGCATCCACTTCTGTGATTGCCAGGCACTGGCATAGCCTCACAAGAGACAGCTATATCCGGGTCCTTTCAGCAAAATCCTGCTGGTGTATGCAATAGTGTCTGCATTTGGTGGCTGATTATGGGATAGACCCCTGGGTAGGGCAGTTTTTGGATGGTCCATCCTTCCGTCTCAGCTCCAAACTTTGTCTCTATAACCCCTTCCATGGGAGTTTTGTTCCTAATTCTAAGAAGAAGACCAAAGTGTGAACACTTTGCCCCTTCATTCTTCTTGAGTTTCATGTTTTACAAATTGTATCTTGGGTATTCTAGGTTTCTAGGCTAATAGCCACTTATCAGTGAGTGCATATTATGTGAGTTCTTTTGTGATTGGGTTACCTCACTCAGGATGATACCCTCCAGATCCATCTATTTGCCGAGGAATTTCATAAACTCATTGTTTTTAATAGCTGAGTAGTATTCTGTTGTGTAAATGTACCACACTTTCTGTATCCATTCTTCTGTTAAGGGACATCTCGATTCTTTCCAGCTTCTGGCTATTATAAATAAGTCTGCTATGAACATAGTGGAGCATGTGTTCTTATTACCAGTTGGAACATCTTCTGGATATATGCTCAGGAGAGGTATTGATGGATCCTCCAGTAGTACTATGTCCAATTTTCTAAGGAACTGCCAGACTGATTTCCAGAGTGGTTTTACAACCTTGCAATCCCACCAACAATGGAGGAGTGTTCCTCTTTCTCCACATCCTCACCAGCATCTGCTGTCACCTGAATTTTTGATCTGGTGTGAGGTGGAATCTCAAGGTTGTTTTGATTTGCATTTCCCTGATGATTAAGGATGTTGAACATTTTTGAGGTGTTTCTCAGCCATTCGATATTCCGCAGTTGAGAATTTTTTGTTTAGTTCTGTGCCCCATTTTTAATGGGGTTATTTGGTTTTCTGGAGTCTGTCTTATTGTGTTCTTTATATATATTGAATATTAGTCCCCTATCTGATTTAGGATTGGTAAAAATCCTTTCCCAATCTGTTGGTGGCCTTTTTGTCTTGTTGACAGTGTCTTTTGCCTTACAGAAGCTTTGCAATTTTATGAGGTCCCATTTGTCAATTCTCGATCTTACAGCACAAGCCCTTGAAGTTCTTTTCAGGAATTTTCCCCTTGTGCCCATATTTTCGAGGCTTTTCCCCACTTTATCCTCTATATATTTCAGAGTCTCTAGTTCTATGTGGAGTTCCTTGATCCACTTAGACTTGACCTTAGTACAAGGAGATAAGAGTGGATCAATTCTCATTCTTCTACATGATAACTGCCAGTTGTGCCAGCACCATTTGTTGAAAATACTGTCTTTTTTCCACTCGGTGATTTTAGCTCCCTTATCAAAGATCAAGTGACCATAGGTGTGTGGGTTCATTTCTGAGTCTTCAATTCTATTCCATTGATCTACCTGTCTGTTGCTGTACCAGTACCATGCAGTTTTTATCACAATTGCTCTGTAGTACAGTTTTAGGTCAGGCATAGTGATTCCCCCAGAGATTCTTTTATCATTGAGAAGGGTTTTTTCTATCCCAGGTTTTTTGTTATTCCAGATGAATTTGCAAATTGCCTTTTTTTAACTCGTTGAAGAATTGAGTTGGAATTTTGATAGGGATTGCTTTGAATCTGTAGATTGCTTTCAGCAAGACAGCCATTTTCACAATGTTGATCCTGCCAATCCATGAGCATGGGAGATCTTTCCATCTTCTGAGATCTTCTTTGATTTCTTTCTTCAGAGACTTGAAGTTTTTATCATACAGATCTTTCCCCTCCTTAGTTAGAGTCCCACCAAGGTATTTTATATTATTTGTGACTATTGTGAAGGGTGTTGTTTCCCTAATTTCTTTCTCATCCTGTTTATCCTTTGTGTAGAGACAGGCCACTGATTTTTTTGAGTTAATTTTATATCCAGGCTAGCTGGGTTTTGATATAAGCAAAGGAATGTAGCAGTTAGCAGTAGCAGCAGCAACAGCAGCAGTGGAGTAGATGAAGTTGCCAGTGAGACTGAAGACACGAGTAGAAGCAAAACTTCTTTATTTGGTCTTTTATGTGAGATGAAACTCGAAAGTGCTGACTCCATTTAGTATTTGCCATCTAAATTTCTGATCAAGAAAAATCCCTCACAGGTATTTCCAGTGGCTTGGCTTCTATTAATTTTTGATTTGTTCAAGTTGACAATCGAGATTTACCATCACCATACCTTCAATGGGTTGATCACTTACAGAAATTGACAGTAAACCTCCCAATCATTACCAATGAAACAATTCCTTCCTATTTTTATGAACCAACCATAATCATATGTTGGGCATGACTAATATTTAAATTATCTCATCTCTGTATTCTTAAATTCAGAGGCATACTTCTCAATTGAAGTTAGATTCTTTGAAATTCCTTACTCTCTCATTCACACTTACACTCTTGCTTCATGTCGATTCTCTTGTCTTCATTCATAGTGTTCTTTTTAGCTGTCCTTTTTTTCCTGCCTGCTAGAGGCCCCATGTTCAGTCATGCCACTAATTTTTGCTCTAATGTTCTGGAGCCATTATACCCTATGACTTTATCCTGTGTTCAGTATGGTGATTTCTACCCTGTAATCCCAGCTAAAGGGAGGCATGAAAATTACTCATCTACTTCCTGCATCTCTCCTTCAGTCAGTAACTATTATGTTCATCCTTGCTGACACCTTGCTACATTCACTACAATGAATGTTTCAGATAGTTCCATGTACAAACTCTGGATTCTAAAACCCTATATGCTTAGCAGATACTCCTGCTTGCTGCTTAATGCGAAGATAGGAACTATTCATGAGAAAAAAATCAAGACACTTCTTATTTTAAAATATTTTTCTTATATTTATTTCACCTAGTCAGAATTTCTGTGTATTTTTAGTTTCTTGTCATTTCTCTCCCATTTCTGCCAAAGAAATATTTCTATTCTTTTTAAAGCTAGATATTCTGTTTGGGTTTAAAATTTTCCTATTCCTTCCTGAGGTGGGACTACATACTCCATCAATTTCAGACCATTTGCTAATTCCATCAGTCTCTCTTATTTCATTACTTTCTATTCAGAAGTTCTCTAAAGTGAAATGAAAATCCCTCCATCATTCACAGATACTATCTTATCTCACTGCTTCCCTTTGTTGCCAAGTTCTGAAAATAGAAATCATAATATCTGCCATTATTTCCCTATAACACACTCATTCATTTACTCTTTAATCTGACTTCATCACTCAGCAACTAAGACAAGCCTTTTTGAGCACAATATTTAATGGGATACCTCCATTATTCTGTGCCTTGGTATTAGTCATGTTCAATAGGGAAACAAAACCAACAGAATGTGTGACAAAGGAACTGTACTTTAACTAAATAGCATTAAATAAACGTTGAACAAAAGCAGGTGGAGTATCTAGAATGTACTCCCCTTTGGTCCAGAATGTGTAGGCAATATGTAGACATGTTGCTCAGTACAGAGGTGGTGATGAGCCTTGTGAGGAAGGTAAGATATTTGTATATAAGTTGGGGGAGTGACAGGGATAGTAGTTAGACCATGTTAGCAAGAGTCACAGGTCAGTGATGAAGGAAATTAAAATAATTTATCTTAGTGGTGACAGTAATAGCACTAAAGTAAGGAGGAAGAGGACGATGAGGCTGAGGATGACAATGATGATGAAAGGGGATATAAGGGTGAGGAGAGGCTAGGATAATCTTGGATTCTAGATTTGAAATGGAGGATCGTAGTCCTAATTTGTCCACTGAATGAATATAGGCAGAAACAAGCTTAAATGGCTTAGAAACCACATATTTTGATTTGGGTTATATTTTATTGTCAACAATTATTATATCTAGCAGCCATAATTAAAGGTTACTGAGAGATGGCTATATGATAGGTCCTGTGATAAGCATGTTATTAGTCAGGGTTCTCTAGTGTAGCCAAAAATTACATAATGAATCTCTCTGTATATAAAGGGAATTTATTAGAATGACTTACAGAATGTGGTCCAGCTAATTCAACAATGGATGGCTATGAATGGAAAGTCCAAAATTCCTTTAGTGCTTATTCTACAAAGTGGGACATCTCAGCTGATCCTAAGTAAACACTGGATTACAAAGAAGTAAGCTCTAATGACAGTGAAGGAATGGGCTTGCTAGGAAAGCAAGAGCAAGCAGGCAAAGAGCACAAGCTTCCTTATTCAGTGTCTTTATATGAGTTTCCAGCAGAAAATGTCTTTCATATTAGAGGTGGGTTTCCCAGCTCAAAAGATCTAGATGAAAGGAGTATCTTTCCATTTCAAGATCTAGATTAATGAAGTGTTTTCCTACCTCATAGATCTGAAATAGAAGGTAGATCTTCCCACTTCAAGTTAAGCAAAAATTCTTCACAGGCATGCCTCTCCATTTTTTTCCTTATAGTTTATTCCAGATGTAATCAAGTTGAAAATTGAAGAATAGGCATCAAGCTTCCAGTTTCCTGCTAATTCTGTGCCACAGAGCTCCATACCCAAATACTGTCAGGAGAGACCTGGTCTCTCAGGAGTGCCAACACACCAGTGAGCACAGGTAAGACCACCACTTCTGCTCAAATTCCTGGCCCAAGGAGGACCTGCCCAGATCCATCAGGACACAGGAACCAAAAAACAGCTGTGGACAGTATCCTTCTGGTCTGTACCCTGGAGCTGACCCTGTGCTACAATGCTCCATACCCAAATACCTCCTGGAGAGAACTGGTCTCCCAGGAGTACTGACACACTGAATTTCAGGAGGGACAAGTCACAGTCGGAGACAGCAAGACCAGCTAACACTAGAGATAACCAGATGGCAAAAGGCAAGCACAAGAACATAAGCAACAGAAACCAAGACTACTTGGCATCATCAGAACCTAGTTTTCCCACTACAGTGAGCCCTAGATATCCCAGAATACCAGAAAAGCAAGATTCTGATTTAAAATCACATTTCACTATGATGATAGAGGAATTTAAGAAAGATATAAATAACTCTCTTAAAGAAATACAAGAGAACACAGGTAAACAGGTAGAATCCCTTAAAGAGGAAACACAAAAATCCCTTAAAGAGTTACAGGAAAACACAATCACACAGGCAAAAGAAATGAACATAACTAACAAGGATCTAAAAATAGAAATATAAACAATAAAGAAATCAGAAAGGGAGAAAACTGTAGAGATAGAAAACCTAAAAGAGAGATCAGGAGTCATAGATGGAAGCATCATCAACAGACTGCAAGAGACAAGAGAGAATCTCAGGTGCAGAAGATACCATAAAGAAACGTTGACACAACAGTCAAAGAAAATGCAAAATGCAAAAAGTACCTAGCCCAAAACATCCAGGAAATCTAGGATACCATGAGAAGACCAAACCTAAGGATAATAAGTATAGAAGAGAGTGAAGATTCCCAACTTAAAGGGCCAGTAAATATATTCAACAAAATCATAGAATAAAACTTCCCTAACCTAAAGAAAATGATATGCATAAACATACAAGAAGCCTACAGAACTCCACATAGATTGGACCAGAAAAGAAATTCTTCCTATTACATAATAGTCAAAACACCAAATGCACAAAAAAAGAAAGAATATTAAAAGCAATAAGGGGAAAAGGTCATGTAACATATAAAGGCAGACCTATCAGAATTACACCAGACTTCTCATCAGAGACTATGAAAGCTGGAAGATCCTGGGCGTATGTCACACAGACCCTAAGAGAACACAAATGCCAGCCCAGGCTACTATACCCAGAAAAACTCTCAATTACCATAGATGGAGAAATAAAGCTATTCCATGACAAAACCAAATCCACACAATATCTTTCCACAAATGCAGCACCACAAAGGATAATAGATGGAAAACATGTACACATGGAGGGAAACTTCACCCTAGTAAAAGCAAGAAAATAATCTTCTTTCAACAAACACAAAGGAAGATAGCCACACAAACATAAAAATAACATAAAAAATAATAGGAAACAATCACTATTCCTTAATATCTCCTAACATTAATGAACTCAGTTCTCCTATAAAAGACACAGACTAACAGAGTAGATACATAAACAGGACCCAACATTTTGCTTCATACAGGAAACGCACCTCAGTGTCAAAGACAGACAGTACCTCAGAGTAAAGGGCTGGAAAACAGTTTTCCAAGCAAATGGTCTCAAAAAATAAGCTGGAGTTACCATTCTAATATCAAATAAAATCAACTTTCAACCAAGTTATCAAAAAAGAAAAGGAAGGACACTTCATACTTGTCAAAGGAAAAATCTACCAAGATGAACTTTCAATTCTGAACATCTATGTTCTAAGTGCAAGGGCATCCACATACATAAAAGAAACTTTACCAAAGCTCAAAGCACACGTTGCACCTCACACAATGAAAGTGGGATGCAAGCTCTCAGCTGTTTCTGCTGCCATACTTTTGCTCTACCATTATGGACTGTAACCCTCTGAAATCATAAGCCAAGTGACTGTGTTCTTTCATAAGTTGCCTTGGTCATGGTCTTTTGTCACAGCAATAGAAGGGTAACCAAGACAAGTTCTCAGCATTAACATTGTAGAGATTTATGAACAACAACAAAAAGAATCCTCCATATATATAGTATATGTGTTTAATAAAGGTGAAGAATCATTACAAAAAAGAATATTGATTCACTTGGTAGTTTCTCCATTATGTCCCCTTCAGTTTGCTTCAGTCTCCTTTTCAGTTGGACTAGGGATAAGGGCATAGAACCTGGCATATTGGACGGCTACTCAGAACCTCGATTTTAATACATAAACCCTCCACAAAATAATGTAACATCAAGTTCATAGCTGTAAGGTGTGGGATAAGAAGTCTGTTTTCCTTAGAGTCTGGGTGATTATAGGTGTGAAATACCATGCCTGGACTTTTTTTTACTTCAAGGTTAAGGAAAATGTTTAATAATGAACATATCCAAATCCCAGACAGTTGTATATTTTTATATTGATATCATTCTGAACCAGTAGATCCATACCTTCCATATATTCCAAGACACTGGGTCCCAGTGCTCTGGGAGACCTGGGAAGTATTGTTAGAATGTATTTGTATTAGCTTATAATATACATTAAATTAGAAAAAGGAAATAGGCATCAAAGCATTCTATGCTCAATATCTCATCTAATTTTCATAGGTGGACTGCTACTCTCATCCATGTTTTACAGGTGAGAAAGCCAAGAATTAAATGATCAAATTGTTGGTTCTGAGTATTTGATGGAAGAGAGAACTTGAGCCACAAGTCACATTCCCTCATCCTTCAAAATATAACATCATAGGCTAAAAAAATCTGGCAATTAATTATATCATATATCTGAAGTTCCTAGGAAAGAGCTAGGCTTGAAATCCAGAAATGGAAATGAGTATATAGGTGTTAGTACATGTTTTCTGAACTGATATGGTCTCCACAGGAGTATAATACAAAAAGAAAAGGTAAAGGATTGACTATGGAGTGACATCAAAGTTTAGATATAGGTAAACAGAGGCAAGAAAGTAGAAAAGTGCAATTAGAGAGGTTGAAGGAATACCAGGTAGTTATATCACAGAAGAAGACAAAGGACAATGTAGGGAGTCATCTAGAATCACATGTTGGGCCCATTGCATAAGGGTCCATCTGGATACAAGAAGACTTTGGTGACTTCAGGACAATTTCCTCAGAACAGTGAGAATCAAAGTCAGGCTGTAGGTAAAAGAACGAGTTGGTGCTAAAGAAGTAGAGCTAATACATATAGATCATATGTTTGAAAAGATTTGCTTGTTTACTTAACATGACAGAGAGATGCAGAAATTTTTGTGTGCAGAGGAAAATAAGACAGTAAAATTCAAGAGGTAAGAGCTGATTCAAGAGTTAAGAGTGGAATGAGCAGAATTCTTAAGGAAATGTTGAGCATTGTACTCTACATTAAGGCTTGTCTTGAATTAGAAGAAGTACCATTTCTCTTGTGTAACATGCAAGAAGGTATATTTATGGAAAAATATGTGATAAAGGACTCAAGAAATTGGGAGCATTTATATGCCTTAGTTTTTATTTTGGGGGGTCAAGAAATAAAGCATCTATTGAGAATGTATTGAGAGAGAAGTGTGGGGCTGCTTTGAGGTATTCCTTTACACATCATTTTTTGGAACAACATTGTTTTCCAAGGAGCCAAGCAAGAGACCATCAGCACTGTGGTTTAGCTCAGGGAAGAAACCATCTATCTGGCCAGTGTTTACCAAGAGACCTGGCATTTCCTAATCCCTGAAGAACACAGGGACTGTAAGCTTTGAGAACAGAATCTACCTATCTATTTTCTCCAAAGGGAGGAAAACTACACTTACCCTACTTAATCAGAATCCATTTTGGACTTATTCTAAGGGAAATTTTAGATCAGTGGCAAAGAGACAGGGAACACATGGGAATGAGTAAAATATAAAAATATTGAGATTCTCTATCAAAAATTCTTCATTTGAATTACTTATGACACTGTGCAGATTAATTTTGCTGATTCAAATCTCAGGGCTTCAAGACATTCTGTTTCTTTGACTTGCCAATCTTATAAAGATGCACAGTGATTCTCAGTCCACTGCAGGTGGATTGGATTGGACAACCCTTTTTGCATGGTAAGATCTATAATCTCCATGATATTCCTTATTCCCAAATGTCTTCCATCTGCAGCCTAAATATTGCATATTCTGTAAGTCTCTGCTAACATTCCCATTTTACTCAGAAGCTTTTCTGAGTTTATCCTGTGATAATCACTGACAGCTGCTCAGTACCTTAAAGCAGTGGTTCTTAACCCTCATTCATCATTGCAGCTACCCAGAAACTTCTAAAGATGTGGCCTGGATTTTTAGAGGAGTTGCTTCTAAAGGCCAGCCAATGTTAGAAACTCCAATTTCATAGGATTTCTGAGAAATTGAAGCTCAAGTAAACTAGACAAATCAGCCAAGCAGCCAGGGTTGTTCTGTAGTCCCTTTTGTGACTTTTGACAATCATGTCTTAAAGTTATCATGTATTAATTGTGCCCAATAATGGTCATTGTAGCATTTTCTTTTCTTTTCTTTTTCTTTTTTTATTAATCATTTCATTCATTTACATCTCAAATGATATCACACTTTCCAGTTACCTCTCCACCAACCTCCCCATCCCACATCCACTTTCCTCCTCCCCTTTGTCTATATGAGGGTGCTCCCCCACCCACTCACACTCTCCTGCTCCATTGCTCCAGCACCCCTCTATGCTGGAGTATCAAACCTTCCTGAGACCAAGGCCCTTCCCTCCCATTGCTGTCAGGCAAGGGCATCCTCTGCTACATATGTATCTGTAGCCATGGATCCCTCCAGTTACACTCCATGGTTGGTGGTCTAGACTCTGGGAGAATCAGGTGGTCAGGCCAGCCTATGTTTTTCCAATGGGGTTGCAATCCCCCTCTGCTCGTCCAGTCCTTCTGCCAGCTCCCTCACCAGGTTCTGGGAGCTCAGTCTGATGGTTGGCTCCAAGTATCCATATCTGCTTTGGTCAGTTGCTGGGAGAACCTCCCAAGGAGCCACCACAGTAGGTTCCTGTCAGCAAGTGCCTCTTGACCACATCGTAATATTTTCTACATGCACAAGATGGCCATCACTTTGGCATTCACTTTTGAGTTTCTTTGTATCTTTACTTTGCTGAGCTCATGCAGCCAACAAATCTACAATGTTTGCTGCAAATATCATCTTGCTGTCACGGAAAGCTGCTTTAAAGTTACAGAACTCATGATGAATAGCTTTTTATTTCTGTTAGTTATTTTACTCTTAGATTAATGTACAGATGCATACACTTAGGACATTAGAAGAAGTTTTGGATTCAGGGCAGGCAAAGTACTAGATTGCCTGTGCCTGCCAGTGTACCTTTATGGTCCTCACCTAATTGAAACTCACACTGAATTATTTGAAAATTATTGATTGATGTTTTACCTCATGTTGATAAGTCATCCTACATTTTTTTATCAGTATACAACTAAGCTTCCACCATCAAGGAGAGAAGACTCTTCTGGAAAAAGAAAAATGGAAGCAGTTCATGCTTTTCTATCTCAAAAAGAATTTTCAGAGGAAATTGGCAAACTGATGAATAAAAGCCTCTCCTTCCATTTAGCCCTGAACCCTCTGCTGCTTTTTTTCCCCTCAATTCCCACTGGAGTGATTTCTGATTTGTAGTTTTTTCTTGGTTCTAACTGAACCAAGCTTACTTGTACAGCCTCAGTTCTTTGCTTAAAAAACATGGTAACATCTTTAAGCCTTTTCCATTAATTTAAAAAGGAGTAGATGGGGGAACTCTGATCCCTTGTTTGTCATTTTGGAACAACAAGGGTGTGATAGGGGTAAAATGGCCCATAAGTTTAGTTTGTGTCTTAGATTTATTGAATCCTATAGTGCTAGTTCTAGATCCTATCAATGCTTAAATCCTTAGTAGACTCAAAGACTTGGTGCTGATCGTCCCCAGGAAAAACCAAAGGCTCCAGTACAACACTTTTATCTGCTGTGGCTTTTCTTTTACAATAGTCTTTCCACATTATCCAGTTACACATTTAAAAATTCATGCAGCTTTTGAAGTTGGGTTGCTTGCATTGAACATATAGGAACCCTTCCTTTGGTCTCCTGCACTCACACAGTTTTAGTTAATGGGATATGCTGAGTTATTGTCACTGAATCCATTTCAAATCTGTTCTGGTTCCAGTGCCCTTCTTTTCTGGAAGCAGAGCAAGCAGCTCAGTGGTTGCCACAGAAGGGAAGAAGCAAAGGGCAGTTACACAGCATTATCAGGCACATTCACCAGCTCATTGTCCTGGGATCAGGCACATTCACTGGCTCAATGTCCTGGGATCGCTGGTCTAGGAATTCTTCATGAATGAATGAAAAGCTTCCGTGACTGGAGAAAGTAACACACTGCCCAGGTGATTCACCTGGGATATAAAGCATAGAAAATTGGGGGAATGAAGAGAAAGGAGAGATGCTGTGAGTGTAATCTGTCTTCCTGAGCAGAGGCTCACATTAAAGTATCCTACTAGGTGTGGAATGATGTGAGTGCTGGCACAAGGGAAGAGCCAGATGGGAGAGTGACATAGCTCTCAGCAACTGTGTCTAGATATCGAAAAATATAGAAGAGAGTATAGGTGATTTTTTTTGAAATCAACACAAAATAGAATTTATTCAGAAACACATCCAAAGTTTCTCAGATATCTGAACAGATAATGCATAAAAGATGCTGAGCTGTTGTCTTAAACTGTCAATAACAGTGAGTCAAACATTCACGTGTTTAAAGCAGAATACAGTCTATAGCCTTGAGACCAAATTTGAACTGTGACTTTCACACAGTGGAGAAAGTTGTGCACCTGGACTGCTCTGTAAGTCAGCAATCCTTAAAAGTGTTTTGTGTATCCATGGAATGAAAAAAAACATTGGCTATCATACATGTGTTAACTTTTCCTTCTTTATAGTGGGTTTATTGGATTGGTTTGATGTCAACTCAGCAGGAAGAGAGCATGAAAACTGGACATGACCCATCTATTTAATTTCAATTTCAAAACCTGGGATAGAATTTTAAATCAGTGATATGATTTAAAATTTAAATGCTGATTTTTTTTTCAAAATTTAATGCTGATTTTGTGTACCCTGCCTTAACTGAGAGAGAAGGGATTTTTTTCTGACATTTAGAATGTCAGGCATCTTTATACAATAACAATTATCTTGGTCAATTCCCTGACTTATCTGCTTTGTCTAACTAAGAGAATTTATCACAAAGATTTGGAAGAATAAAAGAATATGTTGGCAACAGATTCTAGGATATGTTCAAAAACACCTTTAGACTCAAAGTCTCATAGAGGGATGAAGAGAGACATAATCTCAGGAGTCTCTGACACAGCAGCATGGAGCAGGAAAGTAAAGGGAAGATAAACAGGTCATGGAAACTAAAGTGTAAACTAGAGATGAGGCAGAGACAATGCCCTACAGATGGGTCAAGTGCCACAGATTTTGGATAACTTAGAATTTCATTTCTTAGGCTTATTGAAGAAGCATTTGAGGATTATACATTCTAAATTAGCACAGACTAGAATTTATTCAGAAGCACATGCAAAGTTCCTCAGATATCTGAACAGATGAAGATCTTCATGCTGGGAATCTTTATGTTCTTCTCATGTTGGCAGCATAAGCCAGAAATCTGACTTTATTAAATATGTCTGGTATCCATGATTCTCATCCCAACTTATTTTGTTTATTTTTCAACAGATATTTGATTATTAATGAAAAAAGATACCTAAAATGAATCCTTTAGTGTTGATCTTAGCATTTTGGTAGTGGTGATAGATAATAAACACATAAAAAGAATTCCAGATGGCAGTAAATATTATAAAGTAAACAGCAGGAACATGTGATAGAATGACATATAATGTATTGTATTATATGTGCACACTTATACTAGTTTAGTCTGGATAATAAAAGATGGTATTACCAAGGATATTTCATTTGAACAGAAACTTGATTAACAAGAAAGAACCTGCCAACCAAATACCCGAGGGAAGTATATTTGCTAATTGAGGGAAAACATGTAAAAATGGACCTTAAGCAGAAACAAGTACTACAGATTTTGAAGAGTATCATGAGCATTGGTGCAATCATAGAACATTGAATAGGAAAGAGAGTGGAAGGAGGCAAGAGCAGACTGGAGTTCAGTGGCTAGGAAGGCAAGAGTTTTATAGGTTCTGGATATAATTTATATGCTTTTCTGAAAAAAATAGGATGTTATTGGTAAATTTTATGCATCAGGGTCATATATGATTCTTAAAATGTTCACTGTTGACTTTATGAAGTGTAGTGTTCCTGCCTGCACGCAGACCGGCGCCTTGTCTGCATGGGCAGAACACCTTGGGGTGGGTTCGCACTCTTGCCTGCTGAACCCACTGTGGATTCGAACTGGAGGACGAGAACTCCTGAGAAAAGGAACAGGGCTGCAAAGGAAAATATTGGGCCCTGACACGTATCTGATCAAAGCCCTTATCTTTAATGTCAGGACTGGCTTAAATACAAAGAAGAGTTCCCAGCATGCCCCAGAGTCCCCTGAAGTTGCCACGAAGTTCTCGCGATGATGGGGGGCAGTCCGGGCGACAGTGGGCGGTCCAGCGACGGCGGTCCTGCGATGGCGGCGGTCCGGCGGTGGGCGGTCCTGCGATGGCGGCGGTCCGGCGGTGGGCGGTCCTGCGACGGCGGGCCGGCGGTGGGCAGTCTTGCGACGGTGGGCGGCACTCTGGTATTCCTGCTGGTCTGGTGCGCTCCAGCTGCTGTACTCCGGCGTCCCTGTAAAAGGCAGGACCCAACAATGAAGAATGAATTGTAATAGGCAAGGCCAGAGACAGAAGACCAATTTGTAATGTTTTTGGAAAAATCCAGGCAAGAGATAATGTTGACATAGACTAAGGATGATGGTAGTTAGAAATAGCTATGAGGGATATATTTTGTGATTATATTCTTGACAAGACTTTTCAGATAAAATAAATATTATAAATGATAGAAAAGAAAAATTCAATGACAAATATATCACTTCTAATTTGTAATAACAATAAGTTCTTGAATGTGTGAGATCTTGAGTTTTGGCTCTTTTAGGAAGCAGTATAGCATAATAGTCAAGAAGAACACAATGTGTGCTCTTAAAACTTTTATGGGAAAGTATTCTAGAATTCAGTTTGTTCTTCTGTCATTTCTTAAAAGAGTGACTGTGGGCAAGTTGTGAAAATTTCTTTTTAATTTTAAAAGCTTCATTGTATTATTTTATGTGTATGGATTTGTATGTATGTATGTATGTATGTATATATGTAGACCACATGTACATAGTGTCTGTAGAGACCAGAAGAAGATGTTATATCCCCTAGATCTGAAGTTACAAAAGATTGTGAGCTGCCATGTGGTTACTGGAAATCACACCTGTATCCTCTGCAAGAGCAGCAACTGCTCTTAACCACTGAGCCAACTGTTCATCTCCAAGTTACACAACCTTATCAAGCCCAGATTATTTATAAAATGGGACTTTAGGTGAAGGAGAGAAGATTCCTGTCACCGTTCCTATTATGGTAGAAGAACTATTTTCTGTATACTGAAATCAGAACAAGTGTACTAATGGAAACTACATCCCATATGTCTAAGTATTTAATAATTATTAACCTAATTGCCAATTGATATATTGTATGATGCAAGTCTTTTTTTTTTAAATTTTCATTAGATATTTTCTTCATTTCTGTTGGTGAACTTTTTGTCTTATTGATAGTGTCTTTTGCCTTACAGAAGCTTTACAATTTTATGAGGTCCCATTTGTCAGCTCTTGATCTTCCAGCACAGGTCATTGCTGTTCTCTTCAGGAATTTTTCCCCTGTACCCATGTCTTCAAGGCTTTTCCCACTTTCTCCTCTGTAAATTTCAGTATCTCTGGTTTTATGTGGAGGTCTTTGATCCATTTAGACTTGAGCTTTGTACAAGGAAATAGGAATGGATGAATTTGCATTCTTCTACAAGCTATAAGTCAGTTGTGCCAGCACCATTTGTCGAAAATGCTGTCATTTTCCCACTGGATGGTTTTAGCTCCCTTGTCAAAGATCAAGTGACCATAGGTGTGTGGGTTCATTTCTGGGTCTTCAATTCTATTCCATTGATCTACCTGTCTGTCACTGTACCAGTACCATGCAGTTTTTATCACAATTGCTCTGAAGTACAGCTTTAGGTCAGGCATGGTAATTCTACCAGAGGTTCTTTTATCATTGAGAATAGTTTCTGCTATCCTAGGTTTTTAGTTAATCCAGATGAATTTGCAAATTGCCCTTTCTAACTCAGTGAAGAATTGAGTTGTAATTTTGATGGGGATTGCATTGAATCTGTAGATTGCTTTCGGCAGGATAGCCATTTTTACTATATTAATCACAACATACTTCCCTTTCCTCCTTCCAAAACCTTCTCTGTCCTTTCCCTCTATCCCTTCCAATTTGACCTTTTCTTATTCTTAAATTCATGGCCCATTTCCCTAGTTTATTTGATTTTATTTAAGTGACAAGAAAGTCACTTTACTTCTAAAGGTAGAGACTGAAAGTGAAAGCACTCATATCTGGTATCTGGTAACTTCCTGTAACTCCCATTCCAGGGAATGCAACACATTCTTCTGGTCTTGGGATGAGAGAGAGAGAGAGAGAGAGAGAGAGAGAGAGAGAGAGAGATTATATAATATATATATAATGTATATAATATATATACATATACACATATATGTATATGTGTGTAAATACATAAATACAACATGCTAAAACTATATGGTATTGCTTGATTACATGATTATTTCAGGCCTGAATACACACACACACACACACACACACACACACACACACATGCACACACACACAAATATATACATAGATATTTTTGCTGATTCTATTTTTGTTGTTTGTTTTTACACAAAAGAGTCTTTAGATCAAATGAAATTAAAAGTGACAAGGATTCCATTTACATGTAATAATGCTATCATTATTTACCAAACTTCAGAAGTTTTATTTTTATTATTTTTGTGTGTGCATATGTGTGTCTAGGAGTGAAGACTCTGTCTCTCTATCTCTCAGTTTCTCAGTCTCTCTGTCTCTCAGTTTCTCAGTCTCTCTGTCTCTCAGTCTCTCAGTCTCTCTGTCTCTCAGTCTCTCTGTCTCTCTGTCTCTCTGTCTCTCAGTCTCTCTGTCTCTCTGTCTCTCAGTCTCTGTACTTTCTCTTTCAGTCTCTACCTTTAGAAGTAAAATGACTTTCTTGTAAAGTGGGTCACAAATTTTTAATACCCTTAAATCATTCAATATCTATTAATTGGAGGACTTAATCCATTTGCATTCAAGCTTTTTAGTAGTAGATAAGGTCTCATCACACCCATTTCCCTCTTGTTTTAAAGTTTTGTTGTGGTTTCTTTCTATTTATTTTCTCCTCAGTCTCTTATTGTCTACTTAGGTTGTTTAACAATTTGCTCTAGTGGTGTGTGTATTGTTTCTTTGCTTATGTCTTTGTTTTGTATTATAAAGCTTGTTTTGTAGTTGTCATGAGGCTTATAAAAGATGTTTTTATTATAGTAAACTATTTTGAAATGGTAGCAGTTTAAAAAAAAACAGGGTAGATGTACTAAATGACATTTATCCTCTTTCCCCCATTTTGACTTTCATATACCGTTTCAAATATTTCTCTATTTACTACCGCTTAACATTTTAATTATCTATCTTAACAATTTAATTATCTACATGCTGTATGCATGTATGGTTTACACATGTTTCTCGTATTAGCATATTATAACTGTGTGCACACTTTGGCTACTTAGTTTTATCCCTTCTCCCATTTTCTTTCTTGTTAACATCCTTTTCTTTCACTTTGAAGAATTTCCTTAAGCACTTCTTATAGGACAGATCTGGTGTGGCTCCATTAAGTCAGCCTTTGTTCTTCTGGGAATGTCCTTATGTCATCTTCATTTACAAGGACAGCTTTGCTGGCTAGGATTCTTGGCTTCTGTTGTTTGCTTCAGTATTGGGGAAACCTCATTCCACCGTCTCTTGGTCTATACCATTACCCTGAGAAGAAAAGAGATCCTTATATGTGCAGTCTGTTTCTTTTCCTGTGTAGCCTAGAGATTCAGGTTTATAGTGTTTCCTCATCCACTACAAGATATTTTATGGCAGATATGTTTGAAATAAATGTAACTGTTGACCATAATGTTTGTCCTTTCTATACCTGGATATTTGTATCCTTCTGTAGGCTTGGGAGATGTTCTGTTGTTTTTTTTTTCTCCCCAATTTGCTTTCTACATGTTTGGCAGAAGGAAGAAGGATTTATCTTGATTTATGATTTAAAAAGTGACAGCATTGTCCACCACAGTGGGAACTCATGGTGAGTGGCAACACGAGACATCTGATCACATTGTAGCTGCAGTTAGGGAGCTGGGAGAGATGAATGCTTTTGCTCTTTCTCTTTTTATTCAACCCAGGGCCCTCGTTTCTGGATGGAGCTACCCACACTCAGAATAGGTCTTCTCTCTTAGTTAAACCTTTCTAGAAATCCCCTCAAAGACACCCTATGCCCTAGGTCATTTTTAAACCATCCAGTTGAAAATGTAGATAAAGCACCACACCAATTATTTGCCTTCTAACTATTCTCCCCAAATTTCATAAATGCTCTTCACTACGCCTCATGTCACTGTTCTTTCTAAATCTTCAAACTGTACATTTTAATAAGCCAGCTGATATTCTCCCTGCATTTGATCCATTCTCTTATTGATACCTTCTTTCTCATTTTAAATTTCACTGAGAGTATTTCTCAACTCAAGAATTCTGTTTCATTTCACTAATTACTTCCATATCTTTATGAAGTTTTTCTCTTAAGGTATTGAATAATTGCTTTGTTTTCTTCTAGCTTATTGAGTTTTCTTTGAAAGCTATTTTAAATTATTTACCCGAGTCCTGTACTGTCTGATCAGCTCTTGTCACTTTATTTTGACTTATAAAGGTTATGGTTCACCATATCTTCTTGGTACTTATGATGTGTGATGTTATCTGTGCATTGAAGAACAGTTTTTTTTTTTTGGGGGGGGGTTGATTTCGTTTTTCAAGACAGGGTTTCTCTGGGTAGCCCTGGCTGTCCTGTACCTCGCTCTGTACCAAGCTGGCCTCTAATTTACACAGATCCACCTGTCTCTCCCTCCCCAAGTTCTGGGATTAAAGGAGTATGCCACAAGCCAGACTTTATCTGTGCCTGTCCCAGAAAGCACCTTATTTTCTTTGTGCCTGTAGTCACTTCCATTATGTTAGCACTAGGGGGCGACAAGGTGCAGGTTGGCTATGAGTTGCTTATGGGGCGAGCCACACACAGATCTGTTTCAAACCCACAGAGTATGTTGCTCAGAAGGAGGAATCAAATGAGTACCTACAAAGAGTAACCAGTGCACACAGGCACCAGTAGGCCCGAGTTTCTCATCCCCAGTCACAAATATATGGTCCGGCACTGTCAGATTTGGCCAGGATCACTATGGATAAACAAACAGACCACCAAGGCAGACAGGCTGTGTTACATTATGAACCATCGCTTCCCAAGACCAGCTTACTATTGAAGTAGGACCAAGGCCCAAGATGCTATAGGCTTCCTATTTCTAAAGTGAATTTAAGGCCCAAGACCAGCAATCAATGATGATGGCTATAATAGAATTCTAGGAGACATGTCTTTCTCTATGCCATTAGAGCTGTTCTAGAAGCTCTATGCATAGGCAGGCTTGGGAATGGAGCTCGGAGGATTTTCCCATTGTTCCATTTCACCAGTCCAAGACAAAGCTCTTGAAGAAAGTCTTAGGCTTACTACCTAGCCTACCTTAGCGAATGTGGTCTTGTAACACTTTTAGCTGCCCAGAGTGGGACTATTGCGCTGACAAAAGCAGGCTCTTTGATCACCTGACAAAAAACTAGAATGTGCTTGAATGTTACAACGAAAGGGCCTATGTGGCATTGCAGGATGTGTACTGAAGTCTCTCGCACATTTGGTGTTGACAAACGTCCAAACTCACATCCACTCCAGCGGGGTTAGGTCTTTAGGCATGAAATCCAAATCCAAATCCAAATCCAGATCCAGATCCAGATCCAGATCCAGATCCAGATCCAGATCCAAATCCAAATCCAAATCCAAATCCAGAGTTTGGGATATACTACACAAATTTATGGGGTTGATGGTAGATAAAGTCCCTTGGCCACAGGCCACCAAGGCTGATGATAAAAGGTCTCATGTGAGTCTTATATCCACCAGGTGAGGTACTATCTGTATCTGAGGCTGAGTATCTCTGTACTATAGTATTTGGGGACTAATAACAAGAAAAAGGCTGTGCATATTCATTACATATCCATACCCTCTCCCAGTATTTTCAGCTCTTGATTACATGGATCTGAGGATGAAGAACTCAAAGATGTGAATGGCTGACATTTTATTTATTGTTTAATATATTTGTTTGTGCTCTCATGTGCACAACATTACTATAGTTGTTTCTCTATAAAACATATAGATATAAAAATTAATAAATGTGTATGTAAATTATAGGTGTATGGTCCAATTCTTTGATTTCACTACAAAGACATACCAAAGGCTCCAAAGACAACAGTCTAGAATCAAGTTCAATCTCTTTAGTATAGCAATGTTGGCACTGCATGATATACTCCCACCTTCTTTCTCACCAAGGTCAACAGCAAACCCCACAGTGCATGCAGTGGAACTAATTATAATCTAACAGGCAGCACATAGCACAACAAGGCTTGGCAGGTGGTAATCCTGACATATTTACTATGTCAGGTTTTAACCAAAAGAAGCACAGATGTCTTGACAGGTGAGTGAAACATGATTACAGGAATCTAGAAACATGTTCTAAACTTTAGAATCTAAAGGTACAGGCAGGCTGGAATTTGATCAGCCAAATGGAAATCTGTCAGATTGTACCAAGGACTCATTGTTAGACTGGACTGGGGGTCAGGAAGCAGACTGGACTTCTAATGGCTAGGGGACTGATGAAAATAATCCAGTGGTCTAGTTTTCAGGGCATTCTGGACCTATAAGAGTTATCATCTTCAGCTTCAGAGGAAGAAGGGTCACCTTTTTGTGAGGAAGGGTCACCAGGGTACCCAATCACTTAGGTGCCTGAGTTACCAACATCATTTGCAGAACTTGCACTGAAGAAACTGGATGGACCTGGATGTCATCATAGTCAGTGGAATAAGTCACAAGTAGAAGTACAAAGTTTGCATGTTCTTTCTCATGCATGGAACCTATATTTTATTTCTATTTGACATGAAAGTTGGGAGGAGGATTATTAGGGAAGATGACTCGTAAGAAGTAGACTGGGAGTGGGTAATGGGAATGATTCTGAGAAAGGTGCATGATATGCTTTAATAAAGAATTCATGGGTACAATCATTATAGACTTAAAAAGGGAAATCCGTCTATACAGATAGCTCAGTGGATAAAGTAGTTGCCATTTAAGCATGAGAAGCTCAGTTCAAGTGAACCATGCAGGGTAGCACATACTTGTAATCCCAGTGCTTTGTGGGCATAAACGTGCAGACCCCTGAGGCTCACTGGCCAGGTAGCCAAGCTTATTAGCCAAGTTTCAGGCCAGTGAGAGAACCAGTCTCAAAAAAAAAAAAAAGAAAAAGAAAAAGGTGGCTGGCACATGAGGGATGCCACTCAAAGTTGTCTTCTAGACAACTCTATAGACAGGTGCACCTATGTATTCACATGCTTCTCCTCCCCACATGTGCACATGGACATGCACATGCACAAATAGCACATGTATACAGAAAAAAATAAAAAAAGAATATTGGCTATATGTTATTGTTTATTAAATTATGTGAAATAAAGAATAAAGTTAGAAGTGGGGGGGGGAGAACTAGGTCCAGAGGTCAGGGCAAGGGAGAACTGAGGCAGACTTCCAGAATGCTGAATAGGGCAACTACCAGAACTTGAGGCAGATCTGAGTCTGCAGTTGAGGAAGGATGATGACTGCATTTAGCAAAAGTCATGGAGAAGGACCTCAAAGAGACTGAAGACACTAAAAGACTCAATGCTACATCATTTCAGGACTGGCCTTCAAACCCCTTTACAATTTATCCTCATATATTAATTGTTTTTCATTAATATAATCAGAAGTTCAAGGACAGGACATAAATCTTTAATCTACTGGCCTTTGGGAAATAGTTTAGAACAACCTGTACAACATTTCTCAAAAGCAACAGCAGGGAATACCAGGTAAGTGGTCTACGTACCATCCACGATTCCAAGTTATGTGTATGAACTCATTGAATCTTCAAAATGCCCTTGGGATGAATCTATTCTGTTAGCATTTTTAAGATGAGGAGTCCGAGACATAGATTTAATAAGGTGGTGGGAGAATTTTATAAGTGGTTAGAGGAGTTAAGATTCCGCAAGGGGTATTTTGGTATGAGTCCGTGCTCTTGAACACAGCACTGTGCTCCTTTTCCATGAGACACATAGCCTTTGTTCTCATCACAATTCATCATAGATTCCACCTTTCCACCAAGGGAGATTTTTCACTGTTTCCTAGTTCTTCTGTGCTTCATTTACTAAAGACATTCCTACCATTCTTTTGCCCCAATTATATGACTGCAGTACCTTCCATTGTGCTTTCAGTTTAATCAATTTATACTGGTACTCCAGGGCCCAGCTAAGGTAGTCTTCTTTTCCCTACACTCAGTAGACAAGCTGACCTTTTGACTGCGGTGTAACTTAGCAAAGAGGCAGAGTTCTAGTTCCAACCCTGGGATTAGCAGCCATGGATATAGGTGGGGTGGTATCTAGGATTGTTTGTGCCTTCTTCTGTCTATCTGAAGGGAGGGCATATCTCTATGCACTTGCTCATAAACAGTGTGAGTGTATGGTATAAATAGCAAGATGAGTAGTAGTAGGTCCTTGGGAATCTGGAACAAAAGCTCCTTTCCCAAAGAGATTTTGTTTTCAATGAAATGAGTGTGTGTGTGTGTGTGTGTGTGTGTGTGTGTGTGTGTGTGTGTGTTAGTGTTAGGACTGTTCCCAAGTGTGCTTGAGGAAAATTGGCTTTGGGCTTGGCTTCCTCTGTTGTTTTTGGACAGCAGTATATTCCCACTCCCTCAGGAGTGTTGATTCTGTGATGGCATCACTTGTGTTGCTTCCCAATAATCTTTGCAGAGTGTCTAATTACAGACTGGCAGCCGAGAAAGAATGCCAAGGCAACTGCAAGCTAAGACAATTTCTAGCAAAAGAGTACTTCATGCAGCAAAGAACAGCTGTAACAGATGTGACTCAGGAGGAAAGGAGCAGGAGGCAAGCCAGATGTAGCCAAGAAAGAGTGATACAAGGCACTCCCACTCTAATTGAAGTGTACAATTGTGCAACCCGAAGGATTTTTCTTAGTCAAGAAATGTTGCATGAGAAAAAAAAAAAAGCAAAACGATGCCTGTAAATTTGGTGTGGTAGTTCATCACAGCACTTAAGGGTGGGGCTAGAGGATCATATTTTGGGCCAGTTTGGGCCACAGAGTGAGTTGTGGAATAACCTGTACTACACAGTGAGATTTTTCTTTCAAAAGAAAGAAAGACAGAAATCCAGACAGAAAGAAAGAAAGAAAGAAAGAAAGAAAGAAAGAAAGAAAGAAAGAAAAAGAGAGAAAGAAAGAAAAGGAAAAAGGATAAACAGCAGTGAAAGCAAGCCAACCAAAGCTCTCAATACCTTCTTGCTGTGTGTGTAGTTCAGCGATGCAGCATGAGCAAGGTTCTGGGTTGCACGTCAACCCTAGCAGAAACGTAAGCACATGCAAGGAAACAACCAGTTACAGTTCTGTTACTTATGCTACCAGTTTGTGTCCCTGATTCTATATGAGACATTGTGTGGCAACCCAAGTATACTTGATTTCCTAGGCTTATGCTCTCCTTGAGATCAGGGACCAGCAGAGGTTGTTTAGATAGGCTGTATGAGCTGAAGGATTGTGTGCCTTTCTCACAAGTCTGAATTGATTCAGGCCACAGCCATATCTTCATCCCTAACTTTGCTATTCCCAGCATTTCATCAGTGCATACTAAATGATTGCTGACTATATGTTGAAAAACCCAGCGGTACTTAATCTGACAGACTTACATTTAATTACAAATGTTTCGTCTTGGAAAGGGTCATAAAATGCTAATTTTATTTAATGGGAAGTCAGCAAATGCTGGGGGTAATAGGATACAGGAGTCATCCATTAAGCATAGATATTAGGATATATGAATGTATTAAATTTTGTCCCTTTGACCACAGAGTAGTAAATGCCCTCCTAGATGTTTGTTATAGTCCAGTATAGTCTGCAGAAATCATGTGAAATCCAACTATGCCTTTTTGTTTCTTTTCAAACGGGGAAACTAAACAGAGAAGCAAAGTAACACACCCAGAATCATACACCTTGTAAATGGACCGAGTTCAGAATCAAACCCTAGTAGTTTGTCTCTGGCACCTGTGGATAAAGCATCCTCTGACGCTGTACCACAGAATGAGTTTAGACACTTTTTTTGAGTGAAAGCATTGGAATAATTACTTAGAAGGAAATATTGCTTGGAAAAGCAATGCATTTATCCAGTAGTTGTCATCTCTTATCAACATATTGATAACTGAAAATATTCCTTGACTGCAATATGTTGTCTGTACATATATGTATATGGACTGGCTAACTTAATGTTTAAATTTATGTCAACCACCATCAGCACCAATATAAGGAATGTATCTATCACATTAAAAAATTTTTCCTCTGCTCTTGTCTAAATTCCCCTCCTTATCTTATTTAATTCTCTGCCCTGTACCTAGGCAATTACTAATTTGTTTGGTGCAAGTACAGATTGTTTTGCATGTTTTGAAATTGTATATGAATGAAACTATAACACATATTCAACAAAATGGATGATTTTCAAGATAACCACACTGAAGTCAGTTAAAATTCACATACTAAAATACCTAAACTTAAAATAACTATGGCAACCAAAAGAATATGAATGGATTTTGATATATCCATATAATTTATATATAATAATTTTGATATATCCATATATATAAGAATAATGAGTGAACAACATTATTTCAATATGTTCATTATATTATGTTGTTTATTCATTCATTAATCTTATGTTAGACACTGGGTTTTAAATTTTTAAAAAAATTTTTTCCAATTTTTTATTAGGTATTTTCTTCATTTCCATTTCAAATGCTATCCTGAAAGTCCCCTATTCCCTCCCAGGTTTTTAAATTTTTAAGCCAATTGTAAATATATATTCTAGGAACATTTATGAAAAAATGTATATTTTCACTTAACTTGTGTAAATATTTTAATTAACTATCAAACTGATGTTATGTTAATACATTTTATATACATGACAATGATCTATGAGAATTCTTCTTTCTATACATTGTTACTATCAGTTGCCATAGTCATTAAAATGTTTAGGCATTTTAAAATGTGAGACATTGTGACATTATGGTTTTAGGTTGTGTTTTAAGTAACATAATTTTGAGTATCTGTTGAGGTGCTTCATGGCCATCTAAACATTTATTTCGGTGAAGAACTTGTTCAAATATTTTGTTTATTTTTAATTGGTTTACCTTAATACTGTTAAGTTTTCCCATTTGCTTATACATATTCTATTTTGTTTCTAAAGTTTTATTGGATCTATTGATTTTTCTATTGCTGTGGGACAAATCACTATGTGGGACAACTCACTTTCAGCAACCTTCATTTGTTTACTCAGATGAGTTCTGTAGACCAGAAGTTCAAAGCCGTGCACATGATAAATGATAAGGAACAAGAAATTCTAATTTCTTAAATTGGATCAGTAATGCTGGACATATGTGTTAAATTAATGCCCCCAAATATGTACAATTTTCCCACAACAATAAAAATATTATCAAACAAAAATATATTGCACAAAAATATGTGAGTCTCTTTCTAAATTTTCCTTTCTGTGGCACTGATATGTTTGTTCCTTTTTATGACAATACCACAGTGTTTTGGGTTGTGTTTAATTATCTTTAACAGAAGTCCTCTAACGCTGATTTTTGAACTTTTTTTGGGCTATTCTATATTGTACTTTTACATGAATTGTTTTCACCCAGTCTATTTTAATTGTGATAGTGTTGAATCTGCAGATTAAATTGGAGACAACTTACATATGGAAACAACTTACATTTTAGCATTTCTCAGGTTTCTGACCCATAAACACAGTTTTATTTCCCTCATTCATTTAGATCTTGATTCTATCATAATTTTTGGAGCATATCCTAGGCTATTTTGTTATTTTATCAATACATATTCAATATATTGATGGTTTTGTGCATGATATTGTTTTATGAAAGTTCAAATTTCTATTGTTTGTAGCTAGATATTTAATTATTTGATATCTTAATATTACTTTGCTCATTGTTACTAAATTTATTCATTAATTATGGCAGCTCTTATGTAGACCTTGTAGGATTTTTTTTACATTGTCGATAATGAAATCTTCAAATAGAAACAGTTTTACCTATTTCTTTCTAGTTATAATGTCTTTTATATCTCCTTGCCTCATATGGAACAAATATTCAGTACAATGTTGAACGGAAATACAGAAATTCTTTTCTTGATTCTAATTTTAGGAAAGAAGCGTTTAGTTTTTCAACATTATAATTATAAAATTAAGTGGAGATTTCCCCCTCATACATGTTCCCCATTATATAAAAGAAATTCTTTATTTTTTACTATAATGAATGTTAAAAAGAACCAGGATTAGGTGTCATATTTTATCAAATATCATTTATGTTTCTATTGAGGTCATCATATTTTAGAGATATTCTGTCAATGTGATGTATTACATTGATTTTTATAATAATAAATAAGTCTTTCAATTCTTCAATATACCCCATTTAATTATGATGTATCAATTTGTTTATGTTGTTGAATCTTACTTGGTAAATAGTTTGTTAGATTTTTGCATCTTTGTTCAAGAGAGATGAACTCATCTTTTTAACATTCATTATAGTAAAAAATAAAGAATTTCTTTTATATAATGGGGAACATGTATGAGGGGGAAATCTCCACTTAATTTTATAATTATAATGTTGAAAAACTAAACGCTTCTTTCCTAAAATTAGAATCAAGAAAAGAATTTCTGTATTTCCGTTCAACATCGTACTGAATATTTGTTCCATATGAGGCAAGGAGATATAAAAGACATTATAACTAGAAAGAAATAGGTAACTCATCTTTGATTTAGTTCTTTGTATAGATTTGTATGACTTTGGTATCAGAACAATGCTGACCTCTCAGAATGAGATGGGCAGTATTCTTGCCTCTTTAATTTTCTGCAAGACTTTGGAAAAAAAACAATGCTATTTCCTCCTTAAGTGGCAGACTTCACAGTGCTACTTTATGGTTAGGATTTGTTTGTATGAAGATATTTTAAGGACAAATTAAATTACCTTGTAATATGCATAGAGCTATTCATGAACACCAGGAATAGGGTGTCATAAAGAAATAGTCACTTTTAGGGTGATACAGTTCTCAAAGAGAGTGCAGCTGAAAGCTCTCAGGATGCTGATACTCTCAGCAAGTTGAAAAATCAATAGACTAACTGTGAAGGGTGACTTTCAGAGGCACAATGTACTGTTTAGTACACCAGTTCACTTTACAGTATTGATAGGAATGTTCTTATTTTCCTGTGTTTATAAAGGCTTATTGTATTATTTAATTTATGTCTGTATTTGTTCCTACATGAGTTTATTTGTATCACATGCATTCAGGAGACCAGAGAGCATCAGATTCTCTGGAACTGGAGTTATAGGCACTTGTGAGAGAAGCGCTGTAAACTGAATGGAAGCCCTCTGCAAGAACATTAAGTACTCTCAAGTGCTGAGCTCTCTCATTTCAGCCCAATTTCTTTTATTTTAAGATTTATTTATTATTATACATAAGTACACTGTAGCTATCTTCAGATGCACCAGAAGAGGGCATCAGATCTCATTATGGATGGTTGTGAGCCACCATGTGGATGTTGGGATTTGAACTCAGGACCTTCGGAAGAGCAGTCAGTGCTCTTACCCACTGAGCCATCTCGCCAGCCCTCAGCCCAATTTCTTACAGGCTGAGACTTCTCTATTTTACAGGATTGATTTAAAGGTGAGCCCCACTGTCAATTTCAGCTAAGCTCCTCTTCCCCAAAATAGTCAAAGCTAAGATATAATAGCCAGTTCCCAATTATGATTATTACAATCAAAATGTTATCTCCAACCACAACCTCAAGGTGACTGAATACATTTCAGGACCATTTTCACAGAACTCAGCCTATCATCCTGGTATTACCACAGAAGTTATATCTAGATGGGAGAATGATGCACAGAGGGAAATAGAAGTCATTCCAAAACACATAAAATTTCCCCTGTACCATTTTCTAGGACTTGCCTCCCTATGTGCTACTGGATATAGTATTTTGGCAATGCATTATTTTTTCCCACCTCTTATAGTGGATAGTGACTTTTATTTCTACTTCATGGTCCAAAGAGAAACAGTGGAAAAAAAAACAGATTGCATATCATAGTGCCAAGCTTGAAAGTGCTAAGGAACATTTTGAGGGGACACCCTTCAGCAGCTTGCATCCACTACTGCCTGGGAGTAAAAGGGGACAGTCTCCATACAAAGACACAGTTTCAGTTTCAATTTCAACAAAAGAAGAACCATGCCAAGGTAACTTTGCCTCAAGAGAGATTCTGTCTCAGGCATGGTGACACACCCGCTTATGATCTCAGTGGTGTAAGGCATAACATATCAAGAATTTAAGACCAGCCTGGGCAGCAGAGTGGGACTTTGTTTCAATAAAGAGTTTCAGACATGATATACTAACAAAAATTAAAGTCTAAGGAATCTTAGCTTTCCCTTGTCCTGGCCTGAACCGGAAGATTTTTAACTTTATCACTGTAAACTAGGGCATTCGTTCTACTTTGATTCCTGGCCCCACAGCCTAGACTACTGTTTGCACACACATGCAGGTTGAATGATATCTTATGTGTTTTGTGTAGGAAGGGGAGATATTGAAAATATTTCACTCAAAATATGGAGCTCAACATTAAGTTGCCCTTATAGTTGGTTTCCTGATGGATTCCTGCCATGCTTAATACCCAGCTTGATGGAGCTTTGTCTTTGTCTGTGCTTTTCTGTCCTTCTGGGACCTGGGGGCCATCAGGATTCCAAGGTCATGATGATGGGATTTTCAATACATTTTGCTTTACTTTTCCTACACACTGCCCTACCTAATGTTCTTCCATACCCCAGGGACTGCGGGCCTCCCTTGATGGAAAAATCCCTATAGTTCAGTTGTTCTGATACCAAAACATCCTGCAGATTCCCCTGATGGCCTAGAATTTTTCTGGCCCAGAAGCAAAAGGCTACTGGGTCTAGTGCCAGATTCTGTAGATTTGAAATTTTCACAAACTTCCTATGTGACCTATGGCAGGTTATCGGACCTTTTTGAACTTATCTTTTCCAGTTAATACATGTCACAACAATCATGGAACCTGCCTCATGAGGCTGTTGTGGAAAGTGTGAATCATGGTGTGTACTTTCTGGGTACTCTACAAACATTAGGTATTAACATTAAAAACTTCCTCTAACACACATAAAGCCTACTTGGGCTTTTCTCACTTGCTTTTGATGACCAAAACCATTTAATTTGAGTGTATATGGATACACCCATCCCTTTATTTCTTACTCAAAGAACTGGTGTAGGACCAGTAGAAAGAGTCTCCCGTAGCATTTGCTTGGTTGCAGTGAAGCTGTGCTTTAGAGCCAGCCTTCGCAGTTTGGGAAAGAAGAATCTGATGCATCTGAAAATTTTAGTGTCTTCTCTAGAACAACAAAGGATGTTCTCAATTATTTTCCAGTAGAAGTGTTTGGATTTCATTAACAGGGTAGAGGGAGGGGTGAATCCATACATTCTCTATTGGATTTAAGACATAAACTTTTCTGGGGACCAGGTCAGTTGGGATGACAATAATGTTGAAGATAAGTGCAGGACAAACCTAATAAAAAAGAGCTTGCTTACATACAAGGTCAAAAATTCATTAAAGATAGAACCAAATGGCCCAGAAACCTGCTGAGAGTCCAGGTTTTTAGATTCCTCTGGAGTGTTCCAGGACTGCAGGAAAGTGACATGGCAGAAACCCAGGCCACTGAGAGTCTTATCTAATCTGTTCCCTGGAAGTCCTTTGTGCCCAGACAGAGATGGCCCAGCATAATGACCCACACTGATTGGATGAGTCAAGGACTCCACATAGCTTCTATTTCAATCTTGGAGCCATTGACTATTAATTATTTATCAGGGAGCTTTAAGGAGACATGTTTGTCCTAGCCTAAAAGTATTCTTTGATAACATATCAATAAGGAATGTTTAGTGACTAACTCATTGGCTCCCATTGATTCACTTACTTCTGAGAATGGTAACCTCTGACACTGTGATTTGAATGAGATCTGAGCTGAGTAAGGGTGGTGGTTGTGAGAGAAGGTACAGGGTGAAGGGTGATGGGAAAAAATCAGATGGAGACAGTTTTGACAATGTGGGCCTAGAAAAAGGAAACCCATTTTAGCATCCGACGAGCAGAAGATAATTAGGGAAGTTAAATCTGCTAGAGGGGGAAAAGAAAAAAAAATTATACAACACCTTTCAAAGCCAAATTGAAATAATTCTTGGATTTTTTCACAGTTTTAGATGAGCTGTAACATGGCTAGGCTTTCGTTGGTAATGAGCCCAGAAAGAAGAGTCTATCAGTGAACAGAGCTGCCTATGGAGTATGGAGGGATTCTGAGAAGTGTTTGGATACCCTGCCTGTGTCATTCAGACTCTAGATAGAACAAAATGGATGTTCTTTCCCACCAGGTTGTCTTGTCTTTACACTTGTACTCAGCTCCTACTTCTTCTCTGACACCTTTCTCATCTCCACCTTTCCCTTTCACAGGTGTAGAAGCTTATCTACTTTCAGAGAATATGTTCATGGGTCCATATTCTGTCTCAACTGGAAAAGAAGTCCTTGGAGCACAGGGCTCATTGTTCATTCATGTTTCTAGCTCCATGACATCTGCCCCAGAATCTGCTCATAGCAAACATTGAAAAGCTTGTCTGAGTTAACTTGCAACTTCACTTTTGGCACTGGAAATACCCATAGGATTTTCTTTTCTAGTTTTTTTTTCTCATTGTAAATTGTATATGATCACACTGCTATTACACAATTTCAAGTTAATTCAAATAGCTCTGACAACTGCCCTTCTTGCTGTCTTCTTTTGAGACACATGCTCAGTTTACAAGTCCATAGGTATCTTTCCACACATAATAAGGATTTGTAGATTTGTGTACATTCCCACAAAAAAGAATTATGGCTACTATTCTGGAAGTAGTTTGGGGAATTTAACACCATGTATCCATTGGATATCTTCACAAGTTAAAGCTTTTAATTTGTTTTGTTCCTTTAAGCTGATGCAGTGTACTGTAAAGCTTGGCTACACCGAGCCTATGTTAATGAATAATTGACTTCTAGTTTTCGTTGCTTTGTTATGAGACAATGGAAAATCCTACACACACTCCTTAGGTACACACATGAGTGTTTCTCTGAAGCCAATATTAAAATGAAATTCCTAGTCTTTGATCTTAAAAGATTGGTGAAAAAAATGATTGGTGATGATTTCTCACAGGAATCATGTAGACCTTTCTACCACATGTTGAAGTAGGTCAGAGTGTCTTCCTAACATATGTTGCTTGTATCGTCAGTTCTTGAAATCATTCTTGCCAACGATGAGAAAATAAAACATATGTACAAGTCATTTCCTGGCTTTAATGACTGTGACCTGGAGATTCCTAAACCGAGACATTTTGCTGCTGATTGTACACCTCAGAGCAGCTTTGGGGTGATAAAGCAACATAGCAACTAGGCTAGTAGCAGGCAAGACAAGGATGCTAGTCAAAGCATCTTTTTCTAGCCAAAGCATCTTCTTGTGGTCTCTTTTGGGAAGGAGCAGACTGTTCTGTTTTGTGCTTCAGAAAGGTAACTGGTAAACAAGTGTTTATCTTGACAGAGAGTAAGTGAATGAATTACTTGGGTTAGGGACAAATTTCTCTATATTTAGTGGAGAAACAGCTACTCTTGGTGTCACTGGAACTATCCTGACCAATGAACATAAAATGATAGTTTAAAAGTAAGTGTTACGTCTGCACTCATTGCCGCCCAGTGGGGGATATATCTAGCATGCATGAAACTTCGAGGACTCCAAACAAACCAGCCAAAGCAGCTACAACCACCACCACAGCAGTGACATTAATAGCAACAAAACTAAAATCACACCTTTGTGGAAATAAATATAGTTCCCCTAAAAAGTGCAGTCCTGAAATTATGTACCTACAAGCAACACTAAATACGCTTAGCATGTTGTATTTATATACTTGTGCATTTACATGTATATAATAAGAACAATTAAAGAAAAAGAATCCATGAATTTGGGGGAGGGGACATAGGCAGAGTTGGAGTGAAGAAAGGGAAAGGGGGATTATGTAGTTATAATTTAATTAAAAACCAATAAACAAAAATAATTATTAAATTTTGAAGCAGTCTTGGATATGTGGATATGCACTGGGTTTTAGATGACAGGAATGATTTGTTCATGTTATTTTGTGTGCTGTCATTGTAGACAGTGTAAAAATGTCTACATGATTTATAGGAGCTTAGCATGGAGGGGCTTACTGATATTCATGAATTTGTTCTAAACTACTATAGAAATAAAAGAAAAAATGATAAGTGAAGCAAATGTGATATTTGCTGCATATTTTAAGAACTAACTGTATGAATTTCATTATGCCAATCTACCTACATTTCTCTACATGTGAAAATGTTCCTAATGAATGTTTATAAAGAAGGCAATATAACACTTGCCTAGATTTCTAGCACTTGAGAGACTGAAGCAGAGACAGATACAGAAGGATCATAAATTTGAGACAAGATATCCTGTCTCAGAAGCAACAAACAAACAAACAAATGAAAAGGAAAGCAAATCCAGAAAAAAACAACAATAAGATAAATAATTCAAAAAATTTTGGAGGCTAGAGAGATGGCTTAGCACTTAATGCTTTCTGCGTCAAACTGAGTGAAAATCCTGCTGCCTACAAGGTAAAGGCCTGTCAGGCCAGTCTTTCCTTTTACCAGACCACATTTCTGTGCTTTTCAGGGATCCAGGGCCCCCCAGAGAAGACACCAGCTATGTCAGCAGGAGGCCATGTGACTGACCACACAGGGATGTAGCCTCTTGCAGGTAGGTATCCACTTATGAGGAGCTTCCTGAGCCAAGCCTGGAAGGTGGGCAGCCTCCACTGGAAAAGTGGGGTGAGGAGGCAGGCTTGAACCTGCAGAGAAGCACCTCCAAGTCTAACAGTGGATCACTGACATTTGGTGAAGATATTTTGCCCCTGTCATGACCAAAAATGGGCAAACACTTCAATTCTTTGGTATGTGAGTTATCTGCACCAGAGCCTCTAAAGGCTTAGCAATCAGTTTCCACACGTGTCTGCTATTCTTTGGGAGTGATGTACACTCACCTGGTATGAATTGGAAAAGCTTGACCCTAAGAGGCAAAATTAGCTGTATTGTATCCTTTAAAAATACTACTGGTTTGAAGTGGAAAGGGTTTAATTTATCTGAAGACTTGGTTCTGGCAGGGGGAATTTAAGTTAGTGTTAATAACCAAGTCTCTTGAAAAGAGGTCAAGGGGATAGCATAGCTTTAAAAATTCTGTTTCATAATCCTGTCCACTTAGACGGAGGAGGAGTCCAGTTTGTCTGAAAGGAGGTAACAGGGAGCCATGGCCTCCGGGCCTTACTTTGAACTTCTGAGCTTATTAGCAAAGGGAATCAATATTCAGAAAGATTTTTTTTAAACCACAAGTTGCAAGAACTTGGACTCTTCATTCAATGTGATTATTTCCTACCCTCTAGCTGTCCATAACAGTCTCTTAAAGACACTGTTGAGGTCTGATCAAAACATTAGCCAAGCTGTATGATGTTTGGGCATGCTAGGCAACATTGGAGTCATTAATGATGGGGTAACAGACAAATGCTAAAGTACCAGCATCTGCATGTTCAAAATTTTCTTTTACCTATCAACACACAACAGGGCCTGAGGCTTGTTTTTTTAAAAAGGGATAAAACATATTTAGAGATGTGAGATGCATACAGATTTGACCCAGATTTAGGAACAAGAAAATAAAATGCAAAATGGTAATCTTTTTAAAACATTTATTTTATTTTTGCCTTTTGAAAATTTCATGCATGAGTACTGTTTCACATCATTTCTACCCCAGCCTCTCCCCCTCTAACTCATCCTGTCCTCTCTACTCCTCAACTTAATAGTATCATCTTCAATTATTATTTTACACATATATAAATATATAAATGCAGCCTGTTGAGTCCATCTAGTTTTGCTTGTGTGTATGTGTGTTTCAGGTTGATCACTTAGGCCTGGATAACCTATCAGAGAGCTCATCTCTAGATAGGACTGATATTTACCTCTCTTAGTAGCCATTAATTTGTTGTAGTTATTCAGGTAGAGCTTGTGCCTCGTTCTATGTTTTCCATCCATTCTTACTAACATGTCAACTTGTGTTATTATTGTGCAGGTCTTGCTTAGGCAATTGTATTTTTAAGAGTTCATGGGTGGAACACCATATACAGAAGACACGATCTTGTAGCAGATGCCTTGGGTCCTCTGACTCTCACAATCTTTCTGTACCCCCTTCCATGACGCTCCCTTAGCCTTACGCATAGGGATCATGTTGTAGTTACAGGAGCTGGTGCTGGGGCAGACCATGGCTAGCTCTTCCCGGCATTTTGACCAGTTGTGACTTTCTCTAATGGTCTTCATCTGCTGAAAAGGAAGCCTTTTTGATGAGAGGTGAGAGAATGAGAGAATGAGGGAGGGAGGGAGGGATGGAGGGGGGAGGGAGGGAGGGAGGGAGGGAGAGAGAGAGAGAGAGAGAGAGAGAGAGAGAGAGAGAGAGAGAGAGAGAGAGAGAGAGAGAGAGAGAGAGAGAGAGAGAGAGAGAGAGAGGAGCAATGTGTTGTAAATTAAATTATGCTGATTTAGGAACATGGCTATAGTGGATTTTCCTCTCTGGTCCATTAATTCACTGACTAGAGGTAGTTGATCAGTTAACAATACCAGGCACAAATTCCATCCTACTGAATGGCCCTTAAGTCCATTTAGACATCTGTTGGTCACCCTTGAGATATAAGTGCCACTTTTGCAGCCTTGGGTGCCATTCTGTTCATTTGGTTTAGGTTTTAGAGCTGGATAGGACTTTTAATTGCTCTTTCCATTGGTGGTTTGTGTAGCACTCTTAGATGCTATAAGAGCCATTCCTCAGAGGAGGCTTCCAGATCAGTTCTAGCTTGATGCCTCCAAGTCCTGTATCCAAATTTTGTGGTGTCCTCACTAATATAGTCTGTCTTACCTGCTCTAGGAGTCAGCCAAAGGCAAGAAAAATAACTCATATTAGTTTAAGAGTCTTGTGGACTCTTCTGACCAGTGACTCCAAGAGAGGTTTCCCATGCATGATACTGGGGATTTTGGTAGATAGTCTCTTGGTGAGATGATTATCATTCAACCTAATTGGTGTAACTTTACTTAAATTATTTATATATGTGTACATATATACTTATATATTATATATTTACTTTAAGGAAGCATAAAATAATGTTTCCTTTGGCCTTTCAATTATTTTTAGCGTTTTCAAAATTCCTCCTCTCTCAGAATTGCCCTCTCTCTCCCTCTTCGGGTAAAGTTCTCCCTCCCAGTTTCCATTTTGCTGTTCACAATAGTTGCATTCTACTGTAGCTCTCACTACAGCTCCTTGTCCCTCCTCCACTGTCCATTTTCACTTCCCCAGTTTCTATGGATACTCCAGGTTATATACTCTCCTCTACAGACTCAGAGATGGATCCACAGATGAGAACAAAAACAGAGCATTTGCTTTTCTGGGTCTCAGTGGGTTAATTCACTCAGTATATAACATGTTATACTTTCATCCATTTGCCTGCAAATTTCATGATTTCACTTCTCTTCACAGATGAATAACATTCATTTGTGTGTATGTGACATATTTTCATTACCCATTCATTTACTGAAGAACATTTAGATTATTTTCATTTCCTAGATATTGTGACTAAAGAAGCAATGAACATGGCTGGGGAAGTGTTTGTGGAATATGATGTTGAGTCCTTTGTGCTAAAGCCAAGGAGTAGCATAGCTGGGGACACAGTAGCTTTTGAGATTCTTCATACTGATTTTCATATTGGCAACATCCACTGCAGGATAGCTGCTCACACTCTCCCCCTCCCTGCCCCTGCCCTGAGATTGCATTCTGGAAATACCTGTCTCTAATTGTGGTGTGACTCAGCCCTAGCACATACCTTTAATCTGAGGGCATTCTCTTTATAGAAAATAAGATTGAATAAAGTCAGTGGAGAGGTTAAGAGGTGAGTCAGGCAACTAGTTGACAGGGAGTGTACACAGGATAAAACCGTAGAGAGTGAGAGGAAGTCAGGAGGACAAAAAGGGAGACACACAGGAGGTAGAAAGGAAGGGCATTCAGTTTGAAAGTGTTTTTAAGACAGCATTTTTTTTCCTTCTGGGACATTGGTTTAGGATGGAGGTCAGCCGGGTGCTTCCTTGGCCTCTCTGAGCCAGCAGGCTTTCACCACAGTATCTGGTTCCTGATTCTGCATTTGGTAAAATCGAATGTTTGGGATTTTGTTTACACACACACACACACACACACACACACACACACACACACACACGCACACACACACACACACACACACACACACACACTCCAGGTTGAAATCATAACAATAGTAAAGTCTCTTTCCCCTAAGTTCTCTCCAGCATTTGTACTTGGTTGTTCTGTTTATTTTTTTCCATCCTGACTGAGGTAAAAGGAAATCTCAGAGTTGTTTTGATTTGAATTTCTCTAATTGCTAAGGATGATGAACACTTTTATTCCTTCCTTTGAGAACTGTTTGTTCAGATCCATAGAGCCTCAAAAACTGGAAACTTGACATTAGAACCTGTTTGAAGAGTATTAAGCATCTTAATTCTTGTGATGATCCTGAATATTTTAAAAATAGTAAAAGCTAGCTAAATAAAATGGCCTTTTCTTTAAAATACATACAGTGTACATATCTTGAGAATAACAAGTTATAAATTACATTGCTCAGGTAAGAATTAAGAATCAATTACTAGAGAAAAACATTATTTAATACTTCCATTTTAGAAGATACTAAATCTTTAGAAATTTTCTAAGTAACCAAGAAGAAAGTTCCTATGTTATTATAGCAGTCTAATAAATCAGCATGGTATTCAGTTAAATATGTAGGAAACACATTTATTACAGTGTAATATATGTTATTAAGTACTCTAGGGAATCTCTATTAACTTATAAATCAGTGTCACTGTTGATTCAGGAGGCAAAAGAAAAACAATGAACCGTAACAGATTTTTATCACTGATCTCCTGGCATCTAGAACAAATGAGAATAACTGCAACCTTCAAAAATGTCTATCTCTATATCTATCTATCTATCTATCTATCTATCTATCTATCTATCTATCTATCTGTAATATGACTCCTATGAAATGACTAAATGTCCCTTTAGAGCAGGGATGTTTTCACTGCAACTAAACATATGGGACTATTAGAAATCTATTATAGCCTACAGGAGGTGGAGCTGATCCTCAGTCCTCTGTGCACCTTCCCTGCCAGGGAGAGCTTGCCTTCAGGGAGTCCTCTGACACCTCAGGACTCAGGGGAGAACTTCATTTTCTCTCTGGTGACTCTCTAAGGTGGGTCCACTCAGGAGTGCATAGGCTGCAGAAGCAGCAGAGCATCTGGGACAGAAACTAAACAGAGACAGTGAAACTAACAGAAGTTGTAAAACAAATGGATTTAACAGATATCCNTAGAACATTTTATCCTAAAACAAAAGGATATAGCTTCTTCTCAGCACCTCATAGTACCTTTTCCAAAATTGACCATATAACCAGGCACAAAACAGGCCTCAACAGA
>NC_034613.1:116281965-116288696 GCF_900095145.1 Mus pahari
CAAATTGGAAAGGAAGAAGTCAAAATATCAGTATTTGCAGATGATATGATAGTATGCATAAGTGACCCTAAAAAGTCCACCAGGGAACTCCTAAACCTGATAAACAATTTCAGTGAAGAAGCTGGATGTAAAAGTAACTCAAACAAATCAGTGGCCTTTCTCTGCACAAATGATAAACAGACTGAGAAAGAAATTAGGGAAACAACACCTTTCACAATAGTCACAAATAATATAAAATACTTTGGTGTGACTCTAACTAAGGAATTGAAAGATCTGTATGATAAGACTTTCAAGTTTCTGAAGAAAGAAATTGAAGATCTCAGAAAATGGAAAGATCTCCCATGCTCATGAGTTGGCAGCATTAATATAGTAAAAATGGCTATCTTGCCAAAAGCAATCTACAGATTCAATGCAATCTCCATCAAAATTCCAACTCAATTCTTCACAGAATTAGAAAGGGCAAATTCATCTGGAATAACCAAAACCCTAGGATAGCAAACATTATTCTCAACAATAAAAGAACCTCTGGTGGAATCACCATCCCTGACCTAAAGCTGTACTACAGAGCAATTGTGATAAAAACTGCATTCTACTTGTTCAGTGACAGACAGGTAGATCAATGGAACAGAATTGAAGACCTAGAAATGAACCCACATACCTATGGTCACTTGATCTTTGGCAAAGGAGCTAAAACCATCCAGTGGAAAAAAAGATAGCATTTTCAACAAACGGTGCTGGCTCTACTGCGGTTATCATGTAGAAGAATGCGAATTGATCCATTCATGTCTCCTTGTATAAAACTCAAGTCTAAGTGGATTAAGGAACTCCACATAAACCCAGAGACATTGAAACTCATAGAGAAGAAAGTGGGGAAGAACCTCGAACATATGGGCACAGGGAAAATATTCCTGAACAGGACAGCAATGGCNTGTACTGTAAGATCAAGAATTGACAAATCGAACCTCATAAAATTGCGAAGCTTCTGTAAGGCAAAGGACACTGTCATTAAGACAAAAATGCAACCAACAGATTGGGAAAAGATCTTTACCAACCCTAAGTCTGATAGAGGTCTAATATCCAATATATACAAAGAACTCAGGAAGTTAGACTGCAGAAAACCAAACAAACCTAGTAAAAAAATGGGGTACCTAGTAAAAAACAAAGAATTCTCAACTGAGGAATACCAAATGGCTGAAAAGCACCTAAAAAATGTTCAACATCCTCAGTCATCAGGGAAATGCAAATCAAAACAACCCTGAGATTCCATCTCACACCAGTCAGAATGGCCATGATCAAAAACTTAGGTGACAGCAGATGCTGGCAAGGAAGTAGAGAAAGAGGAACACTCCTCCATTGCTGATGGGATTGCAAGGTGGTACAATTGTTCTGGAAATCAGTTTGGTGGTTCTTTAAAAAATTGGACATAATTCTACCAGAAGATCCAGCATTACCACTCCTGGACATATACCGAGAAGGTGCTCCAACTTGTAATAAGGACACATGCTCCATTATGCTCATAGCAGCCTTATTTATAATAGCCAAAAGCTGGAAAGAAGCCAGATGTCCCTCAGTAGAGGAATGGATACAGAAAATGTGGTAAATTTACACAATGGAGTAATACTAGGTAATTAAAAACAATGAATTTTTTGAAATTCTTAGACAAATGGATGGATCTGAAGGATATCATCCTAAGTGAGCTAACCCAACCACAGAAGAACACACATGATATGCACTCACTGATAAGTGGATATTAGCCCAGAAGCTCAGAATACCTAAGATACAATTCACAAAAGACATGAAACTCAAGAAGGAAGACCAAAGTGTGGATACTTCAATCCTTCTTAGAAGGGGGAACAAAATACCCATGGAAGGAGTTACAGAGTCAAAGTTCAGAACAGAGTCTGAAGGAATGACCATTCAGAGACTTCCCCACCCTGGGATTCCATCCCATAAACAACCACCAAACCCAGACACTATTGGAGATTCCAACAAGAACTTGCTGACTCGAGCCTGATAAAGCTGTGTCCTGAGAGACTCTGCCAGTGCATAACAAATACAAAGGTGTATGCTCACAGCTGTCCATTGGAGGGAGCACAGGGTCCCCAATGAAGGAGCTAGAGAAAGTAACCAAGGAGCTGAAGGGGTTTGCAGCTTCATAGGAAGAACACCAATATGAACTAACTAGTACACCCAGCGCTCCCTGGGACTAAACCACCAATCAAAGAAAGCCATGGTAGAACTCATGGTTCTAGCTGCATATGTAGCAGAGGATGGCCTAGTCAGTCATTAATGGGAGGTAAAGTCTTTGGTTCTGTGAAAGTTATATGCCCCAGTATAGGGGAATGCCAGGACCAGGAAGCTGGAGTGGGTGGGTTGGTGATCAGGGGGAGGGGGGAGGGGATAGGGGATTTTCAGAGGGGAAACTAGGAAAGGGGATAACATTTGAAATGTAAATAAAGAATATATATATAATAAAAAAGAGATATTAACTAGTGAAAAAATCTGTTTTATACCTTTATTTGCAAAAAAAAAGTAGTTTGAGATATGGTAAAGAGGCTCATCATGAAGAATGGACAAAATCTTTTGAGGAATTCATGTTGAAAAATAAAACAAAATCAGAATGGACTATTTATAGAAAAAATTGTCAAGTTGCTGAATATGATGTAGTTATTATTTCATACATACTTTCATAGTTGTAAAAAAAACAAAGGTATTTACAGGTAACAATAGTCATATTTATGTATGGTTTTCACTACATTAACTATCCTTATGATTTTGAAACCAGAACAGGTGGCTGAAAATGTAGTTCCCGGGGAGAGTAATGACTATCATTCATAAGGCATTGCATTCAAATCCCAGCACTATAGAAATAAATTAAAAAATCAAATATACGTTTATAGAGAATTATTAAGATAATAATTAAGTATTGGGACTTAATGGCCACTTGATACTTTTTAACATATATTTTTATTGAAGTCTTGCAACTAATCTGAGTGGGTATTATTATAATCCCTATTTAAGACTGATATCTGTATTTTGCAAACACCTTTATTAAAGTGTTATCCAGGTTCCCAAAAATTTAGCATCTGCAATGATTAATCTGAATATGTGTTTAGAATCACTTCCTAGCAATAGGGCTATTGTTCTTGACATTGTACTGAAAATTATCTTTATAGGAAATTTAGACATAGTCCATCTTATTCCTTAATATTTGAATTATAGACTATCTTAGCGTTTCTGTTGCTGTGAGGAGACACTATGACCACAGCAACTCTTATAAAGGAAAACATTTAATTGGGACTGGCTTACAGTGGAGGTTTAGTCCAATGTCATCATTGCAGGAAGCATGGTGGCATGCAGGCAGACACAATGCTAGAAAAGGAGCTGAGAGTTCTACATCTGGATTGGCAGGTAACAGGCAGAGCAAGTGACATTGGATCTGGCTTGAGCTTCTGAGACCTCAAAGTCCTTCCCCAGTGACCCACTTCCTCCAAGGCCATTCCTACTCCAACAAGGCCTCACCTCCTAATAGTGCCACTCTTTATGAGGCTACGGGGGCCATTTTCATTGTAACCACAGACATAGTAAAAATGAAGCCTTTATTAGTTGTTAAAATAAATAATCTAGTTTATGAATTCTTGGATAGTGAAAGAGCCAATGTTTTGGGTGTTTATGGGGTTCTGTGGTTAGGTAACAAAGAGAGATGGAAGTAGCTTGTCCTTCCATCTTGACAGGGATGTGGTTGCTAGATGTCTTTCTGTCACTACTGTGTCAATCTCTCCTGATTGGCAGGCCAGTCTGATTCTCTGATTTGAAGCCTCTATGAGACTAACAGTCCAAACTTTGAGTCTGAATGAATTTCAAGACGTTACTGCTTACTTCTCAGGCTCTTGAGTTTATGGGTCAGGTAAATGGGAGCAGTAAGCAGGTTTTGAGTAAGTAAAAGTGGTTACAGGGAGGATTTCAAGACACGGAGTATGGTATGGGATTTGATACAGTCCAGCAGGGAGCCCCTCTCCTCTTCTCCTTGAGCTTCCTTCTTTCTCCACCTTCCCTCAGCACCTCGCCTACTCAGAACTCCGACACTCCCTTCTCCCTTTGTCAAAGAGAACTTTCAGAACCAGTTCATATGAGAGGGGAGAGAATAAATTGCAATTTGAACAATTAGTCTTTGTTAACAGCCTCTGCTCATCTTTGGGCATTAGATAACATGGAGGGCCCTGAGCTTTAAATCTTTTTATGCAATCAGTAGACTTCTTTTTTTTTTTTTTTTAAAAGGAATCCATTATTTTTAGGTTTGTCATGTTTGCCTCACCATGATAAAGTGAACCATCTAACTCAAACTGAGGATAGAGAACAAACCCAGTGCAGCTGTCAGAGAGGCTTGAAAAAAAAAGGGAGAAAAAATAGTTTTCACGTGCTGTTCCTTCTGTCTGTAATGCTCTCCCCACCCCCTACCTCTTGAGATTGCAACTCAATTGACAGACCTTCAAAGACATCTGCTCCAGTCTTTCAAGGTCACAGTCCTCTATTATCTGTTTTCAGAGACTCACAAAGTTCTTAGTATTACCTGTCACTGCAGTGATTCTATGCTCACTGGTGACTCTTTTTTTTGGGGGGGGGGAGATCAATATCTGTCTCCCATATTAGATTGGAAGTTTTTTAAGGGCAGGGACATTCTTCATTACCTGAAAGATTTTCCATGTCAATATAATTCCTGACACAGTTTAGAGACTCAATAATGACTTCTTGAATAAATGACACATCATATGAGATCCAGCATATGATAATATTTTGAACCATTTCTTCTGCCAAGAAAGGAGGAATGGTTCGTGAATATTGCTGTAGAGGATGAATACTTGAGTTCAGACTCCACCTTTGAAATTTGATTTCTATTTAGCACTAGTAAGACCACTTAGGGTCTCTGCCTTAGTTTCCCCATAGACACAAAGGACAGAGAATAGTTTTTGTCATAGTCCTGTTATGTGGATTAAATGAGTTAATACGCGTCAAGTCCATCCATGGCATAGTTACTACATTCGATCAATGTGAGCTATTGCTTTATTAACTCCCTTACTTCAGATCACACTGAGCAATTGCATGCAGCTGTTTTTTATACAAATTATGCTGTCTGCCGCCAAAGGCAGACATGCAGCTCTGTTTTGATTCACACTGCAAGGGGCCACTCTTTACCCTCCCCTCTACATCTTCTATTGTACTCTATTACTCGATTTGATGTCTCTGAGGTGGGTAATAAAGGAATCCTTTGAGTTTTCTCAGCTCCTGCCTTGCAAATGTCACTAATGTTTCTAGAGGAGGAATAAACTTGTGCACAAAGCAATAATCCAGTAGCCACCCAGACTGCTTAGGTAGCAAAGTGGCAAAATGATATGTGCCTTGTGCACTTCACTTGCAAGTGACAAGAAAATAAGTGGCCCATCAGCCACTAATTACTCAGCAAATCACCAATGAGGGGCTCTGGGTTGTGCAAGGTTGCCTGGAAGGCAGCAAGGTGGTGGTAAGGTTCAGCATGCTAGCCATTATGTTAGTTAATGAAGAAGAACTGAATGAAGTGAAGGATTCTTATTTATTTGGTTCAGAGACTGAGCGTGGGTTACAAGGATTTGAAATAAATAAGTAATGTTTAGGAGATCTTGTGTCTTAGAATCCAGCCACCTACTGACAACTGTGGTGGCTATCCCAGGGATGTTGAATATTATTATCTTCTTCTTGCTGGTGTACTGTGAATGAGAAAGGTTTTCTTACGCTCATGTTGAATATGGAAATTGTTAAATAAAGTCTGGTTTTCTGAATCTTCTGTAGGAGGCATCTTTGACTTTTGTTCGCGTGGGTGGAGGGGGAATCTCTGTGGTTCTAAGTTCTGAATCTGGAGTAAGCCAACTTGTGTTTGAGCTCTACTGCTATAATTCAATATCTCTGGTATCTTTAATATCCAACTCAGACTCTCTGTTCCAGATTTGTTACTGGAAAAATGATCATACCTTAAAGTGCATTGTGAAGATAAAATGAAGTGCTACATGTAAAACATTGGCATACTGTGTCATATATAGTAAATGTCAACAAATTATTAGTATTTATGGTAGTGTTTGTTTCCCTTCTTATATTTTTTCATAATTTATTAACTTTACATATTATCCCTACATTAATTCATTATACGTTCTCAGTCACACTAAACTGTGGAATGTCTAACCCTAAATGTGATGTCTGTTATCATATCCCCTCAACCCAAGACTCACAATCTCTGAGCTAGGTCTTAGTATTCTAATCTCCGTTGTACAGGTGAGAAAATTGATACTCTGAGAGATGAAGTTTCTTGTTTCAGGTCACAAATCCAGTGACTACTAGCATTTCTGCTCTTTGGCACTGCACAGAGAATGAAGGCATGGCCAGAGGGAATAGAAATTTAGTAAGACAAGAGGCATGGTGCTTGCTGTCCTCAGGGCAGACTGAGAACAGAAGTCTAAGTATCCTAGATAATCAGCTGCTGTTTGTAGGCAAAAGATGTGACATGCCACTGGGCTCCTTTAATCCCCAATTCTTCATTATAATGATTGAACAAAACAGCATATAACTTTTGTTTTCTTCCTGATTCTAGAGGAACAAAAGCAATATCATTTAGAAGACAAATATACTTCAATACTCCAATGTGTACATCTCTGTGTGTATGTGTGTGTGTGTGTGTGTGTGTGTGTGTGTGTGTGTGTGTGTGT
>NC_034613.1:116288746-116307948 GCF_900095145.1 Mus pahari
GTGTGTGAGAGAGAGAGAGAGAGAGAGAGAGAGAGAGAGAGAGAGAGAATCTTTTGGGTTTAGACTCCATCTTAGAAAACATGACCTAAGCTTGAACTGAAGTTAACTAACAAATTGGCAGCTAGCAGCAGTTTCCAGGTTACCCCCTAAAAATAAGTGCATCTAACACCAGTTTCCAGGTTATTCCTCAACAAATCTATACCTCCAGGTTACAAGCCTGTCTCTGACACTTCACTTCCTAACAACCACCAATCAGGAGAAAAACAGAAGTTAAGTTTATGGTTTGGCTCCCAATACCAATTATTTTAAGGGGCATAATGCCCTCCCCCATCAAGTGTGTATCAGTCTAGACACCCCTGTCTTGCCTCTAAATTCTTGTCTAAAACTAGGCTCAGGGCTCCACCTTCCTGTTGTGTTGGTGGGGAATCCAAGCTTGACATCGAATAAAGACACCCTAATTCCATTGCATGGGAATTGGCTCCTTTGTGATCTTTTGTGGGGTTCACCAATGTTTCCTGACACAACATGTGCATGTGTGTAAGAGAGATATGTAGTACCTCTTTTAAAGTATTTTATTTATCATGTAGAGTTACATAAAATGTATTTTTATCTATTCACCCTTCCCTAACTCCTTTAAGATAAACATCTTTTCATACCCACCAACTTTGTGCCTTAAAAAAAAAACCACAAAAATCAAAAAACCTTGAGGTTAATTTTTCTCTGTCAATACATTCTTGGGATTGTGGCCATAACTGTAGTGTGGTTGACATACCAAGGAACACATCCTTAAAGACAACTGACTTTCTGTCTCTCAATTGTCAATAGCTCATCTAGGGTTGGAACTTCCTATAGGGCTGCAAACCCCTTCAGCTCCTTGGGTACTTTCTCTAGCTCCTTCACTGGGGACCCTGGAACTTCTTGTCCACCCCCCACCTCCCACCCCGATTCACATCCACGCTGGGATTTTTTTTTTCATTTGAGTTTGTGCCTGCTTTGTGCATGCTGTCACAATTTCTACTGGTTCACGTGGACAATTACACTGTAATATAGGAAAACAGTTTTGTTTAGTCATGCATGACCTCTGCTTGTTACAACCTATCTCCTCCTCCTCCACCGTTCCTAAACCTTGGGATAAAGAGTAGGTGGGGGTTAGTGATAGACATTCCGTTCAGGACTGAGAATTTTGTAGCTTCTTATTCTTTGCATCCTGACCAATTGTACATTTCTGTATCAGTCACCATCTACTGCAGAAATAAGGTTCCCTGAGGATAGTGGAGAGATGCACTAATCTTAAGGACCAATTAAATGTATTTAATTGTCATGTTTTTATGTATAAGGTAAAAAAAGCAGGGCCTCTGGGTTCAGACTGCTGTGGTTCAAGTTTGATCACTTTTGGGTGATGTTGGATATTTATTCATTCCATTCCAATATGATGGTTTTTTCCCCTCGTACATGTGTATATCGGGGTGTGTGTTTGTGCATAAGAGTTCCTGTGTGTTCAGGAACATACATATAGATGTCCATGTGCTTTTGATGCCAGAATTCAACCTTGAAAGTTGTTACCTTGGCTTTTGAGACAGGAGTGCTCCCTAGCTTGGAGTTTGCCAACCAGGTTAGGTGAAGTGTTTGAAGGAACATACATTTTTCATAGTAGTAATAAAATATTATTTTCCAGTGTCACTTTCACTCCCTCATGAATGTATGGGGAACTGTTCCACAGACTCCAACATGAGTGCCAATGTCATCAAACCAATGGTTAGCTGAATATGTGCTTATCTCTTCTTGGGTTTTAAATACTGAGACACACATGTACCACCTAAACAAAAGCTTCTTAGAAACTTCGTGATTTTGATATAAGTTTTAGATGTTTTTACTTTTTTAATAACTTATTTATTTACTTTACATCCCGATGGTAGCTTCCCTCCTTTCTCCCAGGTCCTCCCTCTCAACTCCCCTCCCCACATGCTCCTACCCAGTCTTCCCTTTCTCCTCAGAAAAGGGGAGGCCTCTCATGGATACCAACCAGCCTTGGCATATTATCAAGTTGCAGTAAGACTAGGGGCATCCTCTCTTAATGAGGCTAGATGAGGCATCCCAATTAGGGAAAGGGAGCCAAAGGCAGGCAACAGGGTCAGAGACAGCTCTGCTCCTACTGTTAGACGTCCCACAGGAAGACCGAGATGCACATTTGTTACGTATGTGCAGAGAGCCTAGGTCAGTCCAATGATCGCTCTTTGGTTGGTGGTTCAGTCTCTGTGAGGCCCTATGGGCCCAGACTAGTTGATTTTGAGAGTTTTCTTGTGGTGTCCTTGATCCCCTGATCCCTACATTCCTTCCTCTGCCTCGGACACAGGATTCCACAAGCTGCACTTAATGTTTGGCTGTGGATCTCTGCATTTATTTCCATAAGTTGCTGATGAAAGCTTCTCTGGGTCTGGCAGGTCTCTGGGAAGGCAGGCAGAGTTGTGGGGCAAATTTAGATATTTTAATAAAGAATTAAATAGAAATGCTTCAGGTTTTACTTTTTCTGTTCAGGAACAATAGAAATACTAATCTTATAAAATTAGGAGGGTTAACCAAAATGGTGCATATAAATTTTTTTGGCCAGTGTCTGGAATATATTATGCTCAGTAAATATTAGTAAATTGTAAATTGGAGGTCATGGTTCTGAGAGATGTTTCAGAGGTTAAGAGCACTTTCACTGGTTGCTCTTTCAGAGGACCTGAGTTCAATTCCCAGCAACCACATGGTGGCTTACAACCATCTGTAATGGGATCTGATGCCTTCTTCTGGTGTTTCTGAAGAGAGCAACAGTGTACTCACATACATGAAATAAATACATAATTCTTTAAAAATTAATTTGGAGGTCATATTGATCTATTTCCCTTACACATGTAAGGATAACTTCCCTGTTAATTGTAGTATGGTCATATGTATGTACATCAACTACAGAAAACACAACATCAGTTAGTTTCTTTTCAGTTTGCCATAAACTAGAGTCATAGAGGAAACCTCAACCAAGGAACTGACTTCATCAGATTGGTTTCTAGTGGGGCCATTTCTTGTTTGATAATTTGTCTAGGAGGTTCCTGCCCACTGTGGGCAGTGCCACCACTTGGTAGGTGGTTCTGGGTTGCATAGGAAGGCAGTGTGAGCAAGCCATGAAGAAACTTCAGTAAGTAGCATTCCTCTGTGGTTTTTGCTTCAGTTCCTTCCTTCTCAGAGTTCCATTAGTAGATTGTGATGGGAAGTATAGGACAAACGAACCTTTTCTTCCCCCAAGTTGGTTTGATCAGGATTTTTTTCATGGCAATATAAAAGCAAACTAAGAAATACATGAAAATTTTAATTAGACAAATTTATACTTTTATGTGAAACAACATCAAAAACCAGGTAAAACACAGTGTGACAGTTAAATTGAGTTCAGCACATTTGCAAAACTACACCAGTAGAGAAACTTCTGTAATTATGTTTATAGGAGTTTAGAAAAGAAAAATAAACCAGAGATAGAGATTAAAGGCCATTTCTCCAGGTAATACCTGTCCCATAAAGGTGCTTATTATACATAGTAGAATATATGCCTTCTCAGAAAGATTATAAAGCATGCCTTTCCTATTTTCATTGGAAGTTAACTGTCTTTTAGTGTGCAGAAAACAAAACGAATTCATTGTTCTTAAAGATTGTCATTAGTGAATTTAAGGATTTATAATCACTTGACCTGGTTTCAAATCCTGACCCTGTAGTAGCTATGGGACCAGGAGGGGCATATCCATTCATTTTGTGAAGTCTCAAGACCCTGATATGAAAGATGAGTTTACTACTGATGACCACTCCTGCCTTAATTTGGCTCTCAGTGTAAGTAGGGCAAATGAGATCATGTAGGTGATGGTGTTTTGCATACTGTATAGTGCTCGCTGAATGTGCAACAGAGTCACCACATGGTCTTTTGCCTCTACTTTCATGATGTTCTGAGATTGGTGACATCTGCTCCAGAGAGGAAGCAGGCTTGGAATAGCCTGGGTATTTGCGGAGGAGATTGGCAGAGTCTGAGTTGTGAATCTCAGTGGTCTGCTCCAGATCGTTCTGCTTGCTGAGTTCCTCCTCACTCTCCTGAGTACTAAATTTATTCATTTCTTTAAAAAAAAAAGCACTTTTCAATTTTGCTCTATTATGCTTCTCTTTACTTTTAGTTTGAAGGAAATGAAGAATAGTGTTGTGGAAGGACTGTTCTTTACCTCAGAATGATCATATAGGACTCAGAACTCACCTCTCTATTGCTAGGCATACAGCAGGAGCACACCATGCCCAGAATTAACAGACTTTCTAACTCATGAAAGAGACTTTAATGAACAGTGCTGATGTTCCCAGGCATAGTAACAAATAGCTTTTGTGTTGAGTTTATATTCCTCATAATTGATTAATAAAGTGTGGCTTTGCCCCCAACTCAAATGTGCGCTAATGACATCTGAACAGGCAAGCAAGTCTGATTGCCCCTGTGTGCTTTGGGAACCCCTTCCCCCGCCTCACTGCATGACTGCATGTAATTCATTCCACTTCTCTGAGATTAAATGTATGCATCTGATCCTGAGTACCTGCCTTATAGGAGTTACGTAAATGTTGAAGGAGATTAATTAGGTAGGTACCAGGTTTAAACTTGTTATATTTTCAACACTCAGCAAATAGGAGTTATCACTAATGTGATTATGCTAGGAACTAGTTATACTGAAAACTACAGCCATGACCTCTGGGGGCTTGTACTCAAAAAGAAATGAAATATGGAACTACCAAAGAGCAAACATAGGTGGAAAGGCCACAGAGGTTACATTCAGTCCAGCAGCCATTGGTCACTTCTGGAGGCCTCACCGAGTCCTCTTTTCTTCTACTTGCTCCTACCAAACTTCTTGACCTTGCCACAGAAGTAACATTATTTAACTGTGTAGAAATCATGCTTTTTTAAATTTAATTTTTCCCTTAAGTGAGGTGAGGGGGAAGAACAAGGGAGAAGAAATAAACACCGTCTGGGTTGAAAATTTGAAGACAGGTTTCATTTTTCCTATAAAAAAAGAGTAGGGTAGTGGGGACAGGGAGAGAATCTCATTTCCAGTTCACTTGGAGTGATCTTGTAAAGTGGCAAGGGTGGTTTTACCCAGACACTATTTTAAACCATTTTGTCACAGGTCCTAGCAAGTAAGTTATTTCTCAGACAAGGGGCAGACACCAGAGGCAAGTGTCAAAACAACTAGTATCCCCCCCTAATTATGCCAGTCTAAGGGGAGCCTGTTCTTGGGAGAACTCCCTATAAATCTCTCAGAATAAAATAATAGGTGAGTCCTTTGAAATTACTGGCTTCTCATTTGTAGCCACTTCTCTAGACCATTTGAACTTAAGCAGGAAGGTTTGCTGTTACAAAGAACTCCAATCCAGAAAACAGTAAATCTTTCTTATCAGGCTTTGAACTTTTCTGTCCACAGCAATAAAAAAGGGTAGAGAGACTTCACAGAGCTAGGAGCATCTTTATGGTTAAGGAAAAAAAATGTAGTAAGTATATTCTAGGGTTGAAAATTTTAAAAAATAAATTTAAGTCGAATGAAAATTAAAAATAATTAAATTGCTTTCCCTAATAATTTTATAAAGTGATTTATGTGCTATATTGTTATATTTTTATCTCCAGTTCTGTATTAGAAAACAAAGGTATCAGAAGGCCAGGTGATGTGCTCAAAATAAGAAACATTATACATTTGAACCCAGAAGGGCTGGCTCATTGTACTTCCTGATAACCGTACAACACACTGCTTTTCTCTTTCTGGTTTTGTTCATAGCCAAAGTTCTTTTTCTCTTGAACTTGCATCCAAAGATCATTGTAGCCTGAAATCACCTTCCTTACTGTATTGATTTCTCACTAACATCTGGTGCCTGTCCACTGCAAAACAACCTGACAGCCAAAAGAGAGCATCCACTTGAGGCCTAGAATTCTACATGCTTCTTGTGTCTAAACGTGTGTACCCATTTACTTGTACAGGTTGATATGGTCATCACCCAAAGGGTATCTTTCTAAGAACTTTCCCCTCTTCAAGGTTGAAGGCACAGAGATGCCTTTGTCCTACATCTGCAGTCAACAAGAATTCCAGGAAGAACAAATTTTGAAAGGAGAGAACACTTCCAAGATGAAGGCAACATGGGTAAGTGAGGTCACACCCTGGTGCAGAAGGAAGTTTCTTGAAAACTCCATTGTACTTAAAGTAATAACACTTTGAGACCACTTGGGGGAACTAGGGCTGAGATGGTTAAGGGTGGACTGCATCTCGATAAGGTCTGTCTCATTAATGTACACATTTTGCTGGTGGTCCTAATTATTCCCTTATTTAAATCTAAACATCATATCAGTATAGATTTGAAGTCACTATCTTTCTTCCCATTGTGGACACATTGAATAAATCCCTATCTCCTTTTTTCTCATTACTCATTGTTTTGATTGGTTTATAAGGAATTCATCCTGGTGAGGCATCAAGGGCTGTAGGAGCTTTTGCCCTAAAATTCTGGTTACACATGGGAAAACTGAAATACTCTAAAAATTAAATTATATTTCTACTTAATTTATTAAGCTGTGAGTGGTGGGTGCTGGTATGCTTGGAACATGGCAGTTACAAATCCAACATGAACAGGGGATCTAAACACTCATTTCAGGGACTACGTTGCCATTCTAGCTTTAGAGAAATAGCAAGCTGTTACTCATAATCTGAGCAATAAATAAACACCCAAGTTCTTCACACCATACACAGAACCTTAAGATATTACAAAAGTATAGGGGTCTTAGAATTGTCAACCTCCTAGATATCAGATTTTTTTCTTCTTCTTCAAGTTTTCTAATGATCTTATCTAGAGGAACACAGATTCTTGAGGAGAGAGATGAGTTATTATCATAATGGAATTGCATCAATTTCTACTTGTGGTGAATTGCTAAATTATGGTAAGAAGAACTTTTAGAGTAAGTGAGATTGTGTTTCAGTATCTAGGTCCAGATCTAGTGTTTTATGGGAATTCTATAGGTTACAATTTTCTAGGCAAAACTCATATTCATACTCTCTAGAAAATCCTGTTATCTATGGGATGAATCATGGTCCCCATGAAATATAAAGGATACCTCACTTTTACCAGATATTAGCAGCAACAACAGCAGCAATATAACCTTGAACCAACTGAGCGTTTAGCTGGACTGCAAATTTAGTTGCTATTAACAGGAAAGTATTTATGTGGTTAAAAATAATCTCATTCCAACAGAGTACTAGAGGAGCTTTTTAATATTTATGTGACAATAGTTGATCTCTTACCACTGTCAAGTACTGCTAAAGACTTATCAGCTTGCTGTTTCAGCACCATATGCTATAGCCAAGTTGCACTCCATGTGTCCTTCCTGTGCCTTTGGGAGAGAACATTTGCTGTCTATCAGAATAGAAAATGGTATGGGTTTCACAACGGCTTTTTGCTTATTGTTTTCTCCTCAATGACTGAGTATGTATGCAATGAGTAAAAAGTAATAAGTTCAACTCCCAAATCTGCTTGGGAAATATACCTCGCACTTTTAATTCCTGTCCTCCTTAGGTGTGAACCAAGGAGTTCGGAGAATCAATTAACGGGACTTCTGCATAAATTCACTTTGTATTGTATACAACTTCTGTACATAGACAATTCTGTGAAGTCTGAAATCCCACCCACAATTAAAAATGCTAACAATATATAGCATTTGGTTTTTCTTAATGAGCCATGTGCTGATTTTGCTTGTCTTCAGCAGTAAAAATGTTTAGCATATGCATACCATAAATCTTCTGAGAACTTAATGTGTGGGCCTTTAAATTTTCACTTGTGGTAGATTTTCATTTGGACTTTGTTAATGAGAATGAGTGAATTACTTTGAGGAAAGACAGTTTTAACTGTTGCAAAAAGGGAGGGTCAAACTACAATGGGGATTCACAATGTGGGTCAAGGAGCTTGACACATTAATGTTAGTAGATCATAGTCGTATGTATATATAGGAGCCTGGTTCACAAAGCTCTTCTCATTGAACTGGGGTTACTTTGACCCTTAGATTCTCTGGGAGTTAACAGTACCAGAAGATGGGGGGTAATGCGCCAAGAGTATCATGTGTACATGATAGTATTTATCTTTTAGAATCACTTTTGAATTGACATCCATAACTTTTCATTACGTACATAGTCTATGAAATAAACCAAATTATAAGTTGTTAATATGCAAAAAGTCTAAATACAATACAATTTTTGAAAGGAAATTGGCTATGCCAAGCACATTAGAATTTTTTTCTTGAGAGCAGCATGCCACTTTTCCTTAGATGGATAATGGCTTATTTGTCTGTTCATGTCTTTTCTTGCATTTCAGTGTGTGTGTGTGTGTGTAGTGTTGGAGAGAACATGCTTTCAAAACTAAGAATTTAACATGAACATTTAAGTATTCTTCTGATCTCTTCTTTCCTCATTGTTTGTGTTCTTAATGGAATAAAATTTTCTTTGGCATTTAAGAGAAATTAATTTAAAATAAGAAGTACCAAATTTTACTCATTTACTAGGCAGTTCCCCAACTGGGCCATAAGTTTATCAGATTGGAATCGATCATTACCTTGTCCTCGATGATGATATTTAGTACCACCTAAGCTGGTGCTTAGGCTTTGAGGTGCTTCTATCTTCAACAAAATGATTAGAGCTCTTTTGGAATTGAGTTCTTCTGGAATTCAACCAGAACTTGAAAAGACTTCGTTTTATTTATCTCATTTCAATTACTGTTCATTTCCCACCAACCCAGATCACTTTCTGTGTTCTACCTATGCCATAAGACTTGTTAATTATTTGGAGATATTTGTGAAGAATGACCCCAGTATGGACACTTCTTTCTGAGAAGAAATAAAAACCCGTTCAAAATTTCATTCATATGGGTATTCACACAGTGAACACAACCAATGACTTGACCCAGATTTGGAATCTAAGAAGCCAAGAGATTATTCCTACTCTAGTCAAGAGAAGAGATGCTATGCAATTGGATCTCATAGAAAGATGACATAGACCACAGATTAGCAATTTTTTTTGTCTGTTAAGTATCATCTAGAAAGTATTTTGGGCTGCAGAGATGGCTCAGAGGTTAAGAGCACTGGTTTTTCTTTCAAAGGTCCTGAGTTCAATTCCCAGCAACCAGATGGTGACTCACAACCATCTGTAATAGGATCTGGTGCCCTCTTCTGGCCTGCAGGCAAACATTCAGGCAGAACAATGTATACATAATAACTCTTTAAAATAAATAAATCTTTAAAAAAAGTATTTTGGTCTATGTCGCAGTCACTCAGCTCTGCCATCAGAATATGAATGCAGCCAGTGACAGTAAGTAAATGTGCATTGCTATGCTACAATAACCTTTGTTTATGGATGTGTGGATTTGAATTTTATATATTTTATATTTTTCATGTGTTATGATTTGTTCTTTATTTTTCTTCAAACATTTCAGATTGTTAAAACCCATTATTATATTTTGGGTATATGAAAACAAATGGCCAACATTTACCCTAGATGAGAAAGTTCTTGGCTGTGGTTTCACATCAGGGCCACTCAGAGAGTCTTCAAGAAATCCTGATTCTAGGCACTGTTTCCTAGTTTTGACTCAGATAGTCTCAGGTCATGCTTGTTCACTGATATTTTGTCAGAGTTCCTCAGATGATTATTATGTTTGATGTTATCGAGAGAAATTTCTGGCCAAGAACAGAATTTTCTAGCTTTAGATTTAGCCAAAGTCTTTTATAAATTATGAATCTACTAAAGGTCTCAACATACTCCATGGGAGAAAGCTGATAGTCAAAATTCATCTTAATCATCCATCACTTCTCTGTAGGAGAAATAATATCAGACACCAGGATTTATGTGAACAACAACAACAACAACAACAACAACAACAAAATACCAAAATATTTTCCTGTAACTCTGTAAGTCTATCATCTATCTATCTATCTATCTATCTATCTATCTATCTATCTAAAGTTTATGATCATAAAAGGACAGTTGTGTATCAGAAGACTGTGTTTTAGTCCTATCAGTGACTTTTGATTCTTCAGTTAACTTCTCTGTGGCATGATTTAATAGGCTGGGCTATATATGTTAACATGTAGTTTGGCATCAATGTTCTATTAATTGTTAATAGTTCTTTCTAAGATACAAAGTGTTCTTCTGGAGCCTTCTTCTGAGGCACTTGTCTGTGGAATGTGAAGGAGAAACAGATAACTGTGATGAACTCTCACCCATCTGTGGAACAGTACTAAATTTTGAGATGTCAGTTTTCATTGAAATGTCTTTGTTACATTAAGAATTAAACGAAGGCCTCTTGATGCATCTCTGCATTAGTCAGTGATGATAAGTCTTGGGAATGCTTTCTAATATGACAGTACATTGAGCTTCTTTGGACTTAATTTCAGCGGAGCAGCCTTGTCAGTTGTGATGTACAGGAAGATAACTGAAACATTTGCATCAGTTATCCATGGTTGTCAAGGACTCTTTAGGGAGACTATCGCCTAGCACTCTTCTTTCTGTCTTTGAACTTCTTGCCATGGCTGTTAATAAATTAAGTATGTACTAAGGAAGGACAGGGAAAATGACTCGATGGAAAAAGGTGCTTACTCACATGGTAGAAGGAGAGAACCAACTCCCACAAGTTGTTCTCTGACCTTTTACTTTTATGCTGTGATTTCTTAGCAATTCTAAGCAATAGAAATAAAACAATTCTCCACATAAGAGTGAAAATCTGCCATGACCAGTGTCCGTATACAGCTTCCTTCTTACCCTACCTTCAGGTGGAGCAAGAGATGCTGTATAGGGTGAGAAGTCAAGACAGGAAACCAATAAGCAGGCTTACTATGTTACAGGATTCCTTCCTTTCTCACCAGGGCACTAAGTCTGTGCTCAACAGTGGGGAATAGGTTGCAGCAAGGAGAAGTGAAGTGTGTATCCTGTCTCCAGGAACTCGCAAACACCTTGAGGTAATACCCTGGAAGAATAAGAGGTAGCTCACACTCGATAGAGCAAACAATAGTACATGACAGGTAGAGTATATATTCTGCAAGAATTCATTCATTCATTTATTCAAAAGTGGAAATTGATTTAAGTTTCAAGTCTTTTTCTATATCATTCTCTAGCGGTGTGATCTTCAAGTGTCATAACATTGTTGTGTCTCAGTTTCCCTGATTTTGAAATTTGGGGATTGCAACAGTATTATAATAGTAGCACTAATATTCCTTTGAGAATTAAGCAGGATTATGTAATTAGCAGAACTATCTATTCTTTAGTCACCAAACGTTTAATGAGAATTAATTAACTAATATATGTTAAAGATATATTGCAAATGTGCTATGTAGTTTTACATACCTAGAACAATGCCTGTACCATAGTAAGCATATATATATATATGAGAGTTACAGGAAAATATATAAGATTCAGAAATGTTGAAACTTTTGGAGACTGCAGATCCTTGATGGTCTTGTATGAGATATTTCATTGAACTTAATTTCCTAGTCAATCAGCAAAGGGTTGACTAGAACACCTTATTGATTTCATTTCTTTTGGTTGGAAATCTTTCTTAAATGTTCATAGCCACTTTACTCCTTAGAAAATGAGGTTTACAGCAACACAGAGCCTAACATGACACGTTCTGTCCCTTTGCTGACATTGTGGGTAAAGGTGTGCTTTTGCATTTGTGGAAATCAAAGCAAGGAATATGACTTTGTTAAGGTCATCTCTCAAAGTGTCATTATTCTCCCTAAGAATGAAGTTGAGTCACATACACACACACACACACACACACACACACACACACACACACACACAAAACAAAAGAAAAAGAAAATGAGGTTTAGTGACTGCCCCCAAGTCTTTCATAGAGACAAAAGATCCTTCGAGATAAAAGCGACCTGTTTAAGGCTGGGTAGACTGGCTGAAATGATAGGGTGGCCTGCTGATGTCAAAAGGGTTCTAAAGATTTCTAGCCTTATGTTTAGCCTCTTACTGCTTTTCCTTATTTTTGTAAACCAGAGGCAGAACCATGTTAATGGATTTATGATTTTTCATATAATTAGAGTAGGAACTTAATTAAAGGCGGTTGCCACTATTTCTATTATTCAACACCTTAGTTTGGGGAGGATGTCATAAAATGACTTGTTAAAGCCTGAGTCTCTATGGGAAGTAACAGTATTGAGAAAATTATGCAGGAGATAATGTAAAAAGGATTCATAATGATGTTTACACATCTCTGTTGTCACTCTTAACCCATCACAAGGCCTGAAACCAATCTTAAATATCACAATAATACCATTCAGTATATATTTGTATGATGAAAACATTCTAATCTGCACTCTCCAGTTCAGTAGGCATGAGACACATGTGGGTATCAATCACTAGGCAAACTGAATTTTTTTAAAAATTCTTTTAAGTTAAAATAGGGTGTATTTATTGGCTAGTTTTAATTGTCAATTTGACACAGCCAAGCATCTCCTGGGAAGAGGGTCTCAAGGAGAGATTGTGTTTTTATTCATTTGGCCTGTGGGCATATTTGAGGGGATTGTCTTGATTGCTTTAATTGACATGGTAAGTACCAACCTGAAAGTGGGTTGCACCGGTCCCTGTATTTGGGCTCTGAATTCTAAAATGGTAGATAAAGATAGCTGAGTATTAGGCACAGACACATTAATTTCTCTCTGTTCTTGACTATAGTGTGATTAACTGCTTCAGATTCCTGTCATGATCTCAACACAGGGATGGACAACACCTGGAGTAATGATCCAAAATAAGCCCCCTTTCCCCTGTGTTGCTTTCTGGCAGGGTATTTTTATCACAGCAACAGACATTTACCATATCACATGACCTAACTCTGTATGTATTAAGCTTTCAATTCTGTTCCTAAGGATATTGAAGGACTCTATTAAGTCCCAAGTATTAACTGGTAACATTTGAATGAAGGTTCCTAGACTAATTTTCTAGTGCATATTGTCTTATTGAGTCTTATCACATAATAGGGGCCAGTAGAAGATAGGTTTAGAACATTGAGAAGTGAGGATGATAATAGTTATAAGGGAATATTATTCTGCCTTAAAGAACTTACAAGGTAGACGAGCAAAAGAGTGTTGCTGCAGGAACAAACTGGGCTTTGTGTTAGGGGCTAAAAGAACTGAAAAGAGCAGAAACTTTTTTTTTCTTGGTTTATTCTGCCATTAAGGGATGATTCAGATGTAGGAAAGGAGAATGGTAGGGAGATGATGTTTTGGGAAGGGAGCTTCAAGTCACAACTACCTCAAATATGAGACAACTTATCTCTGAGCTGAAAACATGAGTGTGTCTAGAGGAAGTTATTGTTTGCAGCATCAAGGCTAGGCCTGTGTTCTTCGAAGGCTTTGGTGAGTCACAGGCTAGAGGGCAGAAGGCAAGAGGACAGGGGACAGCTATGTTAAATCTTCAACCTTGAGAGGTTTTTGTTTGCTTGCCAGTTTAAGTAAAATCTAGCATCTTTTCTTCAGTGGATGTCCTTAGTACTTAGATGAAATGCCAATCAGTAAACAACTGTTTCTCTCCAGGATCCCCGAGGCTTCTGCCATCCGGAGTGTTCAGACAAGTCAGCCTTTACAGCAGAGAAACAGGTGAGTGGTTTTCTTATTATTTGAACGTGTGGTGCAAAAGACATACAGCAGCTGCTCATGGTGAAACAATTGTCATTTCAAGTGTACTTGAAGTAGGACAAGCTCCTGTAGACAGCATTAGCAGTGCCCAGACTCTTGGATGGGGTTCTGTTTTGCCAGGGACCATCAGATTTTCATAGCCTAAATCTCCTCTGATTCGCTTTATGTATTTAGCATAAAAGAAATTTTATGCTTCCAAGATTTACCATAGGAAAAAAAAATCAATTAACACCAGAGTGAAAATTAATAGTTAAAAGTGGAGTGCTTATTATGGTCTTTAAAGGGTGAGGGTCAGAATATTTGGAATTTGATATAGTCAGTGGTCCTTTTTTCCCTAAAGTAAATACTAAATGAAGAACAAGAAAATACCTAGACTATGTGTAAAGGAGAGAGGAGGTTTCCATGGGATGGAACATTCAGGAAGATGCTCAGGGACTGTTTGGTGCTTTGCATGTCTACTCAGTGATAGCTATAGTACAAAGGTGCTGAGATAGCAGCTCTCCCAGGGAACTGGCTTTACTGTTAGAAGGAGGTATTCTGATGTTTGTCATTTTTCTCTGTCTTTTGGAGGTAGTAGGAGCTTAAGAGCTGTACCTGTACAAATCCTGGGGTCCCTTTCTAACTATGTTGGGAATGGGCAATCTGTAGAGTTCTGGAACACTTAGTTTCTTTTTTGGTCATGTACTGACCCGGGGATGGCATCTGTACCCAACTATTTGCTGTTTCCTTCTCTATGGTGTGCTTTTTTCAAGGCTAAGTATGTTCCTGAGAAGGATTCATGCCTATGAAGGCACTTCATTAGATGATTTCAAGTGCAAGGTTGTTTCTCATTGAGCGTTTTTAATATGTCAAATTCTGTCCTAAGTGATTTATACCTATTTTAGAGAACTCCCACACAGGTATTGTTTGAGTGCTGTTGTTCACTTTCCCATACAACAAATGTGATTACAAGAATTCACTTGTCCTAACTTACACAGATAAACAGTAGCAAGGCAAACTTTCATGGACTTAACTACAACTTTTCCTTAGTGGCAGCTCTCTCCTCTATTTGTGTTTAATGTTTCTGCTTAGAATTGACAATGAACTCCTCACTTTTTACTTAGGATGGAAATATCCATATGCATTTAGCATATTCTGACTGTATACGTGTTCCTTTATGCTACTTTGGTAGAGTACTGGGGAAAGAGGGCTGCCGAGGGCATATACAGCAGACAGTGGTCAGTGCTTAGAGAGTTAAATTAGACTCAGTATTCCTTATTCAGAGAGGGGTCTTGAAATGAACTGTGAAGGACAAAGGGGATTTTAGCAGAAAGGAGGACATTTGAAATAGGGGATTTAGTATTGGGAATATTTCAGCTCTTGATACATAGCTGATTGAAGAAGTGAACAATTCAGCCACAAAAGACTAGCTATGTTTCTCTTCTGTGTAAAACGTGCAATGATAAATACTGTCTCTGTCGCACTTTCCCCATCTTCCTACTAAAGAGGTAGAGTGGACCTACTCAGGATCCATAGAAATACTGTATGAAGGGAAGAATACTGTTGATAAAATGCAGTATAGGAAGATGCTGGGCTTCAATCTCTACTTGCTAGCACTGTGACCTTGGCAAATTTGCTTAACCTTTTTTATGCTTCAGTTTGCACACATGCCAAGTAGATATCATAATATCTATCTCATGGGGTTATTGTGAGAATCAAATGAAATATGCATGTACTTTTGAGCCAGGCATAAGAGTAGGTACTCAAAAACTGTTGGGCTATTACTAATATTACCTCTGTTTAGAAACTTGACATCTAAGAATACTTCAAACATCTTTAGCACAAAACTTTTTTTTTAAACCAACAACAGGAATGCATTGGGGATATATGAAACTAAGTTCATCTAGTGTTTTAAGGAAACCACCTAGACACAAATTCAGAGAAATTCATTTAATCAAAAGATCTATATTTTGATGTTTCTGAGTGTTACTGTAACATGCAAAGTTATAAGAAAAAGAGAAAAATGCCTGCTGAAATATGAATAACAAGAGTGCACAAAATAAATACTTTCTATTACCTCAACTATAAAGTATATTCACCTTTTTAATAATAAAGGGGATATCACTTTGAAAAACAATAGGTTATCCATTTAATGTAAAATAGTTTCTGATTCAAGTGCCAAATCAACAATAGTTGAAGACTGATTAACGTTTCTAGATTCTATCTAAGTAAAAAAATGGACTGCCTGGATCTATTTCCTATATGAACTAAGAAGAATAATGAAGCCACTCATTCATTAGAGACTGAATTATATTTCTGTAGTGAGTACTAATTACTTTTCTTATCCAACCTCAACTTCTTTCACTACATCAATTAATACTGTCACTGAGCAAGAAAATCCTCTGAAATGTCCACAAGAATGAATGTCACTTTATGCAACACATCCCATCTCTTACGTATAGAGAATATCACACAGAATCTGTTCAATGACAATGGTAAAACATACTATTTTCAACATGCCAGATGCTGTATTAAACAATTTATGTTCATTGGTACATTTGCCTTCCATACCATCCCACTAAACTGTACAAGAGAAATGACAGAGTCAACAAGAAGTAAAATAATATGTTTAAGATCCATATGGCGAATAAGGAACTAGGATTCAAACTCGGATCCTAGAGTTTGTGCTCTTAAACTCTATTGTTAGGTTACCTTCCAAAATATAAACTAAAATACACTTCTGAATTCCTTATTACTCAGATTTTCTAGCAATGCTAGGCATTAGTATAGCTTGGAAATGTGGACTGTCTTCGTTAGCATTCGCTGTGTGCCTGGACTTCCTATGTGGATTTCAAAGGGAAAGTAGTCTAATTTGATTGTTACTTTTAAAATGTCCTAATAAAGCCTTGAAGCAATTGACTATAAAGCAGATGGAGTTCAAAACAGACCCTTTCATTCTAAAACTGCCTAGCTTGGAAGAGATGGTTTAGTAGGAGATCACTCTTATTTAATGGTACCATTTAGATAGAGCTCATGTTTATTGCTGACTCTCTGCTACCTAGAAGCCTAATTCATCTGCAACTATAGCTCTGTAAATTATTGAATGTGAATTCATATGACCACAGTTACTGTCCCAGAGCCCTTCTCCCATCTTCTGGTATTATTGACTTTTCTCTTCTTTGGGCTTCCACACCTAGAATCTAGATTAGACAATTGCATGGTTTGTAAATAGAACGATTATCTTAGTTAATTTCTCATTGCTGTGGTAAAACAACTTTGAAAAAGCAGTTTAAGGGTGGAAGGATTTATTTTGACTTACAGTTCCAGAGGGATTTAGTCCAGAATGACAGGGGAGTTATGACAGCAGGCTCATAAACAGAAAGAGGACAGGAAGCAGGGCTAGGCTTTTAAAACCTCAAAGCCTGCCTTTAGTGTTACACTGTTTCCAACAATGAACCACTTCCTAAAGATTCCTCAAACTCTCCAAATATAGCAACCTCATGATGTAAAATGACCTCAAATGTACCTACAGTCTCTAATAGTCCCAACATTGTTTCAAACCTTGATTAATGGTATATTAGTTGTCTCATTGTTTAATCAACAAGGAAGGAACTTTTAGAAGTTAAGGAATTTAAGGAAGATCATCAACTTAAGGACAGAAAATTGTACTTTGGCTTACAGTTTAAGGATCCAATCCATCATGTGTATTGGGAGCTGGAAGGACTCACAGCAGCAGGAGGGTGAGGCAGCTGGTCACATTGTATTGAGACTCAAGAAGGAGGGGATGAATGCTTATGATCAGCTCAATTTCTCCTTTTTATTTAGTTCAGTAACTCAGGATGGTACCTAGCTCTTATACTTATGGTAGCTCTTTCCCTCTCAATTAATCTGAATAATCCATTGCAGACACACCTAGACATTGTCTTTTCCGTGAATCCAGAGCCTACAAAGTTGATAACATCAACCATCACAGAAGACATTTGTTTTTACACAGTGTTCCATATTTCTCTCCCTAACAAGAATACAGGTGGTGCTTCACGAACAGGAACCTCTTCTTATATTTTATGAAAGTAAGCCAAGGCATATGGCTTCATACAGCACAGTGTCTGATACATAATAGGAACTCAAAACATATTTTCTTTATTCTGTTCATTTTTCTGCTTGTTCTTTATTCTTGGTATGTACCATTGTACTTAATAGAGTAAGAAGTCACAAGTATTAAATATTTATAAAGGCATATAAATTTTGTGTATATTATGTGAGGCAAGCACTGATCAGGACCATTTGTTCTATTGAAACTGGTGGTCCTTCTGTAACATGTCTACTATTCACCTCTTACATTTTTTTCTCCTGCTGATTCTTGGGAGAGAACTGAGTAGCAGCTCATGTGAAGCTATGTATTGGGATAAATATGTTTAATACCTCAGTTTCCTTATAAATAATCCTTAGTAACTAAAGAACAATAAATTATCCAAAGATATTGTATTTTGTGGTGTACTTGTTACATAGTTACACAGCTAGTACATTAACACTAACTGATAAAGGTTTATTGGACTTTTTATAATGGCTAACTGAATGAGAGATGCTATACTGCTAGAATTTGAGTCAGCTTCTTTGTAGAAACTCAAATCATGATTATAAAATTCATAAAGAATTACAAGCTTGATTTGCTCTTGATAGCCAACATGATCTTGAAAAATAAGATCTAAGTAGAAGACCCACACTTCAAATTGTAGGATTTTCTACAATATTAAAATGGTAAACACAATATGTCACAAACATAATGTCTATGAAATAGAGCTGAATTCAGAAATAAAACTGGATGAATCTATAGTTTATTCCATTCATTTATTTTTATTTTAAAAGTATTTTGATACTTGTAGTTTTATTTTTGCATGTGGGTGTTTGACTGCATGTATATATACATACCACGTGTGTGCCTTGTGTCCATGAAGGCCATAAAAAGACATCAGATATCATGTATCTGCAGATATATATGGTTATGAGCTACCATGTGGGTGCTCAGAATTGAGCCTGGTCCAGACAAGTGCTCTTAACTACTGAACCATCTTTCCAGCCCTAGTCTCTTTATTTTTTATGTTTTTATTAAATATTTTTTATTAAATTATTTTATTTATTTACATTCCAAAAGACCCTTCCTGGTCCTCCCTCCCTGCATTCTTCACCCCATCCCGTAATTTCAATTTTTCAAAACCCATTTTTCATGGTGGTTCTTAAACACTTTAACCTACCTTCTAGCCTACCACCCACCAGAGGTAGTGAAAAAGAAAGAATACTGGGGAAGAGGACCTGTTTAGAAAGGTTCTTTGGGACCTCCACATAAAACCAGACACACTGAAATTGGTAGAGGAGAAAGTGGGGAAAAGTCTTGAAGATATGGGCACAGGGAAAAAATTTCTCAACAGAACAGCAATGGCTTGTGCTGTAAAATCAAGAATTGACAAATGGGACCTCATAAAATTGCAAAGCTTCTGCAAGGCAAAAGACACTGTCA
>NC_034613.1:116309499-116315375 GCF_900095145.1 Mus pahari
GGGGGGGGGAGGGTATAGGTAACTTTCGGGATAGCATTTGAAATGTAAATAAAGAAAATATCTAATAAAAAATAAAGTAGCCATTAGAGACATGTTTTTACAAATACAAAATAAAAATAGTTTACCATTTTCTTAAACCTGAATTGGATCTGAAAACTAGGATGGTATTTGTTTTTATGTCTCTTTCCTTTTCCCCCTAGTCCTTAGGATTGAATGCAGGGCCTCTTGAGTTTTCTTTTTAAATATGTTTTTTAAAACTAATTCTTGAGAATTTCACACAATGTAATTTGAGTATGTTAACAAAGGTTAGGTGAGTTAATTAAGAATATATGGTATGAGTCAGATTTTGGATTATCTTAGGTCTTGATTTATTTTGGGGATGATGAAAAGGCTCTAAAATTAATTGTGGCAATGGTTGCATAACTTTGTAGATATATTAAAAACATGGAATTCCATGCTATTGGTGAATGAATTGTATAACACCTGACTTTTATCTCAATAAATGTGTTATCGAGCAGACTTCTAGCTCCATGCTTAATACATGATATTATTATTATTATTATTATTATTATTATTATTATTATTATTATGTGTACATCAGAAGTCAGAAGCATTGAAAATGGGGCCAGAACTTTAGTAAAATTCTTTACTAAGTGAATGAATGTCTGTATTCTGTCAGGACTTACTAAATGAATCAATATATGCATGAATGATGAGGTTCAGCCTCACTTCTGTGGCCACTACAACATCTAGAACAAAGGAGGAGGTACAAGTTGGTTCTGGAGGCCGATTTATTTTCCACAGTATAGAAAGGGTGAGATACATGACTCTAGAAGTCCTCCTACAGCGTGGCTATCTGCACCCAGACTTACGAGTAACTCAGAAAGCACACTAAAGGGACAAAGAAAAGCTCTAAAGGGACAGAGCTTATGTATTGAAACCTGAGTTCCTTTCAAGGAAGAAGCTTGCCCAATGCAAAGGACAATATTATTGCTTTTTAAAAAAAGCTGCATAAATTTCTACATACCATCTGCCTGTTATTTTTATAAGTTCCTGCCTAAAGTAGGTTTGGATTTATGCTTTCAGAATTCAAAGGCATAATTGTGGTATTGTTCCTTAGAATTATTGTGTTATTGTGTTACTAGCACTTTATTTCTTAGTTATGAGTTTTATTTTTTCTCTCTGGAAAGCCTGTATGAGTGAATTCAATGCATATAAATGAGGGTACTCAGATGCCATTCTTGGAGAACACAAGGTGGTTATACTCTCAAAGTTAATGAGTTAATGTATTGCTAATCAACCCATCTTACAACATAATTTAATACAGCTGATTGAAAATATTGGATGATCAAGCCTGTTGCAATTTGAATAAGTCCCATTCTGTATTCACTTTCATTATGACCAAGTTGAAAGTGTGTTCTTGCTTTTGACTCTTTTTTTAAGTTTAGTAACAACACACTCATTAAAATGGGCACACAGAACTCTTCACTAAGATATTTCCAAGTACATATAACCCCATTTGCTCATTACAATCCTTCGTAGCACACGCTTTAGAAAAATAAAGAGCAGTAGGTTTTGCATAATCATATTTATTGCCCAAACACCATGTAGCCTTCTTGACCCTCAATAAAATATGACCACTTTGGGATGAGGATGCTATATATCAGTTTGATCATCAATATTCCTCAGGCAAGGGCCAATAGTAAATGAGACTTACTCACTAGTCAGTAACTACAGGTTCCTGGTGGCACCTAATATTGCATTATGTTCTATGTTTCCATTGTTTTTATTCTCCTCCCCCTGCAGACACTCCTAGCTGCTCTTTTTTTCTTTAGTCCTTTACTTGCTCTTAGGCCTTTAGTGCTAACATCCCTGATCCTGCTAAATTGCTCCTGTTAAATTATTTTGTGCTGTGCATCCTCTTGCATTTTTCATCATGTATTTTGCAGCTATGTAGGTCAAAACTTAGACATGCAATTTACCATGATCTAATTTTACCCCAAATTTCACACACACACATATGCATGTACATCCACCCCCATAATTTCCCTTCTATTCTAAACTATTTTTTTCACCTCAGAAATAAGGTCTTGCTATATAGTAGCACTGACTGACTTGATAGTGCCTATACAGCCCAAGCTGACATTTCAACTTCTGACAATCTTCCTGACTCAGGCTCCCAAGTGTTAGAATTATAAGCATGCTGGATCATATTTGGATTCTATTCTAATCTCAGCCTTATAGAAAAGTATGCTGTGTTGATGGTGGCAACATAGACATTTATTTTTAGCTGAAAAGAATATATAAAACCCCACCCAAAGTGCTATATTATTAATTAATCAATGTGAGTTAATGTCCAATTTATAGGCAATGAAATTGCCAAACTTTAGATAGAGAAATATTAACATAAATGATAGAAGTCATAATGAAAGAACAGCAGGTGTTCAATAAATATTTACACAAAGCAATAAGGCCCTTCAACTCTGGAACTTTATCTGTACCCATGACACATGAGCATGCCTGTGCTCCACCCCATTCTAACCCCACAGCCTGCCTGTCTCCCAGAAAGTCTGCCCTAACAAGGGACAAAGGTGAGACTCCCACTCCAATATCCACATCAGCTAGCAGACTTGGGATCTATCCAACTTTGCCCAAGCCCATAACCCTGCTGGTCTGTACCTCCACTTGTACTCATGGCAGATTGTCATGCCTGCTCCACAAACCCACAATACTCCTTAAATTATTCCACAAAATAGAAACAGAAGGTACTCTACCCAATTCATTCTATGAAGCCACAATTTCTCTGATACCTAAACCACATAAAGATCCAGCAAAGAAAGAGAACTTCAGACCAATTTCCCTTATGAATATCAATGCAAAAATACTCAAGAAAATTCTCCCAAACCGAATACAAGAACACATCAAAATGATTATCCATCACGATCAAGTAGGCTTGATCCCAGGGATGAAGAGATGGTTTAATATATGGAAATCCATCAAATTAATCCACTATATAAACAAACTCAAAAACAAAAAACACATGATCAACTCATTAGATGCTCATGAGAAAGCATTTGATAAAATCTAACACCCATTCATGATAAAAGTTTTAGAAAGATCAGGAATTCAAGGCCTATACCTAAGCATAACAAAGGCAATGTATAGCAAATCAGTAGCCAACATCAAACTAAATGGAGAGAAACTTGAAGCAATCCCACAAAAATCAGGGACTAGACAAGGCTGCCCACTTTCTCCCTACCTATTCAATATAGTACTTGAATTCCTAGCCAGAGCAATCAGACANCAAAAGGAGATCAAGGGGATACAAATTGGAAAGGAAGAAGTCAAAATATCAGTATTTGCAGATGATATGATGGTATACATAAGTGACTCCAAAAATTCCACCAGAGAACTCCTGCACCTGATAAACAATTTCAGTGAAGAAGCTAGTTATAAAAGTAACTCAAACAAATCAGTGGCCTTTCTCTGCACAAAGGATAAACAGGGTGAGAAAGAAATTCGGGAAACAACACCCTTCACAATAGTCACAACTAATATAAAATACCTTGGTGGGACTCTAAGGAAGTGAAAGATCTGTATGATAAGGTCTACAAGTCTCTGAAGAGAAAGTACTCAAGGATCAGAATGGTTTTGAAGCTCCATAGTTGGAACATCAATATGAACTAACCAGTATTCCCAGTGTTCCTATGGACTAAACCATCAGTCACAGAGCACACATGGTAGGACTGGTGGCTCCAGCTGCATATGTAGCAGAGGATGGACTAGTTGGTCATCAATGGGAGGAGAGGCCCTTGGTCCTGTGAAGGTTTTATGCTCCAGTATCAAGGAATGCTAGGACCAGGAATAAGAGTTGGTGGATTGGGAAGTGGGGGGGGGGTGATAGGGGATTTTTGGAGGGGAAAGTAGGAAAGAGGATAATATTTGAAATGTAAATAAAGAAAATATCTAATTAAAAAAAAAAAAAAGAAACACACCTCAGCAACAAAGACACTACTTTAGAGTAAAGACAGAAAAAATGACTCCTAAGCCAACAGTCCCAAGAAGCAAACTGGAGTAGCCATTATAATGTCCAATAAAATAAACGTCAACCAAAAGAGATGGAGAAGGACACTTCATAGTCACCAAGGAAAAATCCACCAGGATTAACTTTCAATTCTTAATAACTTTGCCCCAAATGCAAGGCTGCCCACGTTTATAAAGGAAACTTTACAAAGCTCAAAACACACTTTGAACCTCATACAATAATAGTGGGAGGCTTCAACACCCCATTTTCATGAATGGACAGGCCATTGAAACAGAAACTAAAGAGACACAGTGAAACTAACAAAAGTTATGAACAAAATGAATTTAACAGATAACTACAGAACATTTCACCCCAAAGCAAAGGAATGTATCTTCTCAGGACCTTATGGAACCTTCTCCAAAAATTGACCATATAATCAGACACAAAGCGAGCCTCAAGAGATGCAAGAAGATTGAAATAATCCCACACACCCCTTCATGTTAAAAGTACTGGAGAGATCAGGAATTCATGGCATGTACTTAAATATAACAAAAGCAATGCATTGCAAACCAACAGCCAACATCAAATTAAATGGAGAGAAACTAGATGCAATCCCACTAAAATCTGAGGCTACGTTGCCCACTTTCTCCTTACCTATTCAATATAGCACTCGAATTTCTAGCTAGAGCAATTAGAAAACAAAAGATCAAGGGGATACAAATAGGAAAGGAAGAAGACAAAGTACTGCTATTTACAGATTATATGATAGTATACATAAACAACCCTTGGAATTCCACCAGACAACTATTACAGCTGATGAACAACTTCTGCAAAGTGGCGGAATATAAATTTACTCAAACAAATCACTCACTTTCCTTTATATGAAAGATAAACAGGCCGAAACACCCTTCACAACAGCCACAAATAGTATAAAATACCTTGGTGCGACTCTAACTAAAGAAGTGAAAGATCTGTATGACAAGAACTTTAAACCCCTGAAAAAGGAAAATAGAAGCAGATCTCAGAAGATTTTCATTTCCTTGGTTAGGCATAATTCAAGGTAGTTTTGAAATTATTATGATGGAAACTGGGTTCCTGATTTTCCTAGTGAGTTTGCTATTGATATATAATAAATCTAATGATTTGACCATATTGAATTTGCAGCATGCTCCTTTGCTGAAGGTGCTTATTGGTTCTAGTAGTTTTTGAATGGAGTGTATAGAGTCCCCCACAAACATCATATCATCTGCAAATAGAGATAATTTGAGTTTGTCGTTTCATATTTGTATCATTTCTTCCTTCCTGTTTTCTTATTGTTCTAGCTAATATTGTACACAATACTGACAGCGTGGACACTCTTCTTATTCCAGATTTATTGAAACTGTTTTCAATTCTTCCCCTATTGTTTTTTGTGATTTATATTTTTATTAGATATTTTCTTCATTTACATTTCAGATGCTATCTCCAAAGTCCCCTATACCCTCCCTCCGCCCTGCTCCCCTACCCATCCACTCCCCCTTCTTGGCCCTGGCCTTCCCCTGTACTGGGACATATAAAGTTTGCAAGACCAAGGGGCCTCTCCTCCCAATGATGGCTGACTAGATCATCTTCTGCTACATATGCAGCTAGAGACACGAGCTCTGGGGTACTGATTAGTTCATATGGTTCTTCCACCTATAGGGTTGCAGACCTCTTGAGCTCCTTGGGTACTTTCTCTAGCTCCTCCATTGGGGGCCCTGTGTTCCATCCTATAGATGACTGTGAGCATCCACTTCTGTATTTGCATAGCCTCACAAGAGACAGCTATATCAGGGTCCTTTCAGCAAAATCTTGCTGGCATATGCAATAGTGT
>NC_034613.1:116315555-116321866 GCF_900095145.1 Mus pahari
GCTGAGTAGTACTCCATTGTGTAAATGTACCACAGTTTCTGTATCCATTCCTCTNTTGAGGGACATCTGGGTTCTTTCAAGCTTCTGGCTATTATAAATAGGGCTGCTATGAACATAGTGGAGAATGTGTCCTTATTACCAGTTGGAAGATCTTCTGGAGAGGTATTGCTGTATCCTCCGGTAGTACTATGTCCAGTTTTATGAGGAACTGCCAGACTGATTTCCAGAGTTCTTCCCCTATTGTTTTAATGCTGTTTATAGGTTTTTTTATAGGTAGCCTTTAGTGTATGGAAGTATGCTATTTCTTTTCCTAGTTTCTTCACAACGTTCAACATGAAAAAATATAACATTTACAGCAGCTTTTCCTGCATCTATGGATTTAGACATTTAGTTTCTGTCCTTGATTCTTGTTAATGCAATTCATCATGTTTATGAACTTTTGTGTATTGAACTATCCTTGTATACCTAGAATGAAATACAAATTGCCAATAAGTATATTAAAATTGTTAATGAAAGATACTGATTGATGAAAGATAAACTATTGTGAAAGTAAAGACTAAATACATAAGGCATTAATTTATTTCATACAAGACTTTGACCTAATAGTAACATTAAACTTGGAAAGAGAAAACAAAATAGTATGTTTAATTTGGAGACTTAGATGAAAGCACAGCTTGAAATTATCCTGAAGGACAAACTGAATATTTTTACCAAGCCATCCAGCAGTGTATTAGGCTTCTTTAGATGAACAGAACTTACAAAATGAATATATTCATATATAATATAATATAGTCCTATTTATAACATATATGTATATATTGGTGGTTTATTAGAATGGCTTATAGACTGTGGTCCAGCTAGTCCAACAATGGCTGTTTAACCAACAAAAGGTCCAAGAATCCAGTAGTTGCTCTGTCAATGTTTTGTTGTGGGCATCTGCATCTGTTTCAGTCTGCTGGGTAAAGCCTCTCAGAGGACAGTTATGCTAGGCTCCTGACTATAAGCATAACTGAGTATCATTAATAGTGTCAGGGATTGGTTCATGCTCATGGAATGGGTCTCAAGTTGGGTCAGTTATTGGTTGGCCATTCCTCCAGTCTTTGTTCCATCTTTGTCCCTGTATTCTTTTAGACAGGACAAATTTGGGTCAAAAGTTTTGTGAGTGGAGAGATGTCCTTATCTTTCCATTGGGGACCCTGCCTGTCTACATGAGGTGGTCTGCTCAGGTTCCGTGTCCCTACTGTTAGGCATCTTGGCTAAGGTCACTTGCATTGACTCCAAGCTGACTTCCCCATCCCACCCTCAGGGACTAGAGATTCCCTCACCCCAACCCCAGGAAATCCTCAGATTTCCATTCATTGTCCTGGCCCTCTGGGCCTCTCTCCTGTCTCTTCTCACACCTGATCTTTCTCCCTTTTTCCTCCCACTTCCATCTCTCACCTAGGTCTCTCCCTCCCTCTGCCTCCCATGATTATTTTGTTCCCCCTTCTAAGTGGTATTGAGGCATGCTCAGTTGCATCTTCCTTCTTGTTTAACTTTTTAGGGTCTGTGGAGTATATCATGGGCATTCTGTACGTTTTGGCTAATATCCACTTATCAGTGAGTACATACAATGCATGTTCTTTTGGGTCCATGTTACTCGGGATATTTCTGATCAGGATCATATTCTAGTTCTAGCTATTTGTCTGAAAAATTCATAATGCTTTTATTTTAATAGTTGACCAGTACTCCATTGTGTAAATGAACCACATTTTTCTGTATCCATTCTTTGGTTGAGGGCTATCTAGGTTTTTTCTAGTTTCTGGGTATTAACAATAAGGGTGCTATGAACATGGTGGAGCATGTGTCCTGTGGTATGCTGGAGCACCTTTTGGGTATATGCCCAGGAGCAGTATACCTGGGTCTTCAGGTAGAACTATTTCAATTTTCCTGGGAAGATGCCAGATTGATTTTTAGAGTGATTGTACAAATTTGCAATCCAGTTAGCAATGGAGGAGTATTCCTTTTTCTCATATCCTTGCCAGCATGTGATGTCGTTTGAGTTATTTTATTTTAGCCATTCTGATTTGTGTAAGGCAAAATCTCAGGGTTGTTTTGATTTCTTTGATTTCAAAGGATATTGAACATTTCTTTAAGTGTTTATTGGCCATTCTAGATTATTAACTACTGAGATATACCTCTTTTTCTACAGTTGAGTACCTTGTATGTTCAATCAACATAAATATCCTTTGATATCCTTCCTACCTCTAGTTAACTAAGTTCAACATGACAGTTAATTTCCTATGTTAATTTGACCCAGAAGTACCCAGATTAAACATCATTATCATCACCATCATCATCATTGTCTTTGAGTATGTTTCCAGATGACATTAAAATTTTAATGTTGGATCTAGTAATTAGTTTGCCCTTCCTTGCAAAGGCAGGCATACCTGTTAAGCAACTAAATAAAAACAAAAGGAGAAATAGGGAAAATCCATCTGTACTTCTTTCCTGCCTGCTTCAGGGAGTATATACTATTCTTAGACTAGGATTTATACTATGAATTCTCTTAGACATAGACAGAAATTGTATTATTATTATATCATTGTTTTCTCAGCATCTTTAGCATTCAGATGGCATATAATGGAAGTTCTCTGTCTTTACAATAGCATAAGCCAATTCCTCATAATAAACCTCTTTATACATGATATATCCATTGACAGTACAGAACAGACCCAAAAGAAGTAATTTCTGTCATTGAAATAAAAGTTAACAGTAAATAACCCTTTTGTTAACCTGGAGAATAATCAGTGTTATCAAGGTACCAATCATTTGGCCATTTTCAGTAAACATATCTCCATACTTCTACCTAACATTTCAGTAATACATTCCCTATAGTTAAACGTTGTATTCTTATAAGTATATGTCCAAGGAATGCCAGTTTGTACCTTCAAAGTTGGTCTTTTACAAGGCTTTAGTCCACTTTTCTTGGCACTGCCATGCAATGTGTAGGGCCAAGGGGCCCCAACTACTAACAGTTGGCAGTGCATTGGATAGCACTTCAGCAATAATTATTGGCTCCTAAATATCAATAGTGTCATGGTTGAGAAACTCTTTCCTATGCTTTCAGATTTTAAATTGCCCCAATCAAAGGACAGTCTAACCTGTTTTACAGCCTCAGGACAAATATGTCCCTAGAGCATCAAGTTTATTCCCAGATTTTTGAAATTCATTTTAAAACACTAAAATAAATATGAATACATTATATCTAGAGTCTAAAACATATTAAAGGTTATCCTATTTTATAGTTTGAATTTCTATTCACTTTTAATTTAAAATACATGTATTTATAGAGTACATGTTTATATATTCTAAAGGATAAAAAGAAACAGTTCAGTAAAGGCTTGTATTTGAAGTGACTTGATTATTAGGAAGCAAATATTGCCTAAAATATACAATAATCTTCAAAAACTTAAGTGTGATAAAAGTGATGTTTTAATGTTTTTAAAAATATCTTTAATTTCTCCAAAATGTTCACATATATGGATTGATCATATTCATATCTTCCCCAATGCCTCCCAGAGTTGTATTCTTCCAACCCCTGCTCCATACTCACCCAATCTCACATTCTTTCTTCCTGTTCACAAGGCTCTGGGGTCTACGGAGTAAAGAAGAGAGAAGGGTTATAAGATCCAGAGTTGGGAGATGCTTCCAAAGGAATAGCACTTTGCAGACACAAAAGGCTCGGAGTACATATGTATGAACTCACAGAGACTGAGCACTATGCGTAAGACTGTAAGTTCAAGCCAGACCAAATCTAGAGGAGAACAAAGAGGAGGAGAAGTGGGCATTTAATTCCATCCCTATCATAAAAGCTATTTGCAACTGCTACCTGCTGGAAAAGGGAAAATCAATTTTCTTCAATGGATTGACACCATTGGCCTATCAAGCAGAGCCCAGGAGCAGACCTCATGCTTAAGAGTAGCTGGCTAATACAAATGCAAAATGCATGTGTGCTTTTCCTCAAGACAGAAAGGAGACAATGATTTTTATATTACTTTTAAAACACATACACACACTAAATGAAAATACAGTTACATCATTTCCCCCTTCCCTTTCCTATCCCCTAGTCCCTCTTATGTACCTCCTTTCTACTCCTTGTAGTTCATGATCTCCTTTTCTCTATTGTGCTATATATGTTTAAATATAGAAATAAAACTTCCTTATTCCACATAATATACTTGTATACATTTTCTTTTCTTTTTTTATTAGATATTTTCTTCATTTACATTTCAAATGCTATACCCTTTTCTAGTTTCCTCTTTGAAAATCCCCTATACTCTCTCCCCTCCCCCTGCTCCCCAACCCATGCACTCCCTATTCCTGGCCCTGGCATTCACCTATGCTGGAGCATAGAATCTTCACAAGACCAGGGGCCTCTCTTCCCACTGATGGCCAACTAGGCCATCCTCTGCTACATACTCCGCTAGAGACCCAAGTCCCACCATATGTTTTCTTTGATTAGTGATTTAGTCCCAGGGAGCTCAGGGGGGTACCAGTTTGTTAATATTGTTGTTCCTCCTATAGGGCTACAGACCCCTACAGCTCCTTGGGTACTTTCTCTAGCTCCTTCATCATATAACTCCTGAGGCTGAAAGAATACCACAGGAGAGGGGTATAGAAGGATTTTAAGGTCAAGAGGACCCCTTGAAAGCACATTAACATGGCTACCTAGACAAGATTTGAATTAGGATGGCACTAATAGACATGCTAACATGGAATGGGTTCATCACATGGGGCCCCAGGCTTAGCCAAAAGCTACAGGCAACTAAAGAATGCTAAGAGGACAAATATTCCTCCCCAGGGAAGAGTCTACCAACTGGTTATATTATTTAAAAAATGCTGAGACATACATATAGAATTAATGAGAGTTACAAGAATGTTGTTAATAAGAATGCATACAATTAATCTTTTATTGTAGTGGAGCATATGTTGGGCGCCGGGCACCAGGGGAATAAAGGGAGTGGGAGAAAACTTGAGTCCCACCAGAGTTCTGCTGCTCTGGGCTGGCATATGCAGAAGGACTGTGGCATGCTTTCCATGCAGCCTCTGATGGGTGTCTGGCTGTAGGAAGTCACTAGACTCCAGGTTGGCGGGTAGTGGACAAGGGGCAGTCTTAGGTACCAGGCTCTCAGTCTTGAGCATTCCAGCCACCTCTGGATACCTTGGAAGAGTTGAGAACAAATGGGGGCCCCCTGGAGTGGCTCAGTCATCCCTGGGGAAGAACAGAAGAAAGGGCAGGGGGAGAGGGAGGCACTGTGTAGTTCCCACACAGGCTAGAGTCCTTGGACAATGACTGGAATGCAGAAAGGCCTTCTGGCGGAGGTTAGATGTGGCTCCTTAGGGGAAAGCCTATCCCATAGTTCAAGCATGGCAGGCCTTGATGAGCAGTGACAGTCTATGGTTTTAGAGCTTTATTGTAGAAAGGCAGAGAGAAAGAGAGAAAGTAGAAAGAGAGAGGCTGGCCATGGTCACTTGGAGAGAGGGGGGAAGGAGAGAGAGAGAAGGAGGGCAAATGATGAGAGTAAGAAAGGTGAAAGCTTAAAAAGAGGGAGGAGGGGCAAAGCAGCTCCTTTTATAGTGGGCTGGGCTATCAGGTATCGTAGGGTAGAGCACACCTGGCTATATTCTGATAACTGTGGGGGTGGCGTCTAGCCAGAATGGCAGGCGCTTGGGACATTGTCTTCGTGACTGATAGTCACACACCTCTTCTCCTTGGGCTGTGGGAGAGATAACTTTGACAGGAGCCAGGGTCCACGAGACATGATCGAAACCTTCTGTTCCATGTAGGTGGAAATCACCACCCATTTGGTTCCCCGGGGTTCTAGACCTCTGCTTAACTGGAGACCAGGTTGTCTGTGTGCAGCCCACTGCCCCACAAGCATGTATAACAAAATTTAACATTTTAAAGTCTTTAGATGTATAGTTCAGTGGCATTAATATATTTACATCAGTGTGAAATTTTCAACACCATCCATTTCCAAAACTGTCTCATCCTCACAAAGTAGAACTTTTTTTCTGTTTTTCTTTTACTGAATAGAGAGGGGTTTTTCATACAATATATTCTAATTAAAGTTTTCTCTCCCCAAATTCATCTGAGCTCTTTCCTACCTTCTCTTCCTCTGGAATCCATGCCTTTGTTAGAAAACAAAGAGGCATCTAAAGAATAGTTATTTAGCTGGGTGTGGTGGCGCACGCCTTTAATCCCAGCACTCAGGAGGCAGAGGCAGGCAGATTTCTGAGTTCGAGGCCAGCCTGGTCTACAAAGTGAG
>NC_034613.1:116321986-116330164 GCF_900095145.1 Mus pahari
ACAAAAACAAAAACAACAAAAACAACAGCAACAAAAAAAAACAAGAATAATTATTTAAAAAGTGAAATAAGATAAAGCAAAAACAAACTAAATCAGGACAGAAAAAAAAACAGAAGAAAATGTGCCAAAGAAAAGGCACAAGAATCACATCTGGACACAGAGATATACACATTTTTACGCACATGATTCCTATAAAACTAGAAGCCATAATATGTACCCTAAGGACCTGTAAGATTTAAAAAATTTCCTAAAAAATATAGAACAAAGAACTTTCAAAGATGCCATTGAGTTCATTTTGTGTTGATCAACTACTGCTGGGCATGGGGCCTACCCTAAATAGTGGTTTGTATCTCCAATGAGACTCTTGGATTAAATTAAGTTTTCATTTACAAGTGGTTATTAACTGGAAATAGCTTCTGGGTTAGGAATGGGAGCATGTGTTATCTTCTTCTCTCAGTACTGGGTCCCTATTTGGCACAGACCTGTGAAGGCCCTGTGTGCATGCTTCCACAGTCTCTGTGAGTTCATATGCTCATTAGTCCTGCTATACTTAGAAGACCTTGTTTCTATGATGTCCACCTTGCCCACCCCTGACTCTTACTCTTTCAACTTCCTCTTCCACAAAGTTCTCTGGGCCCCAAGGAGTGGAATTGAAGGAGACATCCCATTTATGATTAAGTGGCCTCTCACTCTCTGCATGTCTGGCTCTGGGTCTCTGTATTTGTTCCCATCTGCTGCAAGAGGAAGCTTCTCTGATGTTGGCTGAGCAAGGCACTGACTGAACTCTGAGTATAGTAGTATGTTGTTTTGCATCATTTAACTGCTATGTTCCATTAGCAGAACAGTGTAGTATTTGGTGTTCCCCCAGATCCCTGGCCTATCTGGTCTCATGTTCTTGGCCACCCAAGCAGTGTTGGAGAAAGAGTCCATCTCATGGAGAGGGTCTTAAACACAATTAGATATTGGTTGGTTACTTCTACAAGTTTTGTGCCTCTATAGCACTAGCTAATCTTTTAGGCAAGTCATTATGAACTGTTTGTAGTTGGCTTGGTATTGACATTTCTCCTCTGGTAGGAAGCAGAGTACTTTCTTATACCACAAATGCTAGTGAGTAGAGGTGAAGGCTTTAGGTAGGCACCACTTGAATTCCCCATGTTCAGTGAGTTGTATTGTTGTTGTCTTTAGCAATAGGGCCTTGCCAGCAGTTTGTGAAGGGTAACTAATAATCTTGGCAATAGCCTAGGTAGTTTGGGGGGTTCTTATGGGATCCTGTTACCCAAAAACTACATTCAGCATATCCCATTTCTGGCATTGGACACTTCATTTGGTTATGAGCTATGCTCAGTTGGGGCTTTGCCTCTCCATTATTTGGATATTTCATTTATCTCACCTTCATACATGTATATATTATAAGAAGCATTTACTATACTAGGATTTCATATAACCCCTAAAACGACCCTTAGTTTTATCTGCCCCTCCCAATGTTTCCTCACTCATTTCCCTCCTTCCTCCCTGGATCTATTTGAGCTTCTAATTCAAATCCTTGCTTGCCCATCCATAACCATCTATTCTGTTTCCCATTTCTAGGGAAAACTATCCATCCTCTCTCATCCCTTACTCTCTACCCTATCTTTGTGGTTAAATGATTATAGCATACTTACTAAAGACTCAACAGCTAGCACCCATATATGAAGAAATATGGACAACCTTTGTCTTTCAGGTCTGTGTTACTATACTCAGGATGACTTTTTTCCTAGCTCCATCCATTTACCTGCAAATTTCGCAATGCCATTTTTTTGAGACTAAGTATTACTACATTGTATAAACAAACCACACTTTCTTTGTTCATTCTGTTTAGAAACATCCAGATGGTTTATAGCTTCTGGCTTTTATGAATAAAGCCACTATGAACATGGTTGAACAAATATCCTTGTAGTAAGATGGAGCATCCTTTGGGTATACGTTCAAGAGTGGTATAGTTGAATCTTGAGGTAGATCAATTCCAGTCTTTTTGAGGAACCACTACACTGATTTTCATAGTGGCTGTATAAGTTTGAAGTCATACCAGTAATGTATGGGCATTCCCCTTACTCCATAGCCTTATTATTGTGAGCCACCATTTGTTTTATTGATCTTAGCCATTCTGATTGGTGTAAGATGAAATCTTAAGGTAGTTTTGATCTGTATTTTGGTGATGACTAAGGATGCTGAAGATATGATTGTATGCTTCTCAGCCATTTCTTTCCTTTTTTCATAATTCTCTTTAGATCTCTACCCCAATCTAAACATTGCATATACATGTAATTGGATAATATAATTATTTTATAAATGGATTATTAGGCATGAGTTTTTAAGATTCATCTATGTTATTGCATTGTCTGAATGTTCCTCCTTTATAAACTGAATAATATTCCATTATATATGCATAGCACGTTTTACTTATCCATTTTCCTATTGAAGGACATGAGTTACTTTAGCATTTAACTGTTATGTGCAATACTTCTATGAACATAGATGTATACATATCTAAGTATGTAGTTTATATGATCTTGGTTATAGACTAAGAGGTAGAATTACTGGATCATCTTGTAATTCTAAATATACTTCTTGTTAATAAATCACCATGCTTGTTAGTTTTATTATTAGCTTCCCTGATGGGTTCTTGGTGGCATCACATTGTGATTTTATTTCTCATCCCTAATGAACTAGTGATATAAGGAATCTATTCATGTGCTTATTGTCTATCTATACATCTTCCCTAAAATGTTGATTAAATTTTTTCACCCACTTAAAATATGTGTTTATATGTTGGTTATTTACTTTTAATGATATAATTGTTGAATTTCAGAAATTTCTGTGTGTTCTGATCTTCTGACTCTGATGCCCAAAACATAGGTGTGGGGTTGAATTTAACTCTTGCAATCCAGGGAAGACTCATGCCTTTTATACTATGTCTCCCAGGTCTTGGTCATCTGGTAATGATATTACTACTAATCACTTATTATTGAGTGAAAATGGGCTAATATATAGCCTCCCAACTCATAATTACATTGCAAAGTATTATTCCTAGAAAATATGAACCAATAATTCAAAGAAATGTGTTATAGTCGGTGACATTTTTCAGTACTTGGGAAAATAATAATGAGTAGGGCACATTTTTGTTTCTGTATCTATACTGTTTCAGAACTCCTACACTTCATTAATTTGATTTTTACACAATATATATCTTCTTTTCAACTCAACATGTTTCTATATGATGGAAGAAAAACTAATCCTCCTCTCAGCTGTGTCTATTTCATGAGAAAGTGCTTGTGACACCCTCTCACTTCATTTTCTTTCCTTGATCTTCTTTACCAAGAGTTAAAGAATTTGCTTACAACATGATGTTGCACATTTATTTCTCTATCTGTTTGAATTCACACATGAAAACTGATGAGCTCTGGACTAGAAGATTGTGTTTCCACACCTCAGGAAGCTAGTCTTGCCAAAATATGTTGGAATTCTGTGCATGGGCAATCAGAGCTGTCATGCCACTTTAAGGGATGGGCATCTGTCTCATTTGCACATATGGTCATATTAATGCCTATATTTACATGAGATGAGTAATCATAGCTAAGATTTATATAGTACTTCCTATGTGTGAGTTTTCTCTCTTTTTCAAATGGCTTAGAAGCTACTTGCAGAGTTTTCTCAAGTCTCTTTCTGGGGTCTGTTCTCTTAAAGGCAGATGCCCAGCAATAGGCACCGAACCCAAAGGTGGCTACTCTGGAGAATGTATGTGGATCTTTCACACTTAAAGTATTTGCCCATACACATAATAAATATACAGTGATGCAAGATAGAACCAGAGTGGTACAAGGAAGAGTGATAGTGTGACTTCTTTTGCATGATTACGTTTTTGTGAAGAACTCTGAGAAGTCTCGGAAGCTGGACTTGAAGCTTCTTCTTAGAGTATTTTTTAAAAAACCAATTAGGAAAATAAAACACATTTTATTTAACTATTTAGTAAAATGTTGGACTATGGGATGTATATGCACATTTCCATTTGCTGCTCTTGTCTCATTTCCACACAAATTTTAGTGATGTGTACACTTTAGTGGCATGTATCTTTAAGGGTGTATGCACACAAGTATAGGGTGGATTATCTAAAAAGGGTACCATAGAGGGGTAAAGGGAAAGAGAGTACTTGATTGGGAATGAACCACAGCTTCTCAGAGATGTTATAGACAATTCTAATAAAAAGAAGTGTCTTATTACATAAACTCTTGAACCAGATATTATGGATTTTATTCTTGGCTATGCAATATGATATCTCTACAACCTCTGGAAAGTTATTTAATGTTATTTTTTCCAGTTTTTTCATTGTAAAATCTGCCTATATGGTACTCGAGTACTTAAATAGTTCCTGGCAAGTTGTCTGTGTTATGCAAGTTCTATCTTTTGAAAAATATTATTTACATCTGAGTACTACCGGATTGAATGTATCAATGTCATAGAGTCACTCCAAACAAGAATATCTCTATTCATTTGGCAAGTTTTTCAGTCCCAAGAATAATATGGAAACCCTAAAAGATGATCTGATCAGGTTAAAAAATATATTGAAATGCTCTTCCTAGAACATTAGAGGAAAAAAATTGGAATAGGTCACATCAGTCACTAGTGTTTGTTTGTTTGTTTTGTCTTCCTTTGTTTTTTTCTCAATATGTTAGAGGGAAGGCCACAACAATGATATCTTTGGAGAAAATGTTTGTGGGAGATGGTTTGTGTTATCTGGTGACCATCTGGTTGGAGGGCTCCATAGTCTCTTGACATGCTATAGGCTAAAGACTTGGAGGCAGGCAGAAATGATCCTCTATTATTTACATCACATCCTATGCAGCTAAAGAATCTTAAGAGTTGACTTGGCAGAACCTGTGGCAGAAGTCATGTTTAAGTAATATATATTTAAGTAATGTGCCTCTTACTCCATATAATGGCTTTTAGGAGTTAGAGATAATGGGTATTATAGAATTCTACCACAACATAATCCTAGGTTGTAATGGTTCATTGTAGATACCTTCCATATCTGAATCTGCAGAAAATCACCTGCTGTATTAGTAATGGATGACTAGAATAATTCATGGACACCCCTTACCAACAATCAGGATTTCTAAATTGATTCTGTAAAATGTTAAACTTTCCCCCTGGAATACCAAACTTATATTGAAAAAGTTATTTACTAAAAGCAAGTTTTCTCAAGTTTGTCTAAAGCTCATATACTATTGAACAAAAGTATAATATCTGACCATTGCAAAATAAGAAAATACAATCTTGCGATAAAAGGCATATTTATTCTAGGCATTATAAAAACTGGACAAATGTGTTATCAGTAAGAAGAATGTTACTCATCCTAATCAAGCCCCTGATCACTCAAGGCTGAATTTGACACAGCTGATCCAGACATATATCTCTGCCAGAGGTCTTTCTAGTGATCTGGTCTTTTTTGTAACAAGGACTAATTTCTAAAAGGTGATAGGCCTTCTGAGTTGTGGCTGGCCTATTTCCTGATGAAAGATTATAGTGTTATCATTTATCCATAGTTCAAAGTTTGCCCTTCCTTTCTGACTTTAAGGAGAAACCAGATAACACTAGCAGTAATAGAAAGTAGATGATCTACAGTTTGGTCAAACAATTTCTCTAGGTCTATGATTTTTAAGTGTAGAGTGTAGAGAGGGAAGTCCCTGGTGATATAATGGAACTGGAAGGACAATGGGAAACTATTTTCCTCTGATTTAAGGACCTATAGATTACCTTGGCTTAGACTCTCCCACATTAAGGGTTCTTGCCCCAAATAGGAAATACATAAATTACAAAAATCAAACCCCAATACATGTGAGAGAATATACTACTTTCATTTATATCAAAATGATTTCCTCACTTATAATGTCTTACTTACATATTCAAAGTATGAATTTTTGTTTGTAATATCTACTGAGACTTTCCAAGCATGTCTACTTTAAAGCAATGCCCAAATGCTGTTTGTGCCCCACAGTTTTCTTGTCTCCATCTGGGAATCTTAACTCCATCTGTTAGAGAAAAATGACAAATAGGTAAAAGCTTGGATTTCCCAAGCCTGCCAGGTGAGTGGTGTGGTACCATCCAAAAAGAAGTGGCAATGAAGGAGGATTTAAACCCAGTCCCAGAACCCCAGGATGCCAGTCTCATCTATACAGAGAAGTGTACAACAGATATCTGCTCACAGCTCAAACCCTTATAGGGGAACCAAGCACAGGTTGTACATCAGAATGATGTACAAAATCCAAAACCACTTCTAGCAGGGCACTGCCTAAATCTTTACTGAAATGCTTTCAACCTTCTAATTTAACTCTGGTGGTTCTATGTCTCTGAAATGGAATAGGAAAGGACACAGAATATGGGCCCCAGAATGTCAGTGAGTTGGAGAGTATAGTTCATAAGGGAAACAGGAAACAAAGGGAAGTAAAAATTCTGAGTACTGCCTTTAGCCAGCCAAGTGACCAGAAAACAAACCCCAGTATCTCAATGTGATTCACTAAAAGCAATGTTGATCCCTAGGAATTCTGCCACATATGATCTCTTGTGGCTCTAAAATATCACCTATTCTTCTCATTCTATTCCATCCTCCCCCAAGGAAAATTGATCTTCTTTACAAGGGATTTCCCATGGTCAGGGCATATCCCATCGCAGACATTCTTTGGGTCATTGTCAGGTAATTACTTTAGTTTAAGAATGTACTTCACTATGTTCATAGCAGTCTTATTTATAATAGCCAGAAGCTGGAAAGAACCCAGATATCCCTCAACAGAGGAATGGATATAAAAAATGTGGTATATTTACACAATGGAGTACTACTCAGCTATTAAAACAATGACTTCATGAAATTCATGAAATGGATGGAACTAGAAAATATTATCCTGAGCAAGGTAATCCAATCACAAAAGAACACACATGGTATACATTTACTGCTAAGCGGATATTAACCCAAAAGCTCAGAATATGAAGATATAATCTACAGACCACATGAAGCTTAAGAAGAAGGAAGACCAAAGTGTGGGTGCTTTGGTCCTTCTTAGAAGGGGGAACAAAATACTTAATGGAGAAAATACAGAGACAAAGTGTGGAGCATAGACTGAAGGAAAGGCCATCCAGAGACTGTCCCACCTGGGGACCCATCCCATATACAGTCACCAAATGCAGACACTATTGTTGATGCCAAGAAGTGCTTGCTGACAGGAGCCTGATATAGCTGTCTCCTGAGAGGCTCTGCCAGAGCCTGACAAATACAGAGGCAGATGCTTACATTCAATCATTGGACTGAGCACGGGGTCCCCAATGGAGGAGTTAGAGAAAGGGCTGAAGGAGTTGAAGGGGTTTGCAACCCCATAGGAAGAGCAACAATATCAACCAACCAGAATCCCCAGAGCTCCCAGGGACTAAACCACCAACCAAAGAGTACACACGGAGGGACCCATGGCTCCAGCTGCATATGTAGCAGAGGATGGCCTTGTCAGGCATCAATGGGAGGAGAGACCCTTGGTTCTGTGAAGGCTCAATGCCCCAGTGTAGGGGAATGCCAGGGCAGGGAGACAGGACTGTGTGTGCGGGTGGGAGAACAGCCTCATAGAAACAGGGGGAAGGGGATGGGATGGGGGTTTCCCAGGGGAAAACAGGAAATGGATTACTTTTGAAATGTACATAAAGAAAATATCCAATAAACAAAGAATGTACTCAAAATGTGATAGTTACTTATGAAAATAAGTAGGGTGGAGATAGAATCAAGTGATAGTTGAAATGTGTTCCTTGGTGCTCCATGGTCCTTGTTCTTCATTGTAGAAGGTACATATACTATTTGGTTGTCAGATTTTAGATAGACACATTAGCTTTGAAGGGATCATATTACAATAATAAAGATAATTAAGTGGTTAACATGTGTGGAAGAAAATAAATAGAAACAATAATGTGATTTTACATTGGGAGGAGGCTTGAAATGTGTGACTTTTAAAGCTAATATTTCTGAGACATTTTAAGGTCAACTTTTTTTTAAGTATAGAGTAGAGTTTATTCAGGGCATGGGGAGGGAAGTTAAGAGGGAAGTAGAGGTAGAGAAAGGGAGAGAAGGGGGAGAGAGAGAGAGAGAGGAGAGAGAGAGAGAGAGAGAGA
>NC_034613.1:116330189-116336710 GCF_900095145.1 Mus pahari
AGAGAGAGAGAGAGAGAGAGAGAGAGAGAGAGAGAGAAAAGTAAAGGTGGGGTAGCCATGAGCATGTGGAGAGTGAAGGGGGAAAGGAATGGGAAGAGAGTGGGAACAGGAAGGTTAGAGCAAGAGAGGATCAAGAGAGCAAGAGGGAAGATCAACTATTTTAAATGCAGTTTCTATGTGTTATATCTCATTTTATACTCAGAACATTCTGTAAAGCAATTATTAATATTGTTCTCAGTTTACAGATGAGATAATAGCAGTTTAAGGAAATAACTCACATTAGGTCATACAGCTACTAAAGTGTTAAATGGAAATGATACTCAGGCCAGTAAATGATGTCATTATAACACAAGATTCTCTGAGACGAAATAGACTCAAAGCAAAGATAGTGTAATATTAATGGTGATGAAGATGGACCACTTAGAGGTTAAAGTGTAAATAATAACTAATGAAGATAGATTTTGGTGGATAAGTTTGGTAAGAGCTCCTATGGGATCTTGATGTAGACATTTTGATTGAAGATCTATAAATCAATTGGATGGTAGGGTTGATTGTAATATTCTGCATTGCTTTTTGAGGATGTTAACTGATGTTGATGGCTAATATATATCAGCTACCAAGCCTCATGTAATTTTAATTTATTCTTTCCATAATCTTGAAACAAAATGGTAGCCAGTGAGCACTTGTTAACAATTTGCCCTGTAATATCCTGTGTATTATGAACCTACATGCTTCTCTTTTATGAACGCATATCTCTTTGATAGCTACTTTTCACATTCTAATTCAGCTTTGATGAACTTATTTTAAGTTGAATGCTACAAGTTCATATTTGCCTATATGCTCAATGTCTAGGGAAGTATATGACACACTGTCAACACATGTTTAGTATTTTGTTAAATGAAGCATTTAGTATAAATGAAAAAATAGACTAGTAATATGTTATGAATTTGCTTGCACATAAAAGAATGTCAGCTTTTTCATTATAATAGTAGACACAGGGGATAATAACAGGTCAAGCAGCAAACAGTTGAATAGGCATCTATGTAGCAGATATTATTGTAAGCTCTTTACCTACGGTAACATGTTGCATTTTATGACTGTATTTTCATTAGGTACTGCTGTTCCATAAAAGGATTACAAGGAAAAAATAAAAAGGCTATATGGTTTGACAGAGTTACCACAGACAGTAAGTGGTAGAACAGCTTCTAAACTAATAGAACACACAAAAATACATGTGACATTTTAAAAGGCAATGTATAATGTAGCTTTGAAATCCCACCTCCATTTCCTAAATGCTGAGATTATTTTTTTCAACTTTTTTATTAGATATTTTCTTCATTTACATTTCAAATGCTGTCCTGAAAGTTCCCTATACCCTCCCCCTGCCCTGCTCCCCTACCCACCCACTCCCAATTCTTGGCCCTGGTGGTCCCCTGTACTGGGGTATATAAAGTTTGCAAGAGCAAGGGGCCTCTCTTCCCAATGATGGCCAACTAGGCCATCTTCTGCTACATATGCAGCTAGAGACATGAGCTCTGGGGTACTGGTTAGTTCATATAGGTGTAAATACCGAGATTATTGGTGTGTGCTGCTATGTCTGTCTTTAAATTTATGCTCATGAGGTAGTGAACACAAATGTCTAACATTTGAATTTTTGTTATCAGTGTGGAGAGCTGGCAGAGTTAAAAAAATTTGGAAATAATGGATAAGTGTTGAGATAGTCGATACAGAATGAGAAATTGAATTGCTTAAAGACACTCATCAGAAGTGAAGGTAGCATTAAGACCATGCATGAAAATGGGAGTTGTCAAAAGATATGCTTCCAGTCTTTCTCATGTTTAAGTTTCTCCCATGTATTGAACACTGATGCAGGCATGATAAAAGTAGGCAATAGCATTCATACAGATTTTTTCAGATGGATCGAATGAAAAGACACAGGGGCAAAGATTATTTAAGGGATTGACAATTACTGAAAAGATGGATAAATGTAAAGCATGGTAAATAAAATATAGTTGAGAGGTTAGGAACAAGTGCAAATGTCAGTAAACAATGGGATTTTATTGAAGTAAAAAATTTGGTTGTAGTAAATATAATTTTTACTCACCAGATGTAATTGTTATCTTGGAGGCTTACTGCTAGGTCTTTCTGACCCCTGGTGCCTAGTTCAACTCAGCTGTTCTGGCCCAAACTCTTCTCTAAGCTGACTGATTCAAACTGGCTTTTCTCAACTTCTGACTGAATTACTCTGCTTGGCTTCAAACTGAATCTGGCAATCTGTTCTAATCTTCTGGCTCCTTCTGATTCTCTGGCTCATTCTGTCTTCACCACCTACAACCTGTACTGATAAAATTGCCCCTACTCTGTGTGTGTGTGTGTGTGTGTGTGTGTGTGTGTGTGTGAGTGTGTGTGTGTGTGCACTCACACTGCTCCCTTGAGCTATCTCTCTCTTTCCTGAGTCATTCTCTTAAGTAGCCTCTTTCTTATGCTGTTCTCATGTGAGTTGGCATATCCTATTTCTGACTCATTCTGTCAAACCTTTTTCTAATTCATCACTTCATTGACCACTCAATCAGATATCACTTTCAAACATGTCTGCTTTCTTGTACAAACAAAACTTACTCATTGTTTGTAATTAAAGGTATGTATTAAGGGAGTATCTGTATTCTGGCCAGGTCATACTGTAATTCAGAGTATGTTTGAATGCTAGCCAGATCACATAGACCTAGCAGCTCTTTGGATATATCCCTTACCAGAGCAGCCTTGTTGCTAGAATAAAATTCCTCTATAGGTTATAATGGATGTATTTGGAAATGCAAAGTAAAAATAGAAGCAGTTACACAGACAGAGAACACTTTGCTAGAGCAAATGATAGGGAAGATGAAGTAGATTCAAGAATCTTAGGGACAGATGCTTATGATCAGAAATAGGCAGGAAGATGGGGAGGTAGGTCAATGGACTAAGAGACTCTGAATTGAGAAAAATATATCTGTACTTATATTAATGTCACCAAGAATGATGACTGGGCTTGAGTAAGGGAGGAGGTGGTAAAAGTTTGATAAATGAAAAAAATAATGGTTGACAACTCTAGAGAGAGGGAGAGAGGCTAGAGTAGTCAGGTGACATGACATAAATGAAAATAGAAGTTTATAAGAGTAAATGATTAGAAATAACAATGGCGTATGAGATAACAAAGCAAACATCCTATCTCTGAGATTGTTAAGATGTGAGGAAACAATCAGCTACTACTTAAGTGTGCTACAAGGGGAACAGTGGCCACATTCCACAAGTTACTAATAATAAGGATTTTCCTCATTGTTCCCTAGTCCTCTGATCATTTTTCACGTATTGAACTGAATGTGAGGTGTGTGTGTGTGTGTGTGTGTGTGTGTGTGTGTGTGTGTGTGTGAATTCAGCAAGGTGAAAACGGTAATTGACAAATTTAAAGTAGTTTTACTTCTACAACAATCTTTTTGAATAAAATCTTTCCTCACTATACCCAAATTTATGGGGTGTTTTGCTAGTTTAAAATCTAGGAAGAAAGCAGCATATTGCCTTGGCACTTGGGAGGGGGTGGGGTCTAACTGACTCTAAAAGATGTCCTTTAATCAACTTCCTGAGGCCATCGACTCCAACATGTTAATTTCAAGAAAAACTCTAGTTCAGATGGGAGAGTGTCATCTTGCTGAGAATGTGCTTCTCAGCTAACAGTCCCTGTTCTCATGGGAGCTACAGTTAGGGCAGAATTAGATGAACACAGGTTTTTTTTTTTTTTAAATCATCTCCTTAAAAGGGCCTGGGAGTTTCACAGCTCCCTTGAACCAGCTTGGAGATGTCATAGAGCTGCAGTAATATTTCTTTGTGAATGGTTAGCAGCTGAATCAGGCCTGCTGTGTCTTTTCACACAAAGCAGCGCCTTGAGGGGCCCAGTCAGCAGCTGTCCTCAGTGAGATTGCTCTGAGAAGCTGTGGATTTCCTGGCTCAGTACTGGGAAATGAAGTTGTATTTTTGGAAGGTCTGTCACAGCTCCATTTCAGGGTAATTGGAGAGTAGTTGGGAGGTGTGGAGGGGAAGAAAGGAGAGGAGAAGTGAGGGGAGCAATGTAACAGTAGACTTAGGCATTGTTAGTTCTTTCATCTCTCCCCACAACCTTTTTTTTTTAAGGCTTTCATATTGAATTCAGAAGGTAGATATTTTAGTACATTTAAGTTCTTTTCTTTATTTTTATTTTATTAATAAATTAATTACTTTTTTATTCCTGTGTTAAAACACCATGTCCAAGACACCTTATAAAAGAAAGCATTTAATTTGGAGTTTCAGAGGGCTAGTGTCTATGACTAGCATGGCAGTAGCCAGGCATGGCACTGGAGCAGTAGCTGAGAGCTCACATCTTGAAACACACGAAGGAGGCATAAAGAGCTAAGTAGGAAGGTTTTGAAACCTCAAACCCACCCCGCAGTAGTATCACTCCTCCAAACAGGCCTCACATCCTAATACTTCCTAAACTAGGAATAATAATTCCACCAACTAGGGATCAAGCATTTAAATATATGATCCTTTGGGGACCATTCAAACCACCATAATGAATATAGGTGTTTTGCATGTATGCCTGTGTACTATATGCATACATACACACATATATGGTGCCCATGAAGGCCAGAAGAGGGCATCTCATTCTCTGGAACTGTAATTACAGATTGTTGTACCTCATGTGAGTTGCCACATAATTTTTGAGAACCTAAGCTGGGTCCTGTGGAAGAACAGACACTGTTCTTAACCTCTGATCTGTCTATGAAGCTCCTAGCACAGTCATTTCAAAAAAAAGATTCTATCAAAAATGTCTTGTCAAGCCATTGCCACCATTTATTTGTAAATATCAATAATGTTCATAAGACACATACTTGCTTGTTGATTACTTGAACTTGCCACACAAACCCCGTGGTGGCCTGTGTTAGATCCACTGAACATTAAGAAAGCTTGAGAACCAGACTATACAGATGATTACTGAATTCACATATTTTATAGGATCAGAATGATCAATGTCCCTCTTTGAGTCAACTTAGAACCCTGTGGGACTATTGGTTAAATTCATAGTTGTTGAAAGTTGGGAGTGATCCTTACCTGAGTATTCCCTGACCATGATTTCATATACATATTACTTAGTAACTAGTAAAGAAAAACTCAAATCAAGTGGGCCCAGTGGTCTATCTTCAGGCCACTTAAGAAAGATGAGGTCAAAAAGCAAGCATCAAAATATCACCTGTCAAAGTCCAGATTTATCAGTGAGTAGTGAAACAAGGGCAATGATTTTCCAAATTATGGAGAGACTTTTCAGTCTCTGTCCCTTTTTATTTCTTCCCCAGGACCTTTCCAAGAGTCTTTGGGGGTTGAATTCAGATACAAGATGAGTTCTAGATGCTTAGTCGGGACCTTCAAACTTATTTCCTACTCCCTCCCCAATCCCTACCTCCTAAATAACTGTATCCTGTCTTGGAATCAAATTACAGAAGTTTATAAATTCTAAAAATAAAGGGTATGCTATAAGAACAGCTTATGAACGACCTGAGCTGCCTAGAGGGTTCAGAGAAGGCATTCCTCTGGAAGGGACATTTTGAACATCAATCCAAAGAACAGTAGAAACCATTTGGATGAAAAAGTGTAATAGTAAAGGTCATTCCAAGGACCCAAAGGAAAGAAGTGCAATGCTAATGAGGAATTGAAAGAAGACCGGTCAGAAGGGAACCAACAGATCAGGTTGTGAATGTACATGGTAGTGGGGCATGAATTGAGACTTGTAGGCCATGCTAAGATGTAGGACTTGATATTGAAGGTAGTAATAAGTGACTAAAGGCTTTGAGCATTACCCAAATATCCGATTTCTCTTTTGAAATCTTTGCGTGTACATGTGTGATGTGTGAGCATGTCTGTGGGAGCACATGTGTTCCATAGTATGATGTTGGCTATCAAAGGACAACCTCTGGTATTGATCAACACTTTCTACCTTATTTTAGACAGGATCTCTTCTTGTTTCCCATTGCATATGCTGGGCTGGCTGGACCACACACTTCCAGGGGTTCTTGTGTCTTTACCTCTCATCTCTACATAGGAGTACTAGAATTACAGATATGTGCTACTATATCCAGATTTACAAAGATTCCATGGAACCAAAATCATATTTTTTCACACCAGTTGGTAAACATTTTACTGAGAAATCCCCTCTGCTTGGATTTTTGAGTTGGGTTTCCTATCATCTGGGTATGGGTTACCTGGTTGTGATTATTTCAGTTTACCTTTTCCCCCATTTGAATGTGTTACCTTCTCTATAGAGGAATTATAGAGACCTTTCTTTCTTTCTTTCTTTCTTTCTTTCTTTCTTTCTTTCTTTCTTTCTTTCTTTCTTTCTTTCTTTCTTTCTTTCTTTCTTTCTTTTTTGTTTTTTTTGTTTGTTTCTGTTTTTTCGAGACAGGGTTTCTCTGTATTGCCCTGGCTGTCCTGGAACTCACTTTGTAGACCAGGCTGGCCTC
>NC_034613.1:116336855-116338269 GCF_900095145.1 Mus pahari
TTTCTTTCTTTCTTTTCTTCTCTCTCTCTCTCTCTCTCTCTCTCTCTCTCTCTCTCTCTCTCTCTCTCTCCTCTCTCTCTCTTTCTTTTCTTTCTTTTTTTTACTAATTAAAAACTCCAAAAAGTAACTATTTAATTGTGGAAACATGTTCTCAAAGTTACTGTGTTTTGTTTTGGGGCTCATGCTTGTGTCTTTTATTCATTAATTTTAATTTATTTTTTTCAGTGCTGTGGATTGAAATTAGGGCCTTGAACATAATAGATAAATGCTCTACAATTTATCTACACCTCCAGTCCCTACTTTTTCTTTAAAAAAATTCACTACTTTCTGATGATGTGGCAGATATGTCAAAATCTTGAAACTAACAATAAAGGTTCATAGGACAAGCTCCTGTCCTATAAAGTAGGTAATAGCTTTTGAATTACTAAAATGTCTCTCTAATGTTGCTCATTCTGAATAGGTGGCCATTGGATCATCTCCTAAATCTAATGTGAAAATACAAATACAATGGTTTTCCCTTTGTCCCCAGTGCCAACTAAAATGTCAATATTCATAATTGAATGATTTACTGTTCTTTAGGGTGGTTGAATTTCATGGAGGCAATCTAAACAGAATTAATTGTGGGCTAATCAAAGTGCTCCCTGCTTCTTTCTTAAGTTCTCCCTTGGGCATTGGCTGCAATGAGTCGTGCAAGTCACGGAAACCTGTAAATCACGGCTCAGCTTAAAGAAAAAAAAAATAGATTGCTTATATAATACTTATCGAACACTTATACAAGATATTTTAATCTCCATAAGTTTTAGATTATTCCAACTATAAACCTGTTCATTTTGAGCAAGAATATGAGTAAGGATCAGAGGTATGAATATTAGCACCACTATTCTGTGGCTCCAGGCTTATTTCTGTAACAAGGGTCATATCTAGGTGAAAGAACTGCAGAGGTTTGTGTTGATGGCCTTTCATCTCCTATTCCAGAACTGAGGTATCCTACTGAATTGGTCATTATCTCCTCCTGTACACATGTTCAGCTCTGGTTTCTTCTCAGTAGCAACAAGCATGTATCTGTCCCATATTTCATTTTTTATTACGTATTTTCTTCATTTACATTTCAAATGCTATCCCGAAAGTTCCCTATACCTGCCCCCTCCCACCCCTGCTCCCCAACCCACCCACTCCCGCTTCCTGGCCCTGGCATTCCCCTGTATGGGGCATATAATCTTCACAAGACCAAGGGCCTCTCCTCCCGTTGACGGCTTACTAGGCCATCCTCTGCTACATATGCAACTAGAGACTCGAGCTCAGAGGGTACTGGTTAGTTCATATTGTTGTTNCACCTACAGGGTTGCAGGCCCCTCCAGCTCCTTGGGTACTTTCTCTAGCTCCTTCATTGGGGGCCCTGTGTTCCATCCAATAG
>NC_034613.1:116339738-116350905 GCF_900095145.1 Mus pahari
GTCCTGGAACTCACTCTATAGACCAGGCTGGCCTTGAACTCAGAAATCCGCCTGCCTCTGCCTCCCAAGTGCTGGGATTAAAGGCGTGCACCACCATGCCCAACTCCATTTGTTGAGTCTTGATATTACAGCAAAAGCCACTGCTGTTCTGTTCAGGAATTTTTTTCCCTGTGCCCATATCTTCGAGGCTTTTACCCACTTTCTCCTCCATAAGTTTCTGTGTCTCTGGTTTTATGTGGAGTTCCTTGATCCACTTAGACTTGAGCTTTGTACAAGGAGATAAGAATGAATCAATTTGCATTCTTCTACATGATAACTGCCAGTTGCTTTCCACCTTATTTATTTATTTATTTATTTATTTAACATATATAGACTCACCATTTTATTTATTCATACATAGATAGCATCATTTTAACTAAATATTTGAATGTGCTCCATATACACACAAAGACATTGCATAGTATAAATGTCTATCCATAAACATTTAAGAAGGCAAGCTACTACTATGGGTTTAAATATTTACTATATGCATACTTTTTAATACCTTATTTGTTTGTTTTTAGTTGAGACGAGGCTCTCTCACTGAACCTTGGTCTTATAGTTAGGTTGGCTGACTAGCAAGTCCCCAGCATCCTCCCCTCTTTGCTTTTCCAGTACTGGTATTACACTGTCAAACCCAGCACTTTTACACAGCTACCAGGGACCTGAGCTCAGGTCCTCCTTATGATTTCATATCAAGAAATAAACACCCCGAGCTATCTCTCAGTCCAGTTTTCTGCATTGTAGATATCTTGGCTACCAATTTAGTTATATTTCCTTTTAATTTGTATTCTTCATATTGAAGATACAAATGGTTTACATACCATGTGTACAAATTTCGAGCACTGACTTTAGGTGCTTATTTGCGCCAGTGAATTCCAGACCAACTGGCTGTTCTCACTCATTAACATTTTTTTCCTTTCAGTTTGAAACACTTTTTCTATTTTTTTCTAAAATGAGTTAGGTAGAGATATGAGCTCAGTTTTTGTTTTTCTGGAAATGTCTTTATTTCTAAAGGATAGTTTTCTTGAGTACAGTATTCTCTATTGATGTTCCCCTTCAATTCTATGAAAATCCCATGCTATTATTTTCTGGTCTGTACAGATTTTCCTGAGATGTCTGCTGTTAGGCACACTGGGTTGCACCTATGTGTTATTTGTTTCTAATTCTTTGGTCCTAAGATACCTTGGGGATAGCTTACCTGAATTAATTGTCACTGATGGCCTTTGATCATTGTATTGCTCAGATCTTTCCATCTCTTCCTAAATGTTGAGACTTTCTTGTTACTATTTCTTTGAGTGAATGTTATAGAACATTTGATAGTTTCATCATTAGTGTTCTTGAGACCCACTTAGAGTGCAGTAAACTAAATCATTATTCATTCAATACTGTCTATAATTCCTTTAGACTGTCGTCATTTAGTTTTATATACTGTTTTCCATCCTTTGAATGTGGATTTTTTTAATGCTTTTCCTTTGAGCCACTAATTTCTGTGATTGATATCTTTGCTCACTTTAATTTTTACTGAGTATATGTCTCAGTTCAAGAACTTCAGTTTCTATTTACAAATTTCTTCAATCTCTTTATGAAGTTTCTCTGTTGGAGTATTGACTCATGTTTTTGTTTTCTTCAAGTATGTTGTATTGTTTTTTAAAGACAAAGCTGTTAAGTTTTGTACCTTAACTTTTCTTGTGCTTATTAATATCTGGTTCGTTTCTGACTCTTTACCTTATTTTATCTAAGGAGGTGATGGTTTTCTGAAATCTCTTGATGTTTGTGGTGGACAGTGTTATCTGTGCATTGAAGGACTCATTAATCTGGCCTTGCTAACCTGACTGTGCCTAGCTCTAGAAAGTCTATACAACTGTATATGTATCACTTCCACTATATTAACACTAGGTGGCGCCAGAGTCCGGTATGGCCAGGAATAGACTTAGTACTTGTTTTTTCTGTTTCACCATTAGAGGGCGACACACACAGAGATTTGTTAAAAATCAGTGTTGCTCAGACTTAATTAAGGGAGTACCTAGAACATACAATCAGTGCCCATAATGGTCTCTTTGGGGCCAAGGCAAGTAAAGGTGTTCACTCACAATGAGATTCAACCATGCTTTGTACAGAATCACTGTTTGGACTGGTCCCTAAACTCTTTATGCTTGAGACTTCCAGTTCTACCAACTTGTGCCATATCCTAAGCCCACAGATCGCCAAGATCAATATTGCACTGATTAGGCCTAAGGCCCAGATACATATAGATTGCCTACTGTTGAGGTGCCAAGACCAGCCACATGCAAAAAATGTCAACATATGAGGGATCTCTGTCATCTTCTTCTATTATGGGCACTCTATATTTAGGCTCAGGGATATGGATCATCAAGATATTCCTAATGTTAGGATTCATAAGTCAGCATTAAATTCTAGGACAAAAACCTGTACTTATGACTTTCCACTATACCCAGTAAGTGGAGGTGTTATACCATATTATGCTGTCCAAGGTTAGAACCATAGTTTGGAAAGCAGAGCTGCTGATCATCTGAAATAGGTCATAGCTGAATGTCACAGTCCCAACAACCCACTGGTTGTGATACAGGCCCAAACATGCATTCATCCAATGTGAGCTCAGAACTCAGGTTTTAGAGTTCCATGTAATACTACCTGAGTTGTGATCCCTGTGTCTCCTTAGGCTGGAAGGTGAACAGCACAGATAGTCCCCTGGAGACCCAAAATGTTGGTAGACTGACATGCACCTAACGTATATATCCATTTCATCCTCTATGGTCTCTGGGTCAGAAGGTCTGCGCCACAGATCCACTCCATGTCTGACATCCATGAAGCTAACTCTTAAATATGTTGCAACCTGTACATAGGTCTGTAGATGATATTGAGGCCAATCGATATCTTTCTTCTAAGAGCTGTAGCTTGTGAATAGAGGCCTCTGTGTCTTCCATTGCCAAGTCTCATAAAGTAGTTATATATTTAGATATTCTTTTTCTGGGTTTTATATTCTGCTTCCTAGCAGGTGGAGAGAGTTTTGCTCTGTGCTTAATAGGTGGAGCTTGGAGGAGGAGTGGTAGAGACAATCCCTTTGCTCTCTGGCTAATACAGTTTCAGTGTCTTAGTCTAGCCTGGAGACGAAGGCTGTGGTGCTCTGCCCTACTCAGCACCAAGTTTCACCATATTGTGTTTCAAATCATAATGACTACACTTTATTCCTAATTTCTACCAAACTGGAAACTGCCTATGTCCATTCTATGCTGGCTGTGGTTGTGGGATGTGTAGTATAAGTAATAACTTCCTGCCTGCCTTTGCTTTCGGAAATATACTCAAGCTATGCAACTTGGATGGAAAGAAATGGACTTGATGCACTTCTAGTCTGTGACACTTTGTGTCTAATGTAAATTTGATATACAATTTTTCAGTAAGTGGTTAGTGGCTTGCCCTTCTTTGGTATTCTGATTGTACATAAGGTCTTGTGGACACATAGCTGTGGCAAAACACATACATTTGATGTAATAGAAAATGTTCTCTTTCTGTTTCTTTCACTGTTGTGCTGTCTGAGCCTGCCCCCCCATCTACACACACACACACACACACACACACACACACACACACACACACACACACACACACACACACACACAGAGTGATGACAACTGTCACTGAAAAAATAAAAGGGAGTGAGACATTTTATTTGGGACAGTTTATCTTTACCTCCAACTGACCTTTCTGGTGAGGATGACTGCAATGAGTCTAATATCATCTGCCACCAGAGCAGTTGTTTGAATGTTTTCTCATTAAGTTGTTATCTGTTCTAATAAGGAATTGGAGGCGTAAGTGTTTTTTTTAAAGCTTAGTCTTCTAACATTTTACATTCAGTGGAGAGAGAAAAGCAGAATAAGTACTTTTGTGAATCTAATTTTTATAAGATGAATTGGGATCAAGGATGCTGGAAAAATGTAAATTGACAACTAGTATAAGGAATTTTTACATAAGCATCTGCTCTATCTTGCTTAGAAATGAATGGGAAATCAATAAGTATCTTTGTTCCTGATTTACTTCTGTATTAATTTATTAGGATACTAAGGACTTTAATAAAATAAGACACATTCACAAGGTTTCTTTATAGTTTTTTTAAACAGTCAGTTGATTTCACTTAAATAATATTTTATTTCATTACTAGGAAGTTGATGTTTCCTTTAAATCATCCTTGCACTGGGAGCTAAGAACATTACCCATCCTGTACCAATGTCATAATGTACAAACACAGTGAGGGCTGTTGTCAAGTCACTTTAGTGACTTGATAAAAACAAAGTTCTTGAAGCAACAGGAGACTTATCTGAGGAACAAATGCAATAACACTCCCATTGTGGAGATGGTGAAAAATTTCAGAACTTGATTCACTGAAGCTTTAAGGAAGATTTTGAAGTGGTTGGTCCATATTTGGTAATGTAGATTCGAGTCTTTCCCATTTAAAAGCACTCATGCTTTGGCAAATCCATTCCATTTTCTTCTACCTCGCTTTTCACATATTAAATGTTTATACTATGGCAACACTCATTCTCTAGTTTTGTAGCTATTCTCCATGCTCTTTCAGAAGTCTAGGCTATCTCTCCATTAATCTGCTTCTAGATATAGCATCTGTAGCCTTTCTTTTTCATGTCCTTTACACAAACTTCTCTTCAGAATTTGAAATCTCACATTTTTCTAGACAGCATCCTGCCTCCTAGTGTCTTGTGCCAGAAGGAACATTGTAATATCATTTTTCTAATTCCTATATTCAGATTACATGTAATTTCTGCCTTTAAGAAGTTTGTGCTCATTGGCAGACAACATTGTGACTATATAGACACCTGGAAAGTTCTCTAATGATTTAAGTGGTAGTCTTTTAGCAGTCATGGTATAGTATTATTTGTGCTCCGGAGTCAATCAGTTATTTGTTCAAATTACTCTTAGCCTAGCCCTGTGACTTTGGCCAAGTGATTTGACCTCTTTGTCCTCTCTGGCAATCAATGGAGATAGTAAATAGGAGTCATTGTGTGCCTGGATTCTCACGATGGACATTTAGATAAACTAGCATGGTTCCTGGTACAAAAGAAAAGATAGCATTACTTCATGTACTTGTTACATTTCCTGTTTCTATCGACTCCTAAGCAAGTGACCACCAGCCTGAAGAGATTTTGATCGTGATCATGTTAAAGGGCTAAACATTCTTCCCTTCACCCTTCCTTGAAGCCCCTTTCCCTGTTTCAGATGAGTGTGGAGACAAACATGCTGTCATTCTGTGACTCTAGAGTGGCGAGACCATCACAGGGACTTTCTCTGGAAAGTGATCAGTGTTCTTAGAGAAGAGTTATGGATCTTGCCTAATCAAGGGCACAAACTACAAACCTTCCAGGTCAGCGATCACATTCACATGTACTTCAGAATTACTTGAGACAAATGTACCAATTTCTGACATGCAGAAAGCCTCATTCTGCAATGTGACAGTGGTGTCCAGTAATATGAGTTTTATCAAGCAAATGAAGTGCTTCAGCTACTGGAGCTCCCTGATCTATATTTTGAGAAACAGGAGGCTATGAATATCTTTGAAAATGAAATGGGAAACACGGAGGCTAGAGATGAACTAAGTAAGGTCCAGTTGGATCCTTAAGGAAGAAAGACTTAGAAGACTTTCTGAGAAGAGCCCTGGAGGGAGGGGATAGCAATGAAATGTTATTGCCTGTTTCCTTAGGCTTCTTTTTAAACATTTTGTATGTGTGGTATGTGCTGTGGTGTGTGTGTGTGTGTGTGTGTGTGTGTGTGTGTGTGTGTGTGCGTGTGTGTGTGTATACAGTGTGTATGCTTTCATGATTACATTCCTGTGCTTACATGTGAGGGGTCCAAAGAAAGAGACGTACACTGTCCTTAGTTTCTTGGCACAAGGTCTCCATTGAACCTGGAGCAAGCACCCCTTTATGAAAGCTGGCTGGCCAGCACGTCTTGTGACCCTCATATGCTTCCTGTGGTCTTCTGCCACTTTAAGTGTTGGGGTTATGGGCACATATAACCATGCCCACCTTGGGCATCAAGCACTGCGACCCATTGGGCCATCTCCCCAGCACCACGAATACTTTTCTTTTAACCCTAAGCACATAGGCTGTATATTTCTAGGCATCCAAAAAATGATTCATGGCCATGTGAGACATGAAATAGAATATAGATGGAAATTGTGTCACTTTTATGTCTGTTTTTATAAAATCATTCCATGTGCCTTTCTATTGTTTCTCCTGACTTCTGGCTAGATATTGATGCTCAGAGTGACTTTTGCATCAGTGTAGTAAACATGAGGAAAGATCAAGCAGAATGACTGCCTGGATGACTGACTCCTCTGACCCACAAGGATATTCATATTGGTTTTGTGCTTAAGACTTGCATTTTAAGATATTGAGTTGTCAGAGGTTTTCTGTTACAGATTTCAGTTTATCTTAACATTGCAGGAACCAGAACGATGGAGGCAGAGTATTTCTGACATGATCATCATCTTTGTTTGGATTTTTTCATTCACCACCTCCCTGACCTAATATATTTCCACTGTACCTTTATAAAGGTTTACCACTGTATTGTCTCATAAAGCATACTAATATTTCCAAGATGGTTTTGTATACTTCTATGTGTTGTTTCATAATCAGGCCCCCTAGATAGACATTTCTTTACCCTTAAATCCCTTTGCCAAGAAATAAAGGCTGTGAAAACAAACATTTCACCGAAATAGGGGAGCTCAGTTACTTCAGCCCCATTTAAGCCTTATTGGATAGGGCCAGGGTAGCCGAAAGCACATTAGAATGCACTGGCAAGGACTGAATTCATCTCCTGCCCACATCCTGCCTTTTCCCAGCTCAACACCTGCCTTTCCACTCCTGGGAAGTAGGTTGGCTGGTTGCAATTAAACTCAAGTGCCTCTGCAAGCACTTGGTAAAAACCAGTCCTGGCATAAGGATGCTCCGGCTCTTCCTCAATAGAAGGGAGCAGAGAGCTGTAAAGACAGCAGCAGCAGACTTGGAAACTTGTGAAGGTCTTGCCATTTGAATTTTCAAAATTAGCTGTTTGTTTATTTGTTCCTTGTTCTTTTATTTTTCAGAAAAATTGTCACTAATATTTCTTAATCATCTTGTAGTATAGAAGTATATAACCTTCATTCAGTGGGCCAGGTGTCACCTGGCCTTGTATATTTCCTAGTCATCTTGCCTGGCAGTATGTTCTCACATTTTGCCATCTGCTTCTAAAGGATCATGCAGCAAAATACTGCTGATGTCTAACCTTTGGAAGGTTTGTTATCTGACCTGGCCTACTATTAGATCCTGTTAAAGATGGGATCCGAGTTTCCACCTGACAACAAGGATCTCTCCCAGTCCTGAAAGAATGCTTAGTAATTCCAATAGTAGAGTAAAGATTGTAACATTGTCTCCAATGAAGTTTCCTGTAAGGAAAAGAAGCAACACCTCTAACACTAGTCCCAAGGAATCTGATACCCTCGTCTGCCCTACAGGACATAAGGAATGCATGTGGTACACAGACATATATGTTGGCAAACACACACATACAGATTAGATAATAAACATATAAAAATAAAGCACTGGTAACATGACAAATAAAAGCAAATGTGTGGCATCATCTGCTGGTGATGGAGGAGAAGAGAATCATTGGAATATCTGGTCCAAGTTAATCCTCTGAAAACATGAAGAAAATGAACCTTTGACCCTGTCATTAGAACCCATAGAAAGGAAATATTGTACACAGAACCAGAAATGGTGGAGAATCACAAGAAGTAAGATATGAAATTTGGAATGTACAGAAAAAAATAGAGAATTAAGAATGAAAAACTTTTAGACTGAAAGCCAAGACAAAGAGTCGAAAACTGGGATATCAACAGATGAAGTCACATCTCTGCAGAAACTCACAGCAGAGAACTAACAGAATCCCATACCAAGCCATGGCACTGGGAAAGGAAAGACATATTTCTCATTGATGGCAAACCCGCATTGCCTTACTAAATCAGTATACAAATATTTAATGCTATTCACTGCCTGTCTCCTTGGTATTTGTGGTGAATTTGCTGAAGCCAGCCTGCAACCATTTGGACTGCAACTAAGGTGATTCCATTATCTCCACAAACAAGAAAACAAGGCAGTGCCTAAGTAAACAATTCAGATATAATCAGGCATCACTTCAAGGATTATCTAAGACTGTAGGTGCAGTCATTTGCAATTGAAGAGAAAAATATAGTTTCTGACTAATGGCTATCAATTTTCTGCTGACAAATTTTCTTCTTCCATAACCTCCTCTGATTCCTCATGGCTACCATTGCTAGGGAGAATTGGCAGCAATAATGTTTACCTATTCTGGAAATTAACTTTTCCATTCAGTTCTTAAGGCTAATTATTACTATTATTGTGCTGGAAATGAAGCTCAGTGGCAGAGTGCTTGTCTAGCATGCATGATGCCCTAGGTTCAATTCTAGCACTAAAGGTATTATTAATATTATTACTATTGATATACCTATAGATCTCAACAACAGCAAAATATTAATTATTGATATATAGGTTACTTTAAATAAGAATATAATCCTACAAAAAACAGATCCAAAGATAATGCTGCTCAGGGTTGGATATTTGTTATGGTCTGTGGGAGACTCACAGTGTTTGTCTCCTGCTCAAATGCTGTTTTATAAAATACAGAAAGTTTGAATATTTTCATAAATTATTATATAAAGTTATATGATGGAGCTGGTTGCTATTTACTTTTTGTAGCTGATTTAACAATCTCACCTAACTCTTACTTATCAGTATTATCTAACTACCTTACAAGACAATGTATGGGGAGATGAGTGTATGTACAAAGAGGTGAGTGTATGTACAAAGAGAGGAAAGGCTGCCACCTTCAAATCAGCGATGGCATTTCCTAAGGCACTCCTAGAAGGAGACTATCACTCTTAATAAGCACACCTCTGTTTTGAGAGAAGCAAAACAGCATCTAACGGCTTGTCTGTGTTCTGCAGACTGAAACCAGCTTAGGCAGGTAGGATCCCTGAAGACCTGTCTTTTGTCTTCACTTTAAGATGCACTTTTTTCTCCTATTATAGACTTTGAGTACTTTATTGACTCTTTGCCTTTGGCTTCACTCAAGCAATGAGATCTTGCATCTGGCTCAGGACAAGAAATATATCTGCAGTTTAGCCTCCATATTTTTTGCCAGAGTAAAAAAAAAAAATAGTTCTTGCCTGTCGGGGGAATATAAGCAATATGCTCCTGTGTGAATACTTAATACTTGCCTGTCAGAAAAAGGTTACAGGAATTTCCCTTTGGGAAGGATGCCATAAAGTCTTTTTTTTTTTCCTCCCACGTAGAAAATTTCTTGCAGATGTTTCTCTCAAGGTATTGCAGCTGCAATTCCCTTTGGAAGTTCATGTACCACAAAGACACATTTCCATCCCAGTAATGCATAGCAAATACTTTCCTCCTGAAAGGAATGTTGAATGTTTTCTTACTGTGAAGGAGACAGTGAAACAGTCTGAAGCACGGGGATTTTCTTTGGAGATCTGGGATTTCAGTTCACCAGGGGCCATTCATAACCCTGAGACTGGAGCAGCGCTGGGGGGTGCATATTCTTGTAACCTAAGTCTCTTACAAGTTTGAAGTGATGGTGCTGTTTTGGGTTGCCTGACTTTATGTGTAGTATGCTGAAATTGAATACTATGACCTTGCTTGTGAGTACTCAGAAATTCAGCTATTAGGCAGACATAGCATGTGATGGACTGGTGGCCAGAATATGTGTGGATTATTTTCCAGCTCATAGCTTGTTTGATACCTGCTTAGCATGGTTTGACAGAGATTTTCTGTGAAGCATCATAGAGTGATCATCAGGTCAGAGCTGTCCTCCAGTTCACATCCTGGAGAGAACTATTGTTAGGTCAGCAGCAATCTTCATGGTGTTTTGCTATATTGCTCATAGCTCGGACGTCATTGCAGACTGCCAACCCTTTCATATACAATTACTGACATAGTCAGGACAACTACGGGCATGTTCATGAGTCAACAAAGACCATCAACAGTGGCTAACCCCTGGTAAGCTAAGATAACCTGCACCAAGAACAGAAATGATTTCCATTTTTCTTTGTTTTCAAATTAAAATACAATTACATCATTTCCTCCTTCCCTTGCCTCCCTCTGACCCCTCTCATCTATCTTCCCTTGATATCTCTCAAAATCACACCCTCTTTTTAATTAGTTTTTGTATATATATATTATATATATACACACACACAAAATGTATATGAATATATATATATTCATATATAATATATATGAATGTATTATGTCTAATATAGAAGCACAACTTGTTCAGTCTGTTTAGTGCTAGTTGTATGTACATAAATCAGGACTGACCAGTGTTCTTGAGAATTCATGGGTGTAGCTTCTTGATGTTTCTAGGAGATGCAATCTCCCAGCAGACTTCTTTTTCTTCTGGCTCTTAACAGTATTTCTGCCTACTCTTCTGGAATGCTCCCTGAGCCATGCGTGGAGGAGCAGTGTTGTAGATGTATCGGCTAGGGCTTGCCACCACACAGTCACTTGTTGTGTATATTTTGACCAGTTGTGTGTTTCTGTGATTGACTCCTTCTGTTCCAAAGATAAGTTTTTTTGGATGAAGGGTAAGAGTTACACTTACTTATGGGTATACGGCAAGATATTTAGAATGCAGTTAGAAAATAGGCTGGCTCAAGAAAAATGGCAGAAGTGGGTTTTCCTTTATGGTACTTGACCTCTCTAGCCTTCAGTGGTTGTCTAGGTGGCTACTACCAGGCATTATGTCCATCCTGTTGAGTGGTCCTTAAGTCCAATTTAGAGTACTGTTAGTCAACACCAAGATATGAGTGCACCTATCACACCTTTAGGGTTAACCATATTGGTCATTGTTTTTGTTCATAGATGTTGACATCTGGAGTGGAATATTGGTTGTATTCCTTCCTTGGACACCTTGTACTATGAAAGGTAGAATGAATTTATGAAATTCTTGGGCAAATGGATGTATCTGGAGGATATCATCCTTAGTGAGGTAACCCAATCACAAAAGAAGTCACTAGATATGCACT
>NC_034613.1:116351485-116353780 GCF_900095145.1 Mus pahari
AACTTTTGGGTTAGCATTTGAAATGTAAATAAAGAAAATAATAATACATAAATTAAAAAAAAGAAAGGTAGTCCTCAGATCAGAGACCTTCAGGGCAGGTCCAACTCACAGTCCTCCAGGACTCATGACTGAAGTGTATGCTGTCTATAGCAATAGGGAATTACTTTCAACCTCTGATGGGCAGCCAAGGGCAATAACTATAGCCTATATTGTTTGAGGAGTCTCTTGGACTCCCCTGACCAACAACATATGCCTGGTAGTGTTGGTTGTTGTTAGTCTCTGGCTCTTTGCGTGGAATATTTTCAATCCAGGCATGATAACTTCACTTGAACTATATATGTATACAAATATACATAGAATTAATGTATTATAATGTTATTTAGGCAAATAAATAATATGATTTGTATGTTTTTTCAGGCAGCATTAATGCTATTTTAGCCTCCCTTTCCCATCTCTTCCTGTATTTCTCTTTCCAAACCCAATTAAAACTTCCTCCCCATTTCATCCAAACTCCTTACCAAATGACTTACATCCTTCTATTCCCCTTCTCTAGTGTTCTCCCCAATGCCATGATCCCATTATTACTTTCCTATTTTTTTTTTTGTGGTTGTACCAGGCCATATAAGCACATCTGAAGATTTAGAGCTAGAAACCACAGATGAGAGAGAACATTTGGCATTTGTTTTTTTGAGGTTAACTCACCCATATTTTCTATTTCCCCATAGTCTGTTTACTTGCAAACTTTACAATCTCCTTTTTCTTTATAGCTGAATGGTACGGCATTGTATATATGTACTAGGCTGAGGCACTGGGTAGAGAATGTGGGCTAGAAATGGGGAGTAGGGAAGATACATAGAGGCCAAGATCAGGAAACTCAACCAGTTGAGTCCTGGCACAATATATGAAGGACCTGACTGGAATAAGACAGAAATGACTTCTTAATATGAAATTGGCCTTGACATAATTAGTGAGTCAACAGTGAAAATATTAATATTAAATACTATTAGTATTATTAATAGTAATAGAGAATATTTATTGAGTACTTACTGTGTACCAAAGACTTGTATAAACAAGTGGGAATGACTTACTCATGTAATCATTATTATAATATAGTAAGATAGTATTATTTCTCTGAGTTTAAAGATTAAACACACATGTATAGATGAAGTCATTTGTCAAGTTATATATACAGCTAACCAAATAACAGTCTTATTTTTTATCATCTTGGGAATCCATGTTTGCCATTTAAGCTCTTAACCACTAGATATCTTGCTTCCCCGCACCTACCAATGACCATAGCATAGTTTTCTACACAAGGATGTTTGACTAATGCTTCAATTCACATGCATGGAAATATACCTGGGTTTAGAAGTTCTTCCGTTTCTTTAGAAGTAGTGGTATGTTCAGCACTGACACACTGTGTGACTTCTGTAGTGCTTTTAACTTCCAAGCCTCCATTTCTACTTCTAAAAGTAACTAATTACCTTTGTTCCCCCCTCACCTGCCTGAGCTGTAAGAAGATGTAAAATAAATGCTTTGGATAGTACTTCTTCATTTACAATCTCTTTCTATTGGATTTCTGACTCACGATTGAGGTATATCAAATATTAGGTGGCAGTGGAGGTAGAACAGCCCAAGCTTTTAGTTAAAAGTAAGTTCAGGCTAGAGGAAGAGGGAAGGAGGCTGACCTCTGCACAGACCAAGGGGAACTGGCAAACTGGAAAGTGAGCTGGTAAGACAGGGTCAGGAGAACAGAGGAGAAGCAGCTTTGAGAGTGAGCTGGCTTTTTTCTTGTTGATCTTAGTAGTTTGCCTTTTCCTAGAAGAATAGCATTCTTTGAAGGAAGAAGGAATGGGGATGAAAATCAGAGTGCATCATGCATGAGGCTGTGAGAGAATGTAACACTCACCACATACTGTTATAGACACTCACAGGATCTCCCATTCAAAGGCAGCACACACAGTGATAGAGTTCAGTTCTTGATGCAGGAATTTTTCCAGTGGAGAAAATAGGCTTGGCATTTCACTGCTGTGGGAAAGACTTAGTTATCCAGGATCAGTAAGGGACACCATAAAATTACAGGGATGTACTTCATTCAAATTGTTTTGTTTTACAGAAAACCATGTTGTATTCAAACAGTCTTAAAAAACAGTTTCAAGAGGCACAATATCCAATTAGAGGAGCAACAGTGTTCTTTGACTTATTTTTTTTTATTATTTTCTTTATTTACATTTCAAATGCTATCCCAAAAGTTTCCTATACCCCTCCCCCCACCTCTGCTCCCCTACCCACCCA
>NC_034613.1:116355569-116359844 GCF_900095145.1 Mus pahari
TTTCTGAGTTCGAGGCCAGCCTGGTCTACAGAGTGAGTTCTTTGACTTATTGAGGTTTTTGTTACTCAAGTACTTTCATCACAGTTTCCTGACAAAAATGAAGTAACTTTTAGAAACATTCACAGAGAAAGTGCTTCTAGTGATAGAGAACGTACTAGATGCCACCCACTCCAAAATTTCTGAGATGCTTATATTCAAAAGAGATTCTTCATTAATCCGTGTTTCTTAGTCTGATTTTCTTTCCTTTCAAGGCCATTACTGTTACATATCTGAAGTGACCTTATGTGTACTTCCTGATTGACTGTTTCTGCTTTGTTAGGATGGGAGTGTCTTGATGTGGAGGTTTTGGTAAATTTATCACTTTTCCATTTCCACACAGCACAATCCTAGACATACAATGAGGATATGTTGCTTATAGTTGTTGAATGAATGACAAAGTGGTGGACATGTATTCTTCAGTCTGATGTTAAAGTTCTTCCAAAGCCTGTGATCTGATCATGTGGGCACGATATATTGCTTTCTTCTATCATCTACATCTATTTCTATTATATAACATGAATATATGATATATCTATATAAATATATTTAATATGATTAAAACATTGAAAGAAACAAATCTGCTTTATACCTATTCTCACTCTTTCCCAGTGATAACAGGAAAAGAAAATTCTTAGTTGTGTGTGTGTGTGTGTGTGTGTGTGTGTGCATGTGTTTCTGAATTTAACCTAACATCAAACTAAAACAACAATGTTTCTTCTAAGAGAAAAAAAAGTCCCAAAGAATCAAAATTCAAGAATGAACTATAAGTTATAGTGTAGTAAATAGGAACTCTTCAAGGACTGTATTTACTATTATTATTCTTTATTTTTACTTTTTGTTCTCAATACATCCAGACTGCAGTTTCCAATTCCTCCACCCCCTCCTCTCATCAATCCAGCCTTCTTCCATTTCCCTTCAGAAAAGAGTAGACTTCCCAAGGATATCTCCTGAAATAGGTATACAAGAAGACTAGGCACAAACCCTCATATCAAGGCTGGGCAAAGGCAACCCTGTAAGAGGAAAAGGGTCCAAAGAACAGGTAAAAGCACTGGAGACAGCCCCACTCCAACTGTTAGGAATTCAACAAAATCCTCAAGCTGAAAGAAAGGAAGAAAGAAAGAAAGAAAGAAAGAAAGAAAGAAAGAAAGAAAGACACAACATATGTGCAGGGGACCTAGCACAGCAGAAATATGCAGGCTCCATGATTGCCAGAGGAGTTGGGGGTGGCAGGTTTGTTTTTCATTATAATCAGTAGGTGGCAGCAATTTTCTTAGAAGTTAATCTTAACAGTTATGAATACTTAGCAAGTTGAGGCTAGATGCTGATAGAGGTTACTTTCTTTTAGAAGTCAGAGAACCTTAAGGTCATCTTTTCTGAAGAATTGCTAATGTCTAACTGAAACATAAACTGGGGGGAAATGACATCTGTTGAATGGAATATCAGTGTAGAAGAATTTCTAGTGATTACATCTACCACCTTTGGTAACAATTTACTCAATTGTATGTTAGTTACATACAACAGAAATGGAATGTTATATATGGAGCATTCATGGCCTGATTATATAATTCCCAGACTCTACCTATATCTTATATAAAATTAGTGTTGTGGGAATGACTGTATCAGAACTTTTGTTCCTTTGTAAGATTTTTTTTCTCTTTTGATGGAAAGTATTCAGAAGATGAGAACACAGATATGTAAAGTCAAAGTGTCGAGGGAGCACAGATAGGTAGAGTCAAAGTGTCAAGAGAGCACACATACGTAGAGTCAAAGTGTAGAGAGCACAAATATGTAGAGTTGAAGTATACGAGAACTAGAGTTGAATCCCAATATGGTATTCAATGCCTGGTTTTACAAAAACTAGTTAGTAGTTATTCACTTACTTGTCTATTATCTTCACTGATTGGAAACATGTTGAGAAAGTAAAACAAACCTTAATTTTACTGTCTCTAGTACCTCATATGGGAGTTAGACTATAATATGTGCTTAATAAATGTTGAGTCTTAGAAGTTCTATGGTATTTTTGAAATATGGTAATTAATGGAACCTTACTCAAATGTATAAAACCTTGTTAATATTTCTGACTTAGTGCTATTTAGAGGCATGCCCAAAGGAAATACCTCAATAGACTATTATATGAATGAAGTTATGTAAGAGTATAATTTGGCTTCATTAATTTTGTTCTTGTATTATAACCCCTGAGAGATATGAAGAGCACTTTGATATATTCATGTTCTCATCATTTATATCTATGGAGGTTAACTTTATACTCTAATGGCAATGAACAATGGAGATATAGCTTCTACCTAACAAGTTAGGCTATAGACACATGTAATCGTAGCAGAAGGACAATGTCTTACAGATTTCAAGTGCCCAGTGAACAGTAATGTATAGGAAAAGCTTGGGTGATAGAACACTTTAGGAATCAGTAAGATGCCTAAACACATAGGGCATGGGCTCTGGAGCCTGACCTGAGTTTGGTGCACAAAACATGGATGGAGGGAACAGTTTTGTGGAAGTTGTTCTCGGACTGTGCACACTGTGGCACAAGCACATACACAAACTTATACATACAAACATCAAACAATATTAAAATATTAGCAAAGGTATTTTGCCAAAGGATATATAGCAGAAACCTCCAATTACACAATTTTACCTTTATTGAAATGTTTGTTGTTGCAGAAGCAGCCATGTTAGGCTAGATGCTGAATTTTCATCTCTCTTAAGTATATTCATTGTATAAATTAGCCCCAAAGAGACTAAAACCTAATGGCTTACTTTTAAAAAAGTATTTCTTTGCTGAATCAGTTACTTTTTCACGTGCTAATAATAGGTGAAAGAATATACCCTGAATAGCTTCATAAAATGATTATGACTTTAGTTTTCATAGTTAATTTTAGCCTTAGCTGGTAGAACAGAAGTGAAAAGTTCCCATCACAAAAACATGGGTCTGATGGAAAGCAATCGTTTGATTAATACAAAACATTTTCAAAGGAATGATGCTTTTGAAAGCAAATGCAATCGTATTTCAAGATAAGTATGCCCATTTTGCTTTTGTCTAAAAAAAAATCTCCATATGAAGTAGTAAAGCCTCTAAATAGGAGACAGAAAGTAAGCATAGTGATGCCATTTGGTGGTTGAAGTACAGATTGGGGTGCAAGGCATCAAAATAATGATAAAACCAAATAAGCTTCATCAAATTTGACTAAACCAACTCAGAGAGAGAGAGAGAGAGAGAGAGAGATCCCTTCAGGTCTGCACCAACACCAGGTCACCTAGGGTGTGGAGTGTGGAGTGGGCGGACACCCCCACGGTCCCTACAGGACTGACCACTCGATCTTAGGATCACTGGTGAGTGGAACAAAATATCTGCTCCAATCCAATTGCTCACAGGACCTGAGAGAGCACTAGAGAACCAGAGAACTGGTCTGAGAAGCAGAGAACCAGGGCCACAAATCCCTTCTAGAGTTACAGGAAAACGCTACCAAACACTACCAAAAGGAGATGGAATTGAACAAAACCATCCANGATCTAAAAATGGAAGTAGAAACAATACAGAAAACCCAAATGGAGACAACTCTGGAGATAGAAACCTTAGGAAATAAATCAGGAACGATAGATGCAAGCATCAGCAACAGAATACAAGAGATGGAAGAGAGAATCTCAGGTGCAGACGATTCCATAGGGAACATAGACACAACAGTCAAAGAAAATGCAAAATGCAAAAAGATCCTAACTNAAAACATCCAGGAAATCCAGGACACAATTAAAAGACCAAACCTACGGATAATAGTAGATGAGAGTGAAGATTATCAACTTAAAAGGCCAGCAAATATATTCAACAAAATTATAGAAGAAAACTTCCTGTACCTAAAGAAAGAGATGCCCATNAACATTCAAGAAGCCTANAGAACCCCAAATAGACTGGACCAGAAAAGAAATTCCTCTTGACACATAATAATCAGAACAACAAATGCACTAAGTATAGACAGAATATTAAAAGCAGTAAGGGAAAGAGGTCAAGTAACATACAATGGCAGGCCTATTAGAATTACTCCAGACTTCTCACCAGAGATTATGAAAGCCAGAAGATCCTGGTCAGATGTTATACAGACCCAAAGAGAACACAAATGCCAGCCCAGGCTACTATACCCAGCTAAACTCTCAATTAGCATAGATGGAGAAAACAAAGTATTCCATGACAAAACCAAATTCACAGAATATCTTTCAACGAATCCA
>NC_034613.1:116359855-116387772 GCF_900095145.1 Mus pahari
CACAGTCAGCTATTGGATGGAACACAGGGCCCCCAATGGAGGACTTAGAGAAAGTACCCAAGGAGCTGAAGGGGTCTGCAACCCTGTAGGTGGAACAACAATATGAACTAACCAGTACCCCCGAGCTCATGTCTCTAGCTGCATATGTAGCAGAAGATGGCCTAATTGGCCATCCTTGGGAAAAGAGGCCCCTTGGTCTTGCAAACTTTATATGCCCCAGTACAGGGGAACACCAGGGCCAAGAAGGGGGAATGGGTGGGTAGGGGAGTGTGGGGGGGGAAGAGTATAGGGGACTTTGGGGATAGCATTTAAAATGTAAATGAAATAAATGCCTAATAAAAATTGGGAGAGAGAGAGAGAGAGAGAGAGAGAGAGAGAGAGAGAGAGAGAGAGAGAGAGAGAGAGAGAGAGAAAAGTGTGTAGTTGGGGCTGAGTGTTTAAGGTGACTAGACTAGACAGGGGCAAAATGGTAGTAATTTTCATTGCTATTTTCAAATAACATTTGGTGGCAATCAATGCCTGAAGCATTTTATAATGTAAGGGATTGTTTTGATGCTGCTCTCCCACCTTCCCACCATTCTTTCATCTGGGGCTTATCTAAGGTGCTTTGATTTCTCTATCAGTGATTTCTTCTCAATAGCTAACTCATTCTTCAGTCCTAAAAGATTAACTGCTTCTCCAATTGCTGTGGCCAATTTCTAAAGTTTATGGTCCATTTCATAAAGTCTTGTAAATAAGCCCTTACTTCCTTTTAATTATGTGTCCCTGCAGAATGCATGTGCCAGCATTGCTTCAAATTTATATGTGAGGCCAAGAACCAGACAACCTTATCATAGGATAATTGTTTTAAATCCTGTTAAGGCCATTTCCTTATTAAATTGTCTGAGGTTAAGAACAGCAAGTCTGACAATCAATTGTGCTCTTTTTCATTCAAGACCTGGCACATGAGTATTTATTCTATGAAGGCTTCTTAGACCAATCACCTCTCTAAATACACTTACAACCCCTGTCACACTCATGGACCAACATTATAAGCTCTGAATATTTGTGTGTGTGTGTGTGTGTGTGTGTGTGTGTGTTGGAATTAAAGTAGATTGATAACTTTAATAATGTACTTTTTATGTACTTATACTCTTTATTATAGCCCAGTGGTTAATAGGTCAAACTGTAGAGGCAGACTGTCAAGAATTAGCAATAGCTCTATTATGTGTTACTGGTGTGATCTGTGAGTTACTTAATGTACTCATGTTTCAGTTTTTTTTATCTGAAAAGTGAAGATAACAATAACACCTTCCTAATAGGATTATAAGGTCTAGAAAAGTTGGAGTGTGTAAGGCATTTCACCTACACTTGCCTTGAAGTGTTTAATATGTGTTAGCTATTTTATTATTATTGTTTTGGAAATTTCTTATTTTAGAACCATGTTAAAAACTGTTTAAAAGCAAGCAATGTCTTTTCACTATTCACATACTTCCTTTGTCCAAAATGCAATCTTTGAGGTGGTATATAGAATTTCCTAAAATAATGAGCATGGCTGAGGATGTAATTTAGTTATTTTATATATCCTGAAGTCTGTCCTCAGCATCATACAAAACTGTGTGTGTGTGTGAGATGGTACCTTTAAATAATTCACACAATGTGGAAGTGAATGAAGGAAGAGGAAGGTATAAAGTAAGTTCAAGTCCATCCTGAGCTACTTGAGTCCTTGTCTCAAAAATTTTGAAGAACAGAGTTATAAGGATTCAATGTTTATATATTATGATCTTAATATACCTAATAAGTTCTCAAAATTGTGATCATGAAAACAACAGATGAATAAGAAATGGCCATATTCCATCTGATGTAAGATTTGGTCTTGAAGAGAAGCCTCTGAAGATTAATTTTAGAATTCATAGAGAAATAAAATTGTGTACTGAGCCTGATGACACATGCCTATATTCCCAGAAAGTGGGAGGTTCAAGGTTACAAACTTCAGCTACATGGTAATGCTAGAGCCTGAGGTATCTGAGGCCCTGTCTCAAAAAAGAAACTGTGTACTGAGAAGCAAGGATGTCAGGTTCAAGAGAATTAGTTTGCTGGAAGCAGACACATTGTCTTCTGATACAGGGGAAGAATCAGCCTTAATTTACATTGCTAAAACTATTATGTGGAAATGACAGGGCAGCATATCAGAATCCAGCATAAAGACTCAGTTTGTACCCATCTGGTCTGTCTGACAGTTGAGTCAGTGGCCATATAATATGGTTTGTCTAGGCTTATAGGCAGCTGCTTTTCTTTTGCATTCATTAAATACAAAAGCATCATATTTGTAGTAGGTGGCTGAGCTGCTGGCATAGCCAGTACACAGGCATGATCATTTGTAGATACACTCTGGGGCAAGAAAGGAGTGTACTCATTCCTCATTTCAGTTTGTAGGAATGAAGGAAAAGAGAAGGGCCAAAGTTGTGGGAGCCATTGTCTTTGTTAAGGTAATACACTGTGAAAGCTCAGTGGCGCGGGGGTGGTGGTGGTGGTGGTGGTGGTGGTGGTGGTGGTGGTATTTGCTTGGTCCTAGATCACTTAATGATGTGTGGATCTTAAAATAGTTAAGTCTGGGACAGGAATGTAGATCAGTTAGTGGAGTACTTAATTAACATGCAGAAAGCCTATGTCGCTGCATAAATCTCCAAATGGTAGTGAATACATGTCATCCCAGCTCTCAGCTGATAGAGACAGGATACTTGAAAGTTGGTCATCCTCAGTTGCATAGCTAGCTTGAGACCAAACTAGACTACAGAAGAACCCACCTCAAAAGACCACACCACACCAAACCAAGATAAAAACCCACTTAAGTCATTGATTGCCAACTTGGATTTCACAAATTAAAAATATTTCTTCACCCTATCAAATAGATTGACATAGTATTAACAACATATCTTGTCAAGTAAAGACACACACACACACACACACACACACACTTATATGTCATTGGTTTATATTCTCATTTTATGAAAGAATCACTATTTTCTAAAAGAAGGAAATAGGACATATGCTCATAATAAGCCACTGAACAATTGTAGGGCTATGAACAGTACACATTTCTTACATTCTTCTCATTTCACCTTGGTCAAATAAATCCCCAGCGTGAGTTGGCATGAATTCACAAGCACACGCTTGGGAACCACTATTATGGCTTTAGTGAAGTTTTCTCATCATTCCACACTAGAGTCTTGTCCTTCATCCCTTCCAGGCTCTTCCTAAGCCTCTTATTATGGGATTGGTATTTTAACATTGATTCTTCACTGTAGCATCTTATCCTACAGATCTCATATAACTCAAAATCTAAGAAATATCTCCAGAAATAGATAGGTTCTAACATAATTTATTCATTGTGTGGGAATATTTTGAAGTTACTATGTAAGCCTGTTCAGGAGTACTGTCTGACTACTCTAAAGATCCTTAGAATAATATGTTATAACATTCCTATTTCAAAGTATTAAAGACTAGAAGTTATAGATGCTATTACTAAAATAATTTACTCCATAAAGAATAGGGAGTTAAGGTCTTTGATGTGCATCCAGAAAGCCTTTTGAACCTGTCTAGCATAATATATGAGGTAAGATGCCATTTTTCTATCATGGATTAAGTATTGAGGATGCTCCTGGATAAAACTATTCTAAATACCACCAAAAAAGGACTCAAATCCTTTTCTTTTTTCCAATTTTAATTCCATTTCAGAAACATTGACATACAATTACTTGCTACTGAACTGGAACTTGTCTACATGTGAAACCACTTTTTGAAGTATATTTTCATAGAGTATTTTCTGGAGGGGGAAAATGGCTGATTTTTGGACTACAAAGTATAGATAGTACATTACCATTTGGATTAATGGACCTCTGAGTTGTGCTATTTTACTTTTAAATGCACAGGTTTCTATTTGAAAGTCACTTTATTCAGAAGTTCCTATGGTGCTTTGACAGCTCAGTTCTGCAAATATGCAGTATAAGCCTTTGTGCCTTAGTGGAAATCTCCTATCTAGTAGGATTCCAAATGGATACTTTCTCAAATTGTATTCATGTGTTATGATTTGCTTAGATAAGAACCTGGGCAATTCCTAATGAGATCATTGCTTAGAGTGCTGATAATACCCTCCTTCAGTCAAATACATCCAACTTTGAATAATGAGCACATTTCACTTATGACCTATTGTTTGGGATACTCCACAAATTTTCCCTTATATAACTGGTTTTTTTCTTTTCAATTACCACCACCACCACCACCACCACCACCACTACCACCACCATTACCATAACCACTGGCACCATATTATTCTAGGCTGTTATTTGCATTATCATATGGGACACTTAAGTAGTTCCTCAAATTCCATTCTTGTCTCCATAATATGTTCATTCACAGAGATATTAAAATTTTAAATCAAATTCTATTGCCTTGTATGAAGTTCTTATGTGTCTTCTCATTACATATAGATTGAAATATAATTTTTTATTAGGTATTTTCTTTATTTCCATTTTAAATGTTTCCCCTTTCCTGGTTTCCCCTCTGAAAACCCCTGTTCCCTCTCCTCTCCCCCTGCTCACAAATCTACCTACTCCTGCTTTCTGGCCCTGGCATTCCCCTATACTGGAACATAGAACCTTCACAGGACCAAGGGCTTCTCCTTCCATTGATGATCAACTAGGGCATCCTCTGCTACATTTGCAGCTAGAGGCATGAGTCCCACCATGTGTTTTCTTTGGTTGGTAGTTTAGTACCAGGGAGCTCTGGGGGTACTGGTTAGTTCATATTGTTGTTCCTCCTATGGGGATGCAAACCCTTTCAGCATCTTGGGTACTTTCTCTAGCTCCTTCATGGGGACCCTGTGCTTTGTCCAATGGATGGCTGTGAGCATCCACTTCTGTATTTGTCATGCACTGGCAGAGCCTCTCAGAAGACAGCTATATCAGGTTCTTTTCAGCAAGCACTTGCTGTTATCCACAATAGTGTCTGGGTTTGGTGTTTGTTCATGGGATGGATGCCCAGGTGGGGCAGTCTCTGTATGGTCATTCCTTCAGTCTCAGCTCTAAACTTTGTCTCTGTAACTCCTTCCATGGGTATTTTGTTCCCTCTTCTAAGAAGGATCGAAATATCCACACTTTGGTCTTCCTTCTTGAGTTTCATGTGTTTTGCAAATTGTTATCTTGGGTATTCCAAGCTTCAGGGCTGATATCCACTTCTCAGCGAGTACATACCATGTGTGTTCTTCTGTGATTGCGTTACCTCACTCAGGATGATATATTCTAGTTCTATTCATTTGCTTAATAATTTCATAAATTCATTGTTTTTAATAGCTGTGTAGTACTCCGTTGTGAAAATGTACCACATTTTCTGTATCCATTCCTATGTTGAGGGACATCTGGGCTCTTTCCAGTTTCTGGCTATTATAAATAAGGTTGCTATGAACATAGAGGAGCATGTGTCCTCATTACATGTTGGAGCATATTTGGATATATGTCCATGAGTGGTATTGCTGTATCCCCTGGTAGTACTATGTCCAATTTTCTGAGGAACCGCCAGATTGATTTCCAGAGTGGTTGTACCAGCTTGCAATCCCACCATCAATGGAGGAGTATTCCTCTTTCTCCACATCCTTGCCAGCATCTTTGCGTTACCTGAGTTTTTGATCTTAGCCATTCTGACCTGTGTGAGGAAGAATCTCGGGGTTATTTTGATTTGCATTTTCCTGATAACTAAGGATGCTGAACCTTATAAAATTGCAAAATTTCTGTAAGGCAAAGAACACTGTTAAGATAAAAAGGCAACCAATAGATTGGGAAAAGTTCTTTTCCAGTCCTAAATCCAATAGAGGGCTAATATCCTATATATACAAAGAACTCACGAAGTTAGACTCCAGAGAACCAAATCACAGAGGTAAATGTTAAAAATGGGGTAAAGACCTAAATAAAGAGTTCTCAACTGAGGAATACCGAATGGCTGAGAAGCACCCAAAGAAATACACATTTTTAACTAATTCTTGGAAAACCTTTTAGTATCTGAGTTCTACATATGTAAAGACTTAACATTTAAGTTGAGCAAAACAGATAAAATTCTCTGCTCTGTTATATTTAGCAGTCTATAGCAAAGAGGGTAACAATAAACAAAGTCAAAAGTTAAAATTATATACTAGGCAAAATAATAAAGAGCCATGAAGAAATGTGAGGAGAAAAGAGGAATGCAGGAGAATATTAGAGTTATAATATAATATTAGTCTTGGCAGGGAAAATATGAAATGCAGAAATCAGATATTTGAGGAGGGACCACTTACAAAGATGTGGACAGGATGCTAGACTAGATCAGATGAGTCAGTCATCCCTGGTCTATGCTGTCTTTTCTTTACATTTCTCTCAGGACTTGAAGAGCTTAGAGGAGAAAATTTTTAGTAAAATGAGGCAAGATTAAGATTATATGTGTACAAATATCAATGCCAGACCCCCCTACCCAAATGAACTCACTCTAGTCTAGCTTAGTGAACCAATGAATTTATTGAGGTTATGTATAGGGGCCTGGATGACCAAAAGACAACTGTATCATCAAAAAGACAACCCCAGGAACGAGCAATGAATGGCGCATCTCTGAATCTCACTGTATAACTTTTGCACAGCTCCCATGGCAGGAACCCATTCTCTCCTAGCAGTTGTTTAATGGAGCTTTGGGAAGGGACATTGTGGGCTTTGTGAAGATCATAAACTTCCTGAGCATCCCGAGTTCCCGAGCTGCTTAAGGCTAATAGGCTTCCGCACTGTAGAGAAAATAGGTACACGACTTCTCTAATCCACATTCATCTCTTATTTTCCTCTGGACTCACATGGAGGGAATGTTGAGCAATGAGAAGTAACAACTTGAAATATGTACATTTTAAAGTATAACTGGACCCTAATATAAAATGGGAAGGGTTACTTAACACACACACATGTCAAAGCACATTTTAAAACACAACCAGTTAAATTATTTACTATAGGGTAAATGGTTGGAAATAGAATACATAATGAATTGATTAAATGATAAAACAATAAGTAATAGTAATTATCCTGAACCAAAATATATGACTAATTTAACTATCTGTACCTGGAAGTTAAAATTCAAACACACACACACACACACACACACACACACACACACACACACACACACACATATATATATATATATATATATATATATATATATATATATATATATATATATCACCTACAGGGGTCAATAGGACTTGGACTTGGCACTGTGAAAATTCAAGCAACACCTCTCACCCCATCGTTGTTCAATATAACTTAAAGCAATTGCAGATTATTTACTTTCCTATGAGTAGCTGCTCCAGAAGTGTGTAAAGTAATCTGGACTTGTCAGACTAAAAGATAGTTCAGTATTCTTCTTGCCCAACAAAATTTCAGATAACAGAACAATGGCATACGCCTTTCACAATGTAATGTGATCAGATCTCCCCCGAGGGAAATCTCTTCATCATCAGGATACTTCTGTGACAAGATAGTATGTGTCTCAGATATATTCAGTTATGTGCTCAGCTAAGATTGGCTTTTACAAGGACCAACTCTGTCTTCAACAATATCCTATACATCCTTTGCCAAGAGCAAGTCAAACAGCTCTGCTGTCTGGGTCCTTTGCATCATTGTCACCTTTCCTTGCCCCTTTCTCTTCCAGTATTCCTCTTGAGATTTACTGAGTTGCTTGACTTTCCACACCAACCTACTTACTAGATTTCTGATGCTTTAAATATTCTGAACTATATGCTGTCTTTGTGCCCTGAATCTGGCCTCTTGAGCTGATTCTCACTTTTTTCTTGGCCCTGACCTTTAGCTTCTGGCTCCTTGTTTTTCACTCCAGTTGTTGAATGCCTACATTTTGGCTCTCAGGTCTCCCAGATCCTTCCCCAGGACTAGCTTACTCCTTTACTGACTCTCCTCTGTCACAATTGTACATCACCCTTCACTTTTGCTTTCTCCACCTACTGACATATATTCCTCAAAAGTGACAATCTAGAACTCCCTCAAAGACCACATACGAACAACCAAGGACAGAGATTTATATTTTGAGGCAGTGTCAGCATGATTCCGTAAGTTGTTGAGAGGCAGACACAGGATGTGGCCTCTTAGCCTAGATGAACAATATTGCCACTTACCAAATGTGAAATAATAACAATAATTACTAAGAAGGGATTTTTATGAGTGCTTAGTGCCCCAGGGGCCAGAAGCCCTTGCAGTCACATGGGAGCCAGAAAGAGCAGAGGATTTGGCTGGGAAAGAAGGTTTTAAAAGGTCAGGTCATACTGACAGTTCTCATTCTGAGCTTGGTCAAGGAGAAAGGATTGCATTGACTTTCATAATGAAAAATATATTTTCTCTTTGTCAAGGCACTAGGCTGGGGAAGAAGGGTAAGGCAGCAAATAAAGGGGAAAATCAATTAGGAATCTCAGAGAGTTAATAGAATGTGCCAATTGAAACCCTCCAAATTGCACATTTTTTTTTTCATTGATAGAGAAGATTTACACAGGTCCAGAATTCACATTAGCATTAATGAGGATTTTACATGTAAATTCCCAGAAAATCCAAAGAACCCTTAATCCCTTACACCTGGATGCTGCTCTGCTCCATACATTTTCACCCTCAGCTTTTTATAGTGCACTGGATATGAAAAAGCACAAATTTGAAAATTTCCTATCCAAATGCCATAAGTTAAAATGAAGACAAGGTGTTTACAAGAACCTCCTTGCTTCTATGCGACAGAAGAGGTACCCACACCAGCCTTGTTATTAGCTGCTTTCAGAGATAAGGTGTTATATAAATTCAAAGTACAGTTATGTTATTATCACTATATGCTGTTGAATTTGTGAAATCATGCTGATTATTGGTCTGATGTCTCTGCAGAAAATTATAGCCATTATCAGCTCTTGGGATGAAAGAGAGAGGTTATCAGCTGCCTATTGCAATTCCTAGTCCACATGGAAAAATAATAAAGTATTTGAATATAATAAAGAGTCCACTAAAATACTTTCCTACTTCATTGGGAAGGATAAGTAATGAAAAATATGAACCACAGGTGAAATTATAAGGGGGACAATTTCAGAACAGCATTAAGAAAAGATTTTTAAAGTATTAGATCTGCCTCTACATTAGATAGGGCTGCTTTGGCCAAGAATCATTGTCCTGATTTAATAAAAAAAAATAAAGCAATAATATTATCTCACAATTGGATATGGTCATTATAAAAATGTACTATAATAAATGTTATTTTAAACTTAAAAAAGAATCATTGTCCTGTTAATAAATGCTATACAGATGGAATAATAATTTACTAACAATGTTGTATGAATGATTTATATGTTATTTAGAATAACTTCTTTTTGCAAGTGTAAATTCATTGTGCAAAGTTAATGACTTTATGGTATTTTCATATGTACATGTGATTTTCATTTAATCACAGTCACCATCTGTTCTGTTCTTGCCTTCCTTCGTCCCTCCAGTCCTCTTTCATTTCCACACTCACCATATTCCTATGCTACTTTCATGTTTCCTGCTCTGAACTGCAGATTGCACATATAAGTGAAAATATACATTGCATGTCTTTGCAAAATTGATTTATTTCATTAAACAAAAAGCCATTTCCCTCCAAATGTCAAATATCACTCTTTATGACTGGTTGAATTAAAGTCTTCTATATACATACACTATATTTTCTTTATCAATTCATCCACTAATGGGCGCATCCATAATCTGGCTATTGTCAGTAGTGCCCTAAGTGTGCGTGACTTCTGAAGTTTTTAAAGAAAAAACTCAGGGATTTGGTTTGGAGAGAGGAAATGGAATTTTTAGTTTGCATTGTTTATGCAGTGTCTGAGCCAAGTGCAGTGGCACTCATCTGTAATTTCACAACTTGGGAGGTCTAAGTAGGAGGATTATAAATTTGAGGCCAGTCTGGACTACATAATGATGCTCTCTGTACCATAAACCAAGGGCTGATGATATAGGTCAGTGGTAAATCTTCTGCCTAACTTGTAAATGGCTTTGAACTCTATTCCATAACAAGAGCAGTAGCAGCAGAAGCAGCAACAACAGCAGCAGCAGCAGCAGCAGCAGCAACAACAACAACAACAACAAAAGCCAAGAACCTCACCTCAGTATCACCACACAAATACCTCTTTCAAAGAGTCTAGGCCCCTGAAAAATGTTTTCAATGCTTTTACTATTAAACATACAGGAATAGGAACTATTTCAAGGCTGGCTGGTGTTAGCTTACTCTCCCTTTCTTTTTCCCTTTAGTCCTCCCTCTATCCCTCCCCACCCTGCCTCTATGTATTTAATTCTGCATATTTTTCCACACATATTCCTATGACCATCAGCAAAATCAAGTTGTAGACTTGCATCTCCACAGGTATCTGTTTGCTGCTGTGTTATAATTATAACATACTCCTGTGTTCTGTGTTCCTTAACTTCTGGCAATCACTATTATCTTTTCTGTCTCCATAACTTCACTTCATGACTGTTATTTGAATTAAATCATATATTATGAGGCATTTTTGTATTTGCTATTTTACTCATAATATTTTCGTAGACATGGAACCTTGTAGTCATTTATGAGTAGACTTTATTGCTGGGTAGAATTTCATAATATGGATATACCATGGTAGGCCTAACCATTTTGTCTATTTAAGGAAATCGAGGTTGTTTTATTGTTTTTCAAGACAGGGTGTCTCTGTGAATCTCTGGCAGTCCTGTAACTTACTCTATAGACCAGGCTGCCTCTGCCTTCTGAGTGCTGGGATTAAAAGCATGTGCTACTGCAAGACCAAATCTTTTAAGTTCAGATTCCATATTAGATAACTTGAACTTAACAGGCCGGTACTTAACATTAGTTTCCAAGTTACCCTACAACAAAACTCGAGCCTAACTCCAGCTTCTAAGCTAACCCCAACAGAGTAGTGTCTCCAGGTTAATTTCCCCTAACAAATTCAGCTTTTCCAAGTTAATTCCCAACAATCCTACCCCCTGCCTAATGACCACCAAAGCAGAGTGAAGCAGAAGAAAAGTTCATGGTTTGATTCCCAGCACCAGCCAACTATGCTAAGGACCATAGTAGCCCTCCAATTAGATGTTTACCAGGCTAGAAACACCCCCCCCCACACACCCTCTACCACTTGTTGCTTTCTGTAAAGCCCCACCCCATAGATCTTTGAGCCTCCTCTCCACTAAAACCATCCTGCATGTTGTTGGTGGGCTGAGGAGCCCAAGGTAGCACAAATAAACATCTCTTGTGATTTGGATCAGATCCTGTCTGTTTTTTCTTTTTTTTTTGGAGTGGTGGTGATGGTGGTAGTGGTGGTTCACTAACACTGTCCTGCAGGGTTGTTGTTTTTTTTTAATTCTCTTTTCTAAATTTTTTCAAAAAATATCTAATGAGTATAGATGCCTTGCTTGCATGCATGTCTGTACTGCATGCATGACTAGTGCCTATGGAGGGAATTTCATATCTTCTGTACCTGCAGTTACAGAGGGTTGTGAGCCATGATGTAGGTGCTGGTCTTCTGGAAAAGCAGCCAGTGATATAAACTGCTGATCTGTAGGAGGAACAGAAAGCCTCACGTGGCAGTGGTGGCTTTCTCCTTACAAACATCTAGCCCAAACAACCTAGGAGGCAACTTCCACATGAGGACCTAACTGAAAACTGTCTGAGAGCCTAGAGAGTGGTGATGTAGACAATGCCAGCCAATTGAAAGCTGCCACTTGGAAGACACTCTTGCTTGGGAACGATGGGACATAGGTAGAGGGTATAAAGGGCTCCCTGAGGAGCTTGCCACATCGTTCTCACCTGCTCCTGGAGTTTGAGCCTTGAGTCCACCTTACCTGCAACCCCTAAGGTCAAGTTAGGTCTGATGGTGGGCACTCCAGAATGTAAAGCAGCACTGATCCATCTCCCCAGCTCCCAAACTTATTTTTTTAATTATTATATTAGATATTTTCTTCATTTACATTTCAAATGCTAGAATGACCCCTATACCCTCCTCCCACACCCTGCTCCCCTGCCCTCTCACTCCCACTTCTTGGCCCTGGCATTCCCCTGTATGGGGCATATAAAGCCAAACTTACATTTTTATAATAAATGAAACTGTTGTAAACATTAATGTACAGGAGCTTCTGGTGTGTGTGTGTGTGTGTGTGTTGCATCCATGTTCACTATGAGTATGTGTGGAATGTGTGTGTGTGTTCATACAGAGTTCAGAAGATAAACTTAGGAATCATTCCTCATGTCCTGTCATTCACTCATTCATTTATCACTCATTCTCTCTTTTCTTGAAACAGAATCTCTCACCAGCCTGGAGCTTACTAAGTAGGCTACAGTTGTTGGGCAGGAAATCTCATGGAGCCATTGTCTTTGCCTCCCCACTGCTAAGATGACAAGCAGCTACTACCATTTCTAGCCTTTTAAAAGTGCAGATGCGAAGACAGACTTAGTCCCTTTTGCTGAGAAGGTAAGCACTTTATAGACTGAGGTATCTCAGCAGTCTCTATGCACAGGTTTTTTGTTGTTGTTGTTTTGTTTTGTTTTGTTTTTTCTTCATGTTTATGCTTTATTTAGTGTTTGTACTTTTTTACAGCACTGGGGAATTATGCACAGGTTTTTAATATGAACCTAAGTATTTCTCAAAGATGTGTCTAGAAGTGCATGTACTTAGAGTCATATGGGAGTTGTGCATTTTGTTATGAAAGAATTATATATTATTTTCCACAGCGACTACACCATCTACATTAGCAGTCTATTGAGAGATTCATTTCATGCTAGCCACATTTCTAATCCCAAGTATTTGGCATATATTACCCCATTTAATCTTCAAAACTATCTATTATAAGCCTTGACCAAAATTGGGGCCCAGAGAAGTTAAATAGTATTTAGCTAGAAAGTTGTAGAGGTAGACATGAGCTGGTGTCATTCTGATTCTAGACACCATATATTCTTTTATTTATTTATTTATTTATTTATTTAATTATTTATTTATTTATATATTTCCTTTATTTACATTTCAAATGCTATCCCAAAAGTTCCCTGTATTCTCCCCCTGCCACTGCTCCCCTACCCACCCACTCCCACTTCTTGGCCCTGGCCTTCCCCTGTGCTGGGTCATATAAAGTTTGCAAGACCAAGGGGCCTCTCTTCCCAATGATGGTCAAGTAGGCCATCTTCTGCTACATATGCAGCTAGAGACACGAGGTCTGGGGGTGCTGGTTAGTTCATATTGTTGTTCCACCTATAGGGTTGCAGACCCCTTCAGTTCCTTGACACCATATATTCTTAACAATGATTGTCTACCTTAACTAGTCATTTCTAGAAGAACCCAAAGAGTGCAGGCAAGAAGCACTGAAATGTACTACACAACAAATAAACAATACAGAATCCCCATTAAAGGGTACTTATTTAATATTCTGGCTTATTCAGGATGTTGATGAGAAGCTGAAAGACCAGTTTCTAAGTTCATTGGAATATACCCATTCCGTCTTTTGTTTTTGTTTTGTTGTTTTTTTGTTTTTTGTTTTTTGTTTTGACTTGGAATTTATACTAGTAGTTTGGCTGAAGTAGGATCAGAAACACAGTAATCATGTTATCTAAATACGCAAGCTCACATTCAGGCCTTTTCTCTAGCTTTGTGACCATTAGCCAGGCACTTCATCTCACTTAACTCAGTTACGTACTCATCTGTGAAATACGCTAATAGCACCTTTTCATGGAGACTTTGCAAAGAATAGATAAACCAATGGATATGTATGTACTTCATGAGCTCTAAGCACTATATAATTATACAGGGTTAGTATTGTCAACATCTAAAGTGATTTATTAGGGCTACAGATATTATAGTCATATTAAGTTGGACATGCTAAGAAAATCAACTTGTAGAATTGTCTCTAAATCTAATCTTGCCTTTTCTTTAAGTCTATCCAACCCAACTGGGAGATATCTAGAAGGACGCTAAAAGTACAAATACCCAATTTGATTTAAAATTCAGTCTGATTTGGTAATTGAACCTAAGGATTTGCAATCTTGTACAGAATAGAACTAGATAATAAATAGTTCACCATTTGTGGACCCTGTGTTCCTGGTTGCAAGTACTCAACTGTGAAATCTCTCATATCTATTGGTGATATATAAACAGAGGTAGTGGTCATGTTAGAATTGTCCTTTATTTAATAAACAGATGACAGATTTACCTCATGGGCCACACTTTCTCAAGTCCCCATTTAAATGGGCCTTTTAGATAGTCTTTAGTTACTCTAGCATAAAAATGCCACCTCACAGACATATTCCCTCGTTTATTTTGCAATATTACATCTAGGTGTATACAGAAAAAGATAATGAAACACTCGATGTCAAAGGGGAGATTGTGGTTATGTTAACATTGGTATTCTGGTGGTTGCCTGATATCTCTTGACATCTGTTTGCTGCTTGGAACACAGCAATTTCATCATCCGTGATTTTATTTCCCTTTCTTTGATTGGCCAGAGCCTTCTAATGTAGTCTAGTTGTCTCTATTTTCTGTCAACCTCCACTGCTCATGGACTCTGGCTCTCTTTAACATGAGACTGTCTGGTGTCTGTAGCAGTCTCCTTTATTTGGAATTGTGGTTCTCGTAACAAACTGTGGCTTTCACTTCAATGGACATTCCTCATGGAAAGTAAAGGCAGATAGATAAAGTCAAACTTGAGTTGTCTCTCGGACTCACTAAAGAGTCATCAATAGAGCTGACCCTGAACTTGAATTCACAGAGAAGTCTAGTTTGCACTCTATGTGTTCAAATGGAAAGTGGTCTTACTTTCATTTATTTTATTCTGTTTTTTTTCCATGTGAACTTAGCTCCCTTCCCTACTTTCCCCTTTTGTTTTCCTCCTCCCACAGTTCCACAAGCTGGGAAGGTAGAATTCTTGCTTACTTCCCTAAGATTGTATATGCTGTGTCACGTGGTTGGCTTAACTTTCATAGGTAAATGGATGACTTTTCTAAGTCAATCCCTGAGATTGGTCCTTCAAAATTAGCCCTTAATTTGCTGAACGGTATTAAATAATTTGTTTTAGTTTTCAATCTCTCTCTCCCTCCTTCCCTCCCTCTCTACTCCTTTCTCTCTCCACCTCCCTCCCCCCTGTCTTTCTTATGTTCCTGTGCTCACCTATGTCTGCATGCATTATTGTATCTTTCTCTATCATTCTGTATATGGTCTCTCTGCGATCCTTGAGCTTATCATTTGGGCTAGACTGCTGGCCAGTGAGGTACTGGTATCCACCTGTCTCTTCCTCCCAACCCCCATCCAGTTCTTTAGTTACAGATGTGTGCCACTACTCTTGAGCTTTTTATGGATGGTAAAGATCCAAATACATTTCTTCATGCATTTTATCCACAAATCTACTTTCTCAGCCCAATAATTTTACATATGTGATTAATGTTCATTTTCTAAAACAGCAGTTATGCATATTCAAGAGATATAACAATCTATATACATATTTTACATAGAATTACATATAAACTATTTATATGTAATATTTATTTATTTATTTATTTATTTATTTATTTATATGTGTATGTCAACTTTAACAAGAAACAGAAAAGTGTAGTTACATTTAGGAAGCAACAGAATTTCTCAATTAGAGACTATTGACAATCTCTCTAGACAGTAGCCTGCATTGTAGAGTTATTTCTCTACTATATTTTTCTGTATATTTTACAAAGAAATATCGCTCCTGCTATAGAAGCTAATCTCTTTTGTTATTCATTATCCATTCACTCCTGATCCTACTGTTTAAGGCAAAGTAAGGTATATGCCAAACACTAAAAAAATTGCTAAAAAGGAATGTAAAATTATTTTCTTTTGGATGATTTTTTAACCTCTTGTCAGGGTTGATGTGACTATGGGAAGGAGTAAAATGTGATTAAAACATCAAATGTGAAGCCATACATGTCTGGTTTTAAGTCTCCCTATCACTGCTTACTAGCTATATGACTGGTTAGTTGTGTAAATCCTTAATGCTTCAGTGTCCAAAACTATGCAATACTGATAACGGTAGCATTTAGAATTATATTAGAGTGAATAGGTAATAGATATGTAGTAACACCATATTTGTTTGTTTCTAACCAAGCTATGAACTATTTAGTGCATCTGGGTCATTATCTGGTCATAATCTTGGTACATGGATTCAAATTCATTTCCTCTGGGAGAGGAGGAGGTATACAAACCCCAATGCTACTTGGTAATCAGGAGAAAGTAGAAAAGCAGGAGATGGGGAAGTCTGAGATTTTCTTCTTCCAGATGTATACTTTATCTGCCACAAAGTAGAAAGGGAAAAGTATAAGGAGAAAGGAAACTAAGAAGAGACAATATAAAGTAGCTCAGAAATTGGGGAATTCAACTGAACTGATGCAGAAGACAGTTGCGTACTTTCCCCACACCTACCTTGCACCTTGGTTCCATGGCAATTAGAGAAGACCACTGTGATTTTTGCCCAAAATCAAAGGAAGCTGGTGCCTGTTGACCACATGAAATCCAGGCAGGATAGTTACACATGGCTATTCTATAGAAGCACACGAGAGAATACCCGTGGAAGGAATGTTTGATGTTTTGCAAATAACTCTGCTCTGGGAGAAGTGTGGGGGCAGGTCAGCAATGGAAAAAATATCATATTTATTTGATTTGTTGTGTTACCTGTGTATATTGAAATAAGGAGGAACAATTGTTTTAAAGATTGAGCTCCAATCACAATTTGTTACTTATGCGCTGCTTTGATTCTGTCCTTCATACTGACAACTAGTTTACAATAGGCAAAAAATAGTGTCTTGTGTTTTTTTCCCTTTTGGTTGCACTCAGCAGTCTTATTTTTCTTAAAATTATTTCTGAGTTTTGTGAATTGTGATGCATATCTACTGATCTCTGCAGCAAAGGGATAGGGGTATGGGAATAAGAGCTGAAAAATATGAGGTGAAAGGTCAAGTACCTAAGGTATTCCGTTCTTCTCTAGGGCAAAAGTCAGCTAATGAATGTGGAAGGCAATGAGACAAACTCCAGTGTGTTTTATAATGGGATGGCATGCAAGTCACAATGACAATCTGCAGTCCTCTCGCAGCTCTCCAATCCCTGCCAAATGCCACTGAACAAGTACTCTGACAAGTTAGAATGAGACTACCTCACACTGAGGAAAACTCATTCTAAAATGTCTGTCTTCTCTTAATTGCTAAGGAATAGGAGAATGGGTCTAAGTTTCATGTATATTGAGGGTCAGCAAGTAGAAAGGCAGATGGGGATGAAATACACAACTTGATTTAGAGTCTATAGCTGACACCTGATATTTAAATAAATCTGTTCTGGCCAGTGTCTCCAGGCTCTCTAATTTTTGCTGCTTTGAGAGTAACTTTCTGTCATGGCTCTCAGAGAGTAATGTATTCTAAACAAAATCAGACATCTCTATCTCTCTTGCCTGATATTTCATTTAACCAAAGCTACTCCTTATATAGACAGATGGGCCCACAGCAAATACTTAAAGGTGTCTAACAGTTAGGGACAGGTACTTCAATAAAGGCAGTTTGCAGACTGATGAACGAATGCTTGATTCCACCAGTTTTCCTAAAGTGGTTTTGAAAAGGCTTGCAGAGATACAGACATGAGTGGTCTCTCTGTCACCCCACTTCTATGACTTTGAACCCCAGAGACAAAACACATCAATGAGAGGGGCAGTCTGCTTGTTAGTTCTGAGTCTTATTTAATAAGCACCAGGATTGTCAACTTTAGGTACCAAACCATGGCACAGCATCCAAAAAGCACTCAACCGGGAGGGATGAAGCATTATACTTTCAACTATCTGTGAGGGCAACTCAGCACAAGGATGTAGGCTCTGGATAGAACAGCAGGACCCAAGTTCCAGTCTTCACTCAATTATTTAACTTTTGCCCTATGAATGAAAAAAAAAGTCTGTTAAATGAGGGCACAGGTAATTTCACAGAGGTATTGTTGAGGAATCAGCTAATTAAAATAAGTGCTTTAAAGAATATGTGTAATATATACATATATTGTATATATATATATATATATATATATATATATATATATATATATATATATATAGTGTTATCTGTCTGTCTGTCTGTCTGTCTGTCTGTCTGTCTGTCTGTCTATACACACACACACAGCCATGTTCAGTGCCTCCAGGTACTGGAGTTAGGTTTTATTTTTGATCTTTTTTTGTTTTGTTTTTTTGTTTTTCTAAATACATTTGTTTATTGGATCTTCTTTTTAAGATCCTTAGATGGCACCGACAAAACTAAATGCTGCTCTAACCCTACCACACCAGGCTTTTAGCCCTGAGCATGTTATCTGAAATATGTGAAGGGATGCTTGCTTCTAGAGTTTGCTAAAAGTAGTATTTTGGTATCTTTCCCCTTGTGTTCACCTTTTTTTGACATGAGAACAGTGCATCTCAAAGTGTGGTCTCTCCACCACTTATGCCCAGGTTTCTTTTATACTGTGAGCTGTTTTCTTATGATTCTTACCTGGTGAAGATATGAAAACTCAAATATGAATTTGTCCAATAAAATTTGAGGCCTGGAATATTAAGTTTGTCTAGAGCAAGAGGAACTGATGAATTCATTTTTTGGAGGAGGAGGGTCAGTCTAAATATTAGTGTCCAGAAAATACATTTATGCTCATTAGCATTGTTATTTCTGATTTCTCCCTTTTATCTCTTATTACAAGTATGGGCTACCTTGTGCACTGCAAATTTACCTTTGATGAGAGAAAGTATGAAACTGTATATATACTTCCTTTCCACATATTTTTACATGCAAACAGGTGTTTTCTTTATTCCCCTTTTCTGTGCACAGAGAGTTAGTTTTAAACTGTGGCTTGAAAGTCAGAGATAGACAGACATATTTGCATCAACAGCAATTCTCAAACTATGGTACTCAGCTCAGTAGAATCAACATCACCTTGGAGTTTGTCAAATATGCAAATACTCAACACCCTGCATCCTATCCTGTAGACCTACTGAATCACAACTTCTGGTGGGTTCAGCATTCTGTTTTAACAAGCTCCCAGGGGATTCTGATGTATGGTGAAGTTTAAGAACTACTGCCTAAAAGAATTTTCTAGCCCCAAACTGTGTCCTCTCTAAGCCTAGAGGCAGCTGGAGCAGTAAAGTGGGGGTTGATTTAAGCAGAAAAAAACAGGGGCCTCACAATATAGAAATAATTATTTAATTGTAAAAGCCTTATTTCGAGTATTTGTGCTTGAGGGAGATCAGACTTAAATAGCAATTCTTACTTAAATAGCAATTCTCCTAAAAAATGACTATAAATATTACACTTATACCATATGTACATATAATTTCAACATACAACTGCTTATGTATATAAGTATGCATATAGATATGTGCATCTATATATGCTATTAAAGTCAGCCTTTGTAAACAATAGGAAAAGAGTAGAAACATTTAGGAAATGATATAATTGTAAGCAGTAATTATTGGTGAAAATGCAGTCCTGGAAACAAACATAAAATACATACTAATCAGCAAGTCCACATGATATGCATTTTGGGGTCTTGAGGGAATTCATTAATGTTGTCAGTGGGACATCGACAACTGGAAAACCTGACAGAACTCACTTGGGTAGGCACCATGGTTTGCCTTGTCAGCATTCTGCAGGATGCAGGTGTATCCACAAGGTTCCTTTGTCCATTGTTCCTCCCTCCCACCAATGAAATAAAACACACTATTTCTAGATGTGTATGATACCAATGTCAACAGACTGTACCTTTTAAATGTTCTTTTAATAAGCGGGATGTTCTGAGCATTGCATACTGTACCCTCAGTTCCTGGTGTGTAACACATGGCAAAAATGAGGCTCCCCAGGCCTGCATGGGGAAGCTGGGGCTATCTGGCCTTCAGCTGCAAGATTCGCTGTTTTATGATCTGGTAAAAGGACTAGAAAGGACAAACCGTGTGTTTTCATATAGATAAGAAGTTTGAGTGGAAGGCACAATCTATTCCAGTGATGTTCTCTCCACTCTCATGGGCATGGCACTGAAAATGTAGGTAGAGTTCACAGATAGTTGACTAGAGATGAGAGTTCCTTGGAGAGAAATGAAAGCTCTGATTTTTGTTGCTTATGGAGAATAATGAATCCAGTTGGGTCAGTTTGTGGTCAGACCCAAGATTGAGGTATGCAAGGTAGAAATTTGGAGGATTCCTTTAACCAATTTGCTGACGTCTCCACAGTGCATTAGTGACTATATTCCCAATCCTACCTCCATGCTATAGCGATATTGCCAGCCACTCAGTTCAGAAATTCCTGGGAACAAAGTTGGGTAGGTGCCTTGACCCACCCTGAAAATAAAGAAGTTCATGTGCATTTTATTCACAAATGTGGTGATGGTTAATTCCAGAAGGTTCTGAATGGGGGGGGGGGGTTGAATCAGCAGTGTTCTTGCCCTGGATCCGTATATATATATATTCTTACCCAGATTGTCTAACATTTTAATGCATGGTAGCCTTTAACTCTTCTCATTATGTTGTACTATTCAACTTTTAAAATCCATATTCACATATAAAAGAATCAAAGTTATATTTATATAGGCCACTTATATCAGAGCAAATGGAAATTAGTGAAAAGATTACTAATTTTAGAGATACTGGATCTGGGTCATTGTCTATGTACTACTTATATCTGGCCTGATCATTTGAGTAGAACTTATTTGAGTCAGTTTCTTACATTGAATGATATGACCTACAAAATCTGCATTGACCTCTTACATTCTGTAATATGCTCATAATGTTCCTTAGCGTAAAAGTTTTTTTTTACCATTTGTTGTATTAACTCTTTTTAAAGATCAATTTCAGTTTTATATGTGTGTGTACATGTATGCATGTGTGTGCATGTTTGCATGTGTGTGTTTATGTGTGTGCCTGCAGAAGTCAGCAGAGGCTGTCTTATCCTCTGGAGCTAGAGTTGGAGTTAGTGTTGAGATATCAAATGGAGTCCATGGGAAGAGCACTAAGCATTTTTAGTGACTCACTCATCTCTCTCTCTTGTTTGGACTCAATAATAATGAAAATTCAGGCCTGTTTGTGGTATGCAGACCACATTTTGCTAAGCCATGAAGATGAGGTTCCTGTTCAAAGATGGAGTGTGGAAAGTATTTGCATCCTGAGTGAGCAAAACCAGTCTCCTAGATCCTGTGTAAGAATGGCCTCCTTTTGATCTCCACTTCTTAAAGTTCTGTGCAAAATCTTAATGCAGAGACTTGGAATATAACCTTTGTTTACATAAATTGCCTGTTTATTATATAATATAAATGAGATTGATTTCAATGCAGAGGAGAACCAGTTTGATTTTAAATTGTTTGAATCTCAACTTCTGCATCTGTCAAATAAGGATGCAGTCATTAAAGCATTCTTCCTCATTCAAAGTTGGTGCAGAAGGGAAGGATCTAAAATCAAATAAAAAAATCTATTCTGAATTGTGTGAGGTGAAATCTCAGGGTTGTTTTGATTTACATTTCTCTGATGACTAAGGATGCTGAACATTTTTTTAGGTGCTTCTCAGCCATTTGGTATTCCTCAGTTGAGAATTCTTTGTTTAGCCCTGTACCCCATTTTAAAATATGGTCATTTGGTTCTCTGGAGTCTAACTTCTTGAGTTCTTGGTATATATTGAATATTATCCCTCTATCAGATTTAGGATTGGTAAATATCATTTCTCAATCTGTTGGTTGCCTATTTGTCTCATTGACAGTGTCCTTTGCCTTACAGAAGCTTTGCAATTTTATGAGGTCCGTTTTGTCAATTCTTGATCTTAGAGCATAAGTTATTGGTATTCTGTTCAGGAAAATTTCCCCTGTACCCATGTGTTCAAAGATCAGAAACTCAGGTGACAGCAGATACTGCTGAGGTTGTAGAGAAAGAGGAACACTCCTCCATTGCTGGTGGGATTGCAAACTGATACAACCACTCTGGAAATCAGTTTGGCAGTTCCTCAGAAAATTGGACATGGTACTACCTGAGGACCCAGCTATACCACTTCTGGGCATATACCCAGAACATGCTCCAACATGTAATAAGGACACATGCTCCACTATGTTCATAGCAGCCTTATTTATAATAGCCAGAAGCTGGAAGTAGCCTAGATGTCCCTCAACAGAGGAATAGATACAGAAAATGTGGTACACTTACACAATGGAGTATGACTCAGCTATTAAAAACAATGAATTTATGAAATTCTTAGGCAAATGGATGGAACAGGAGGATATCATCCTGAGTGAGGTAGCCCAATCATAAAAGAACACACATGGTATTCACTCACTGACAAGTGGATATTAGCCCAGAAGCTCAGAATACCCAAGATACAATTCACAACCCACATGAAACTCAAGAAAAAGGAATACCAAAGTGTGGATACTTCGGTCCTTCTTAGAAGGAGGAAAAATACCCATGGAAGGAGTTACAGAGACAAAGTTTAGAGCAGACACCGAAGGAATGACCATCCGGAGACTGCCCCACCTGGGGATCCATCCCATATACAATCACCAAACGCAGACACTACTGTGGATGCCAACAAGTGCTTGCTGACAGGAGCCTGATATAGCTGTCTCCTGAGAGGCTTTGCCAGTGCCTGGCAAATACAGAAGTGGATGCTCCCACTCATCCATTAGACAGAACACAGGGTCCCCAATGAAGGGGGTAGAGAAAGGACCCAAGGAGCTGAAGGGATTTGCAGTCCCATACACAGAACAACAATATGAACTAACCAGTACCCCCAGAGCTTCCAGAGACTAAACTACCAACCAAAGAAAACACATGGTGGGAATCATGACTCTAGCCGCATATGTAGCCCAGGATAGCCTTGTTGGTGATCAATGGGAGGAGAGGCCCTTGGTCCCGTGAAGGCTCTATGCCCCAGTGCAGGGGAATGCCAAGGCCAGGAAGCAGGAGTGGGTGGGTTGGTGAGCAGGGGGAGGGGGGAGGGCATAGGGGATTTTCGGAGGGGAAACCAGGAAAGAGGATAACATTTGAAATGTAAATAAGGAAAATATCTAATAATAAATAAAAAATAAAAAATCCTAATTTTACCTAATTTTATTTTAATTTAAAGCTAAGCAATTACTTTTAAAAGTTCTTTTAAAGCCCAATATAGCATGTAGTATCTCCATAGGAATTTGAGAATTAAATGCTTTTTCTTGGTAGAATATTTTACCTATATCAGCACCCTGATGCATCACTTCTTCCTTCTCTTAGTTAACTGGGTGGAGTCATATAAAAGCTCACCTCAACTCCAAAGGATGCTAGGAAATAGAAAGGACTACATAAATGTCCTTTTGGTATAAATATATTCCACTATAACTTCCAGTCACAATTTTTGATGATCATGCTATTCCTGGCAGAGTTTATTTTCCTTTATTGTTTTACAACTTTTGCATATATTCACATAACTTCCTGGAATTGTATTCTTTTTGCCTGAAGAACTTACTTAACATTTTTTTGTACTGGCTCTAGCAACAACTTCTCTCAGCTTTTGTCTGAACATGCCTTTATCTTTCATTTCTGAAGGACGTTTTCAGTGAGTATAGAATTATTGGTTGCTAGGGTATTTTTTTTTAATTTTAGTATCTCAGTATCACTTCATTGTTTTCTCAGTAGCATAGCATTGATAGTGTTTAAAATATGAATACAACTCTCCCAAATCCACCTGCATTCCTAGCTAATATATTCTTCATTTATCTTCCAGTATAGTCCTATTAAATTTTTTACACAATGAAATATCATTTACACTATTTTAGTTACTGTACCTCTATCCTCTAAGTCAGTTATATCATTATGCTATATTTTTTATTTAGACCTATAAGGAAGTTATAATATGTCAATTTAATTTTGGAATTTTAAAGTGACTATATCTATATCTATATATCTATGATAGCTGCTAATTTGATGTGTTGAAATTATGGTCATTGATGAGATTATTAATTCAAAAAAATTAATTTTGGTTTTCAGTTTGATCTTGACATCTGTTGGGTTTAACTGCTCTTTGACCCTTGTCAACCTTTATTAACATTAGTTACTTGTTGACTGGTATTATATTTTCTAATACCACTTTGATAGTAATGAACTGAAACTTTAAAGAGGAAGACTTCAGCATTAGGCAAGCCAAACAAGAAGACTTTCCTCTTGTCTTATTTGTAGGAATTGTTTAAGTGCAAATATTTTACGAAATTTAGTTTATATGATGGTATTACAGACCAATAATGACAACATGTCTAAGATTCAAACCATGTCCAAATAAGACTTATAAAACATTTAATTACGGACTTTGAGAACTTTAGGGGGTAATAGGGAGATCTTCTGAAGTAGGTGATATTTTGGAAACTCCATTAGTTCTCATTGCTTCACTACAAGTTTCCCCACAATTTAGCTGCTTAAAACAATAAACATTAAGAAAAACTTCTTTTTGCAGTAGAAACTCACATAAAATAGAAACCCACAACTAGATAACATGCAGAAAGGGAGAGACTTTGGCATATCCAGTTCTCAAATGGGTTGTCTTTATCAAACCTCTGCCTTCAAGGATCAGAGAGTTATGCAGATGTGGAGATACAAAGATTGTAAGAGCCAGAGGGGATGGATAGCCTCAAGAAAACAGCATCCTCCAGACATGAACAGGGTTGTTTGATACACATATGAATGCACGGAGAATGTAGAAACACACACAAGACTTGCATATGTTCAAACCATACAAAATCCCAGAACCAAGAAGCATAACCACCCATGCTTACTCCTATCCAAGATGCTATCTGCAATTGATACCTGTTGGGAAAGGGAATTTCAGTTTTTTCCAATGAAGAGTCACTGGATATAGCAAATGTACTCCAAAGCAGGCCATTTGCTCAGGAGTAGTTGGCCAAAATAAAACAAATTCAATGATTGTGTACTCTGTGTGTGTGTGTGTGTGTGTGTGTGTGTGTGTGTGTGTGTGTGTGTATGTGTGTGGCTTTTATTTTTGTTTTATTTGTTTTTTACTTCTTTGTTTTAATTTTCATTTTTGTGGGAGTTTGTTTAATTTTTAGTGAGAGAGAATATGAAGTTGGATGGATAGGGGAAGATATGGGAGGAGTGGGGGAACGATTATGATAAAAAATATATTGTATAAAAAAAACTGAAGAGAAAAACCCAGCATTCTGAGGATAGGAGGACAAAAGCTATATATTATCTCAAATATCTAAGGGCTGGAAATCTAAACCACTGGAGTTGTAGTTTGTCAGGTTCCAGATTCCTCCTAGGACTTCAGTAAGTCCGAATTTGCCTACAGGGCTTACCTTCTCAGTTCACTCCTGGATGTTAGCACTTCTTAAACATGTAGACATGTTTGACCTTTCTGTAGAGCTGATAGAGGCATGATAGCTGGAGAGGAGGGAAGGAGAAGGGAATGGGGAGGTCCCAAATGTCCTTTATTACTGATATAAGGGTTTTAATCACTCCATCCATAATCTGTTTTATAAAAATATATTTTTATGTGTGCACCCGCAACCTTATGTGCCTCTCTCTCTCTCTCTCTCTCTCTCTCTCTCTCTCTCTCTCTCTCTCTCTCTCTCTCACACACACACACACACACACACACACACACACATACACACACACGCACACGCGCACACACACGTACACACACATGCTTACACGCACAAAACTGAATTGGATTGAAAATAAAGAGAAAATGTTAAAGATTTTATATATATATATATATTTAGCCGGGTGTGGTGCCACACGCCTTTAATCCCAGCACTCGGGAAGCAGAGGCAGGGGGATTTCTGAGTTTGAGGCCAGCCTGGTCTACAGAGTGAGTTCCAGGACAGCCAGGGCTATACAGAGAAACCCTATCTAGAAAAACAAACAAACAAACAAAATATATTTTATTAAATTGGCTTTAGTTTTAATAAAATGTAATTACATCATTTATGCTTCTCTCTCCTCCCTCCAACCTCCCCCATGTTTGCCCTGCTCCTTCAAATTCATGGTCACTTCCTTAATTATTGCCGAGTTCATTTAGAGTTGCTTATACATGTTTTTTAATGGATGACCACATGGTAGTGTGCAAACTTCCCTGGGAAAGAGTCCTTCTCCCTTGTTCTGTAGTCATTAATTACCTATAGCTCTTTATATAGGGCTAGGGCTCTGTAAGATTCCCCCCCCCATGCAAATGGTGTCATTGTTCATGTCTCGTTTAGGCATCCATATTGTAGAGATTTCCTAAGTGTAACTTGCCCATCATATAGAATAGAAAGTATCTCACAATGTATTTCCTGGTCCTCTGCCTGTTATAAATTTTTCCCCTTTTTTCATAATGTTCCCTGAGGTTTAGGTAAGGGTTGTGTTGTAAATAAATCAACTTGGTCTGGTAACCCCATAATCACTTGTTCTCTGTATTTTGACCAGATGTAGATTTCTCTAATGGTCTCCATCTACTGCGAAAAGAGGCTTTGGTGAAGTGTAGAGCTACATTTATCTGTGGATATAAGGATAGGACTTCAGAATGTAGTGGGGAATTATACCAATTTAGTATAGTTTCAGAAATAGAATCTCCTCTAAAGTCTATAACCCCACTAGCCAGGGATGGCTAGCTATATTTCTAGTACCAGGTATGGTTTCCTTCTTGTCAAGTAGACCTTAAGTCCAATTAGACAGCTTTTGGTTACCACCAAGATATGAGTGCCAGTATTGTACTGCTAAGGATATTTTGCTGTACTGGTTACTGTTGTAGTTCACAGGCATCAAAGCTTGGTAGGACTGTTTATTGATTTCTTCCCCATGACAACTTTCATAATTCCTTCTGGTTTTAGTCTTTCTTACTCTGGAATGCATCACAAAAGTTCCTTAATTAGATAATCTTGCAAGAATTTTCTTTTCAACCTCAGTATGGTTATCTCACATAGCTAAATGTAGTACATTTCCTGCTGGTACTATTCACCATTATTTCTCCCTTAGGATAGTGATGAGCACCAAGAAGAGATTTTATAAGGTCATCATACCTTCAGTAATAGTGGTTGTGTGTCCCCTTGTAAAAACATCTTCACTGAAAATAAAGTCTGTATGTGAATGTAAACCACTCCTTTCCTTAATTAGGGGGAGGATTATATATCATTCATGGACTTGCTCATGGCTTCCTTTAGATGATTCAGGGCCAACTATAGATTTCACCACCAGATACATATAGTACTCACAAAATTTCACCTCCCATAGCTAGCAGAGCAGAGGTCTCTTTCAGTTATCAGTGCCATGGTCTATATGCTCAGACTCCAGAGCTAGACATTACACATTATCTGAAAAAAGGCACCCAAACTAAGTGTAATATTTTCTTTTGGACATGAATTGGCTTCTCATTTTCTAGTCCATTCTGTAATATTGCTTAAAAGTAATGTCTGACAGAAGGCCAGTCTAGAAAAATAGTGTCAAGTGTAGAAACAGAACCCAAATCTCTCATTAAGCTATTAGCACTGTAATAGAGCTCATTATTTTTCACCTTCCAATTATTGACTTTTTAAATTAGAGAACACAATCAAAGTTGAACTGTACCCAGTACTTTCTGCAGAACTTCAAGCCAATTTTATCATATTAAAATTGTACCTTGGTCCAAAAGGCTTGGAGAATGTCAAGTGGATTTGTAGGAATTTTATTCCTATTGTGTATCCAGTGTTAGTACATATGAAAAACATCTTCATATCAAGTGATTGGCAGTATTGATAGCTAAAGAAATGATAAGAAGTAAAAAAGAAGTCTATTATTTTTTCTTCTTCAACTTTTTTATTAGATATTTTTTATTTACATTTCAAATGCTATCCTGAAAATTCCCTATACCCTCCCCCG
>NC_034613.1:116388907-116390086 GCF_900095145.1 Mus pahari
TCTTCTGGGCATATGCCCAGAAGAGATATTGCTGGATCTTCTGGTAGTACTATATCTAATTTTCTGAGGAATCGCCAGACTGGTTTCCAGAGTGGTTGTACAAGCTTGCAATCCCACCAGCAATGGAGAAGTATTCCTCTTTCTCCACATCCTCGCCAGCATCTGCTGTCACCTGAATTTTTGATCTTAGCCATTCTGACTGGTGTGAGGTGGAATCTCAAGTTTGTTTTGATTTGCGTTTCCCTGATGATTAAGGATGTTGAACATTTTTTCAGGTCTTTCTCAGCCATTCAGTATTCCCCAGTTGAGAATTCTTTCTTTAGCTCCATACCCCATTTTTAAAATATTTTTTCTTTTATTATTATTTTCTTTACTTACATTTCAAATGCTATCCCAAAAGTTCCTTATATACCCCCCCCCGCCCCTGCTCCCCTACTCACCCACTCCCACTACTTGGCCCTGGCCTTCCCCAGTGCTGGGTCATATAAAGTTTGCAAGACCAAGGGGCCTCTCTTCCCAATGATGGCCAATTAGGCCATCTTCTGCTACATATGCAGCTAGAGACTCAAGCTCAGGGGGTACTGCTTAGTTCATATTGTTGTTCCACCTACAGGGTTGCAGCCCCCTTCAGCTCCTTGGGTACTTTCTCTAGCTCCTCCATTGGGTCCCTGTGTTCCATCCAATAGCTGACTGTGAGCATCCACTTCTGTGTTTGCCAGGCACTGGCGTAGCCTCACAAGAGGCAGCTATATCAAGGTCCCTTCAGCAGAATCTTGCTGGCATGAGCATTAGTATCTGGGTTTGGTGGCTGATGATAGGATGGATTCCCGGATGGGGTACTCTCTGTATAGTCCATCCTTTCATCTTAGCTCTAAATTTTGTCTCTGTACCTATATTCTTTCATGGGTATTTTCTTTTTATTCTAAGGAGGAATGAAGAATCCACACGCTGGTCATCCTTCTTGGTGTTCTTGTGTTTTGCAAAATGTATCTTGGGTATTCTAAGTTTCTGTGTTAATATAAGCTTATCAGTGAATGCATATCTAGTGACTTGTTTTGTGATTGGGTTACCTCACTAAGGATGATATCCTCCAGATACATCCATTTGCCCAGAAATTTCATAAATTCATTGTTTTTAATAGCTGAGTAGTACTCCATTGTGTAAATGTACCACATTTTC
>NC_034613.1:116390097-116405773 GCF_900095145.1 Mus pahari
AAGAAGAAGAAGAAGAAGAAGAAGAAGAAGAAGAAGAAGAAGAAGAAGAAGAAGAAGAAGAAGAAGAAGAAGAAGAAGAAGAAGAAGAATTAGTGATGGCAGTTAATCAGACATTCATATGTGCTTCTAATCTCAGGAAATTTAGAAGAAAGCCTAATATAGAGACACTGAGTGAGCTGCAAGTATGAAGATCCTATAAAAGAAATGTCTGACATAGCAGTTTTAATCTCATTTGAGGAAGCTAGAGACGACCTACCTATAGAATGGATCCTTAATCAGAGCTCTGAAGGATATAGAGAGATAACCAGAGAGAAAGGGAGTAGAGTATTACAAGCAAATGAAATGGGTATGTCCAAAGGTACACAATACAAGGGAAAGGTTCAGTATGGCTACAGGGGAGAAAGTGAAATAGTAGACAAAGAATCCTCCCAGTATGCTTCCTGGAGATAATTGCACTTCCATCTCAGCTATGTATATTTCTCTCTGGAACACTCTTCTGTCCAAAAATGTTTCCTTCCCAATTCAAAGCCTTCTGTAATAGTGCCTTTTATCATTATCTATTTACTTAGTAGCCTTAGAATACCCATTTTATTATACTAAGCAAGACATGAAACTGTCTTTTAATTTTTATTTCATTGTTTATTTCATGTCTTCTTTTACCCTCTGAAGGCAGAGTCCTTTTCTGTTTTGTTCATATCTTTTATCTTACTGTCTAGCACAGTGCTCAACAGAGAACTTGCTTAACTCTTATTTGTGTTTAAAGTTTTTATATTTAAATTACTTTTCATGGTTAACATTTATACAATAGGATGAGTTTGGAAAAAATATATAAATGTGAAATCTGTACCACAATCTCTGCCATAAACCTTTCCATTATTGTCATAAAAACTTTCTGTCCTCTTATTTACTTATTTATTAACAAGGATATTTATTATGGGATCTGTCCTCCAAGAAATATATTCAACATACAATTTAGTACTGTCAACAAGTAGATCTCTAAGAGTTTCTTATCCTTGTATCCACAAATCAGTAACATTTAATATTTGATCACCGAATTACTTGTTCACTATTTCTTTGGTATTATCTGGGTAGGGTAATTGTTCAATAGCATTGGATAGATTGTCAAAGCCTTCAGAAATGTTGAAGAATCAAATTTTAGAGATAAAAATCCTATCTGGAATTGAAAGCTTTTGGGATTAGCATTCTAACCATTTATTTTTAATGTCTAAAATTACTAGGAGAAATAGAGACACATGAACGTTTCTGTACTCAGTAGGTGGGACAATATTTTTTTCTGACACTAATGATGCATTTGAGTTGTTACTTTATTTCCATTATTTAAAAGATTTGGAATTAACATCAATAAAACTGGAATTAACAATAAAATTGGTGAATTGCTAATTTTACTCTTTCTTAAGCTGGTGTTCTTGTATACCCATTCTCTCTTTCATTAGAGTGTCAATTACTGCAACATAAAACTTAATTACCTCTAGATACATTTTATCTGTTTCCCCAAATTTTGCATGAGATATGCAACAAGGTAACCTCTCTCATTTCTTAGGAGTTCTGCAGAGATGCATGTTGACTGTTATCTAGAATCTGGAACTTTGCTAAGAAGTAATGCCAACATATATTTACTGAGTGCTGAGTACACATCCCACTTTGTTCTAAGTATTAGGAGAGACTTTAAATAGTGCAAGAAAGAATCCAACACTAATATTGAAATTACTTACTCCACAGGTAAATTAAGCCAACCTTTTGTAAACTTGGAAGTATGGATTGTTTACTCTAGACTTGGTATTCCTAAAAATAGCCCTCTAAGGCTTTGCATTTGCCAGTTGTCTAAAATGGCCTGTGGAGCATTTCCATGATGATTCTGCTGGTACTTTTCCTTTTGGGATCTTAGACACCGTCTTCTCTTTCCTAAAAGACTGGGAAACAGTTTTGCTCAGTTGTCTACTCCTAGTTTCTTTCCCCATCTATTTGAATGCCATCATGTTCTGTTTTGTTTTGTTTTTTAAAAAAGTCTTATTTCTTACCTAGTGCCATAAGGACATGCTTTTATGTTATCTTTTATGCATCCTATTATTTCTTTCTTTCTGCTCATCCTTAGGGATCTAGCCTGGTTTTCAATTTTTTATTGTTTTCCTGTTTCCCCTTCAGGTCACTGTATTGTTCTGGATTTTAGCCAACTTGGCATCTGGTTACTTTTTTTTTTTCTCTGAAATTTGATATCAGAGTAAAATTACTTCACTCTGCTGTGCATCTTTTATGTCTCATTAAAAATAATTTCCAAATAACTTCTTCTATAGCTACCCAGGAGCTGGGCTTGTGTAAGAAAATAGCTTTTTGGGTTTTCTTATAAACATTCATTTTATCTAGAGCCAGCCTTTCAAGGGGGCCAGAATAATGGGGCACGCTTTTAGAGTCTACTTTTAGACTGTCCATTCAGACTGCAATAAAAATATCATAAAATGCATTCTTCAAACACAAAGCACTTATTTTCTCATATTTTTGAGTACTTGTAGTTGAAGATTAAGGTATGGGCTTGGTCAGATTCTGTTGAGTGCTCTTTTCTTGATTTGTATTAGACAGCCGTCTCCCACTGTGTCTTCATGTAACAGGGAGAGGAGAGGAAAGAAGATGAGAGAGGAGTGGAGAACAGGCTGGAAGGGTAACTCCCTGGTGCCTTTTGGCACAAAGGCTGTAATCTATCATGAGGACCTCACCTCCACGACCTTAACAAAACTAAAGCTCACTCCACCCCCCCAATAAAAAACCTTGAGAATTCTAGTATTAATATAAGAGTTTTGAAAATAGGTGTATAATTTAGATGACAGCTTATCCCAGTTTTTTTTAAGTGTTTAGAAAGCAATGAAACCAGCCTGTTTCTTTCAAATGAGATAAGGGTAGCATACCAGGAAACATAGCCATTGCTGATCTACTTCTTAGGATCATGTTAGCTTTTGGTTTCTGTGGCAGAACACTTGAGAGAAACAGTTTATAGCAGGGAAGGTTGATTTGGGCCCATTATTTCAGAGGGTATGATAATAGTTAGTTGGCATGGGCTCTATGGGCTTGTGGTACAGCAGAGGATGATGGTGAAGAGAGCATAATGGAGCAGAGCTTCTCAACTCATGGGGAAAAGGGAAGACATCAAAATAGGCTAGAGACAAAACACATTAGGCCTACTCCACCAATCAGGCCCCACTTTCAATAGGCTCCAACAACTCCCAATATTTCATCCACGTGTGAATCCACCAGTAGATTAGTCCACTGATTATTTGATATCATGATCTAGTCAATCAATTGGCAACCAAAAATTTAGAATGTGAGACTTTGAGGGACTTTTCAGATCCAAACCCTAACAGAGCACTATTGGGTAGCTGCATTAAGAACAATGGAGCCAAATAACTGGAACTTGTTTCTCAGTTAGCATTTCCTAGCTGAATCTTAGGCCAATTACTCACTATCTCTGTGCCTTGGGTTTATTCATTTACAAAATGGCTATAATAATAGTACTTACAGGTTGCTGTAGGCAATGATTGACTTATGCATAAATTTGCTAAAATACCAGGCACATAGTTTACTGTTTATTAAATTGTTTACTAGTTGGTATCATTAATAATATGCATACTATATATTCTAACCTCACATTGATTTTGGTTCTGTATTGACTCAGAAGTAGTCAGTGTAGAGCTGGGGATATGAGTTAGTGGTAGAACACTTGCCTAGCATGTACAAAGCCCTGAGTTTATTCCTAGCTTCACAAAGTATCACAAGTATTCATCTACCCTCTCCACATGATCCTCTGCTAACAGTTAATGCTGAAGTAGAAGTTTATTTCCTTCTCTCCTTACCAGGGGTCTGGGTGAGAATCTGGGCAAGTAAGGGCCTCAAGTCTGACATCTAGAACAGTGCAGGTTGTTGGATACTGCCTAGGATGGTCAGAAGTTGGATGAGCTATAGATAAACCTCTTGGACTATAGATTTGGAAACAAGATGCATCTTACTAAGAGACAAGTGGATGTCCATAAATAAAAATACCTAGGGGATAGTTCTTCAAGCTGCTTGACACTGGAAATCAGCTAAAAATATGATACTAAAAGTAGTCCCAGAGTGTTTTCTGTGTAGGGTTAAAGATCTTAAGGGTACTTATAGATCCTAGATTTCTGAGTGGGTACTTTTAAAAGCAGAATGTGAGGGTGAACAGAGTTAATATTGAGAATTTTCAAGGATGGTTTCTATTCAAACAGAAAACACACTTACTTATAGTCTGGTACTTTCTGCTGTAGGAGTTTTTACCATTAAAAAGTAACCCTATGCATCAACAATAGGCAGATACATTTCATAGGAAAAGCTATCTTCAAAAGGTTAACTTTTTCATAGATAGCTTTAGTATGGATTTGAGAACAGTGCAATTCAATTTCATTCATCAAATTTATTTTTAATTGACTTACAAGATAAAATATTCATATTAATCTGCTTTTGAGTTTGTTATCGTATTATAAAATATTGACCAAAAGCAATGTGAGAAGGAAAGTATTTTATCCTATTCTTCTAGATCATGGTTCATGATTGAGGGAAGCAGAAACCTTAAGGGAGGACTGCTTGCTTTGCAGTGCAGAATTACCTCTGACCAGGGAATTTACTCACAACCAAGGAAGCACATCAGGAACCATGGAAGGTGGTATTTGTTAGATGCTTATCTCACTTTCTTGTGCAGCCCTGTACACATGTATAGCATGATGCTGCCCACAGTAGGCTGAGCCCTACTGCAACAGTTGATAATCAAGACAATCCCCCAAAGACATGCCCACAAGGTGATATGATTTAGATAATTCATGAGCCCAATCCTTCTTCTCAGGTGACTCTAAGCTATGTCAAGTTGACAGGTAAAGCCAGTAAGGACAATGGGATAATATGATATTTTGATAAATATACACACTGCAGAGTCTAAAATGTAGAATGTTGATGTGTGGTTAAACATATATGTCATATTCTCCCTTTCTCTCATCATTTCATTATTGTACTACTTGAGATGAAAGTAAGGTTCATACAACTTCTAGGTCATCAATATAACATCATGCTACATACTCAGCTGCTGCTTTCTTGAGATGTGGTCTGCCCAAGTCTCTGAGACTGGGCCTGTGATTTCAGTCTTCTGGCATGAGACATTCTAGTGCTGGGATTATAGACATGTGCTTCCACACCTGGCTTATCATCTCTATGTTGTAAATTTATCCAGTATTTTCTTTTAGCTTTTTGAAATGCATAGTTATATTATTGTTGTCCATCTTTCCTCTAATATGCAGCAGCACACCAGAATATCTTTCTCCTATCTAATTGTACCTTAGTATTCATTAGTCAACTTTTCCTTGTCCCCCACTCTTTATCTTCCCACCCTCTTATAGCTGATTATTTAACTCTCAGTTTCTATAAGAGTAACATTTTCAGGTGCCCCTGATGAAATCATATAATACTTGTCTTTCTGTGTGTGGCTTATCTATTTCAACACAAAGACCGCTAGCTTCATGTATGTTGCCTTAATTTTGTGGATTTATAATATTTAGCCATATTATACCACTTTTGAATCTATTTATCAGTTCATGGACATTCGAGTTATTTTTCTTTCTTGGCCATTTTGAACGTTAATGCAGCATATATGGGAAGAGGAGTGTCTGTACAATATCTTAATTCATTTCTTTTGGTGTTCAAACCCAGTAAAAGGTAACTATCTATACTAGTTTTAATTTTTAGATGAACCTGTGAACTGTTTCTGTAATGGCTCTGTGAGTTTATACTCCTGTTATTCAAGAGTTCCCCCTCCCCGTCTCACTTCCCGTACCAAGTCCTTGTGCATTTTGTTTTTCTGATAAGTCATCATTTTTTTCTTTTATTAGATATTTTATTTATTTACATTTCAAATGTTATCCCTTTTTCATTTTCCCCCTGAAAACCTGCTATCCCATGTCCCTCCTCCTTCCCTCCTTGGAATTCCCCTACACTGAGGGTGCTCCCTGCCCCCACTCCTGCCTTCCCTCCCTTGCATTCCTCTATGCTGGGGCATCAAGACTTAACAGGAACAAGTGCCTCTCCTCCCATTGATGCCTGACAAAGCCTTCCTCTGCTATATATGCAGCTGGAGCCATGGGTCCCTCCATATGTACTCTTTGGTTGGTGGTTTAGTCCCTGGAAATTCTGGGGGGGATCTGGTTGGTTGATATTGTTCTTCCTATAAGTTGCAAACCCCTTCAGCTCCTAGAGACAGATGTTCAAAGCCAATCATTGGACTGAACACGGGTCCCAATGGAGGAGTTAGAGAAAGGACTGATAAGTTATTATTATTGAAGTTAAATGATACCTTATTATATTTTGATTTTCATTTATTTGATGATAAGTTTTGAGCAATGTTTTTGTACATCTGTTAGTGATTAATGTAAGTTTTATCAGTATATCAGGTTCTCTAGAGGAACAGACCCAAGGGGATATATATATGTGTGTGTGTGTGTGTGTGTGTGTGTGTGTGTGTGTATTCAGTCTCATAACTTACTAAGTGAGCTTTAAAATACTAATGATAGACAAACCACACTGGATATACTAAGGACTCAAAGTTAGTTGGTCTCTAAGGCTGATTGTCTTAACAGTTGGAGGGCTCCCATTTTTGTCCATACTCCAGGAAGGAAAGCTTGGAAAACATGCTAATTCTACTACCAGGGAAGCAATCAGCAGCTGCAGCAACAATGAAGCAAATCAACTTGGTGGCAAGAGGAAAGGCCAATGAAGTAAGGGCTGAGATAATCCTCCTTCTCAAATACTGCTTTCCATGTGGGCTGCTACCTAAAGGTGATGCCCACAATCAGGGTGGGCATTCTCACATCAATCAAAGTAATCAGGACAGTTCTTCATTCTAATTTGTGACAAGGTGACATGAACACCAACCTAATTATAAGTCTTCTCATGTACAATTTCCATTTTGTTTAAAGTTTATTGTTAATTTTAACCAGCTCTTAATTGTTACTATTAGTTATCAAGTTTTAGAATTCCTTAAATATCTGAATATCATTTTTAAGTGCATAGTTTGTGACCATATTTCCCATGTTATAGTTTACCTTATCTCCTCTCTTAGTTGATTGTATTTTGAGCAGAAGGGTTTGTTTTTATTCAATGTTGACACTGTACTTGATTTTGTTTTCTGGTCAACATCTGCCTATTTCAGTGTCCCAAAGCATTTCCCTGTATTTTCTTCTAATAGCTCCTAGTTCTAAATCCATTTTGAGTTTATTACTATAACTGGTGAGGAATAATGTCTTAGTGTTCCTATTACTGCAGTGAAAAACTATGAACAAAGAAACTTGAGGAAAAATTGGTTTATTTGGCTTATGCTTCCACACTGTAGTCCATCATTGAAGGAAGCCAGGACAAGAACTTAAACAAGGCTGAAAGCTGGAGGCAGGAGTTAATGCAGAGGCTATGGAGGGATACTGATAACTTGCTTGCATCTCATCACTTGTTCAGCTTGCTTTCTTATAAAACTCAGGACCACCAGCCCAGAACTGGCACCACTTGCAGTGGGCTAAGCCCTCTCCCATCCATGACTAATTACAAAAATTTCTTACAGGCTCGACTGTAACCCAGTCTTATGGAGGTATTTTCTCATTTGAGGTTCCTTTTTTCAGATGACTCTAGCTGTCAATTTGACATAGAACTAGTCTAAGTTCATTCATGTCTATGTGTTATCAAATTTTCCTTCTTTGATCTTCTGAAAAGTTTGACACTTTTTCTAATGTGTGTACTTAGTGACTTTGTTAAAAACCAATTGGCTGTAAGTGCACAGAAGAAAAAATGTCCCAGGAAATTTAATGTTGTATCTAATATTTGTGCCAAAAGAGAGGCCTAATTTGAAATGGAATATAGGAAAAAAATGTTCTCTGAGCAAGACCCTGACCAGATAATCCTGAAACTTGTGAAAGGAAAAGGATTAACAGATTTTCTGTTCCTAAAAAGTAACAACAAACCAAAGTATATGCAAATGTAACTCAAGGAGGGAGCCAGGCTCCATCCAAAATGTGCAGCCAAATTTGGCAACACCAGCCAGGCAGTTACAGCTTTAGATCTGTGAAGGGTAAAAGAGTAAAGAGGTTGTGGAATATTCCTCTATGGTTAAAGAGTGTTTCTGAGGCCAGATGTGTAGAAGGGGAGTTCCCATACTGAGGCTTTGAGAGGCCACTGCTTGAAGCTATGAAAATGAAGCCTGATTGTGTTGGAGACCTCAGAATGTTGGAGGTTCCATAGCCCTGGATGTCTTCCAGGGAGAGGTGTGTACAGGGAGTGGAACCAGCCCATGAAATAGAAGTGTTTTCTGGTCATCAGAGCTGGAAGGGCAGAGTCATCTAAGCCCTTTGACATCAGACATGGAGCTATGGGATTTGGAATTTTCCCTGCTGGATTTCAGTCTTGCTTTGGTCCTGTATTTTCTTACTAAGCCCCATGTTCCTCCCTTTAGGAATGAATGCATATTCCGTGCCACTGTGTTGAAAATATGCAATTTGCTTTTTAGTTTTACAGTGATTTACTATTAAAGAGTCAACCTTGAGTTGCATAAGAGACTTTGGACTTTGGATTTATAAACTATGTTGAGACTGAGAAAAACTGTGGGAACTTTTGAAATTAGATACAATGCATTTTCTGTTATTATATGAGCATAACGGGTGATGGGGATGGGGAAAAGAGTGAAATGTAGTAGTTTAAATGAGCATAGCCCCCACTGGTTCATGTATTTGAACTTGATCTCCAGTTAGTGTAACTATTCAGGAAGAATTAGGCAGTATGTACTTGTTGGAGAATTGGAAGATATAGTCTCTTTGAAGAAAGTGCCACTGAAGACTGACTTTGAGCTTTCAGAAGTACATACAATTTCATTATCTCTCTCTGTCTTATAGTTGTGGATCAAGATGTAATCTCTCAGCTACTGCTCTCTCACCAACCATGCCTGCTGCCACATCCCCCACCATGATGGTCATGGAATCACCCTCTGAGACTGTGAAAGAACTCCACATAAACTCTTTCCTCTGTATATTGTTCAGATAATGGTATCTTTGCTGCATCTTATTAGCAGTCATTGCTGAACTTAGTGACTATATCAATGTAGGAAGCATAAATGAAGAGTCAAGTGAGGTATTTAGCTTGAGTGGACAGTTTGTTTAAGGACTGTAGTAGGATTAGACTTGAAAAGTGGGCAATACGTTTGTTTGGGAAATGTATTTGAGATGCCAAATCACCCAGGGCAATAAATTACTATTGTCACCCTTCATAATACTGCACCCTTTAATAAAGATCCTCATGCTGTGGTGATCCCCAACCACAAAATTATATTGTTGCCATTTCATAAAAGTAAATTTGCTATTACTTTGAATCTTAAATTAATATTTATCTGATTTTCAGGATATGTGATTTGCAATCTCTGTGGAAAGGTTGTTTTACTCTAAAGGAGTCATGACTACAGGTTGAGAACTGCTGATCTAAGATGTGTGTTAAACAAAGATTCATTGTAAATGTGTACATTGTGTGTGCTGACCTTTGGTGTATTGAAATTCGGCCTGCTCTACAAAGATTCATTACTATTACAACTAGCAATTTCTTTCTGCAAGTTTAGTGACACTTCCTCGAAGATTTGTTAGTTAAAAGTACTAGAGGACATGCATAAATTGGCATTTTCAAGATGTATAAGGCTGAGAATGTGGTTTAGTGATAGAGTACTTTCCAAGTGTGGGCCAGACCCTTGGTTTGATTCTCCCCCGACAAACAGTAGATTTTTAAAAGATTTAAATGATGAACTCAGAGGTACTGATTCTAGTCTGGAAAGAGGCTCAGAAACTCATGTTGCATGATTTTACTGTGGTAAATATACAGAACAGATTATAAAATCGACCATGCTAGCCATTATTCAGTGTACAAATTTGTGGCATGACCACTTGTGCTGCTATTGTGTTAGTCTTGATAGGCAACCATATCATTGAGATTTAATGAATGTAGCTTCCTGGTCATATACAACAGACACCATCTCATTAAAAAAAAATTAACTTAATTAAATAGATGTTAGTTACCTCCAAGCAATTAAGTGCCACAATTGCACCCTTGGGGATATAGTTTGCCATGGTGGTCATTGTTGTGTTATTGCACTGTTTGGAAAATATAACTGAAATAATTTCAATTAAAATGTCAATTGTTTGGGGCATATCATTTGTTCTACCTTGAAGAATGTTTCTTGTGTTTATAGGAAGAATGTATATCCTATATTTGTTGGTTAGGTTGTTGGGTATAGATGACTAAAAGTGTATTTACTCTAGGGCACAATATTATTTTGGTGAGTTTTCTATCTGAATACGCTGCATACTGCTATAAGCATTCTGGTAAAAATTCCCAGCTTTTATTGTATGCTGTAGTTCTCTCTGAACTTAAATCTACAGATACTTACTTTATACATGTATTTATAAACTGTTATCTCTTCTTGCACGTTCAAGACTTCTTACACAATCACCCCTCTTTTCTGTTTTTAGTACTGTTCATTGGAAGCTTGTTTATCTAAAACTAGTATAGCCTAGTTGTTTCTGCTTCCCTTTGGCTTTAGTTTGTGTGGAATGTCTTACTTTCAGTCTGTGTGTCCTTAGAGGTAAATTAAGATTCTAGTAAGCAATATATCACTGGATCATTTTAAAAAATACACTCATTCTTTCTGTGACTTATATTTATTGGATAGTCTTATAACTTTTATAATCTTTTTCAAATTTTAAATTATGGTTTTATTCTTTCTTTTTCTATTTAATACATTTGTACTTAAATCATTTACTCAAATATTGTGCTGTAATTCCTTATTATTTGTGGTTTATAAATTATATTACATATTTTTATTTTGTAGTTACTACAAAGTTTATAAAAAACAAATTTAAAAATGATAGGACTGGGTGGTTCCAGTTGGCGTCAGCCCTGCGCCACCATGGGCACGAACTCAGTGGACAGTCCCATGGTCCCAAGATGACCCTCCACACAGCAGTCACCCTAGCACACCCAGGATCTTAGGATTATTGAGGAGAGTTGGCCTCCAGAGAGGGCTTTGACCCCTGGAATCAGGTGAGAGTGCCATCTTGTATCCTGGGTCACTCGGAGACCAGTCAGCACAGGAGAGTGCAAGGGCTGCAGAAGCAAAAGAGCATCTTGGACAGGGTCCCTTCAGGCCTTCATCCTCAGCCAGGAGGCAGAGCTGAGACCCAGACCTCTGAGCACCTTCCCTGCCAGAGGGGAGTTGGCTTCCAGGGAGGGCTCTGAGCACTGGGACTCAGGAGAGAGTTGGACTCCCAGGAGTGCTGACAGAAGCTAACAGAATCACAAGAACAAGCTCCAGCCAGAGACAGATAGAACATCTAACACCAGAGATTACCAGATGGCGAAAGGTAAGTGTAAGAATCTTACTAACAGAAACCAATACCACTCGGTATCATCAGAACTCAGTATGCCCAACACAGTGAGTTCTGGATATACCAACATACCCTAAAAGCAAGATTCAGAATTAAAATCATATCTCATGATACTGGTAGAGGATTTTAAGAAGGGCATCAATAACTCATTTAAAGAAATACAGGAGAACACTGCTCAACAGGTAGAAGTCCTTAAAGAAGAAGCACAAAAATTGCTCAAATAATTATTGGAAAACACTGCTAAATAGGTAGAAGTTCTTAAGGAGGAAACACAAAAGTCCCTTAAAGAATTACAGGAAAACACAACCAAACAGGTGATGGAATTGAACAAAACCATCCAAGATCTAAAAAGGAAGTAGAAACAATAAAGAAATCACAAAGTGAGACAACTCTGGAGATAGAAATCCTAGGAAAGAAATCAGGAACCACAGATGCAAGCATCAGCAACAGAATACAAGAGATGGATGAGAGAATCTCAGGTGCAGAAGATTCCATAGAAAACATGGACACCACAATCAAAGAAAATGCAAAATGCAAAAACATCCTAACTGAAAACATCCAGGAAATCTAGGACACAATGAGAAGATGAAACTTAAGGATAATAGGTATAGATGAGAATGAAGATTTTCAACTTAAAGGGCCAATAATTATCTTCAACAAAATTATAGAAGAAAACTTCCCTAACCCAAAGAAAGAGATGCCCATGAACATACAAGAAGCCTACAGGACTTCAAATAGACTGGACCAGAAAAGAAATTCCTCCCGACACATAATAATAAGAACAACAAGTGCACTAAATAAAAATAGAATATAAGAAGCCGTAGGGAAAAAAGTCAAGGAACATATAAAGGCAGATGTATTAGAATTACATCAGAATTCTCATCAGACTATGAAGTCAGAAGATCCTGGACAGATGTTATACAGACCCTAAGAGAACACAAATGCCAGGCCACTATACCCAGCAAAACTCTCAATTACCATAGATGGAGAAACCAAAATATTCAATGACAAAATCAAATTTACACAATATTTTTCCATGAATCCAGCCCTTCAAAGGATAATAAAGGGAAAACACCAACACAAGGAGGGAAATTATGGCATAGAAAAAGCAAGAAAGTAATCCTTTAACAAACATAAAAGAAGACAGCCACAAGAACAAAATTCCAAATCTAACAACAAAATAAACAGGAAGCAACAATTACTTTTCTCAATATCTCTTAATATCAATGGACCCAATTCTCCAATAAAAAGACATAGACTAACAGGCTGGCTATATAAACAGGGTGATTGTGATAAAATCTGCATGGTATTGGTACAGAGACAGGAACATAGATCATTTGAATGGAATTGTAGACCCAGATATGAACCTACACACCTATGGTCACTTGATCTTTGACAAAGGAGTTAAAACCATCCAGTGGAAAAAACAGCATTTTCAACAAATGTTGCTGGCTCAACTGGCGGTTAGTATGTAGAATAAGGCAAATTGATTCATTCTTATATCTCCTTGTACAAAGCTCAAGTCCAAGGGGTTCAAGGAACTTCACATAAAACAAGATATACTGAAACTTATAGAAGAGGAAGAGGGGAAGAACCTCGAAGATTTGGGCACAGGGGGCAAAATCCTGAACAGAACACCAATGGCTTGTTATGTAAGATCAAGAATCGACAAATGGAACCTCATAAAATTGCAAAGCTTCTGTAAGGCAGAGAACACTGTCAAGAAGACAAAAAGGCCACCACCAGACTGGGAAAAGTTCTTCACCAATTCTACATCCGATAGAGGGCTTATATCCGATATATACAAAGAAATCAAGAAGTTAGACTCCAGAGAAACAAATTACCCTATTTAAAAAAAATGGGGTACAGAGCTAAACAAAGAATTCTCAACTGAGGAATACCAAATGGCTGAGAAGCACCTAAAAAATGTTCAACCTCCTCAATTATCAGGGAAATGCAAATCAAAACAGTCCTGAGATTCCACCTCACACAAGTTAGAATGGCTAAGATAAAAAACTCAGGTGACAGTAGATGTTCACAAGGATGTGGAGAAAGAACACTCCTCCATTGCTGGTGGGATTGCAAGCTGGTACAACCACTCTGGAGATCAGTTTGGTGGTTCNTCAGAAAATTGGACATGGTACTACCAGAGGTCCCAGCAATACCGCTCCTGTGCATATTCCCAGAAGATGCTCCAATATGTGTAATGACACATGCTCCCTTATGTTCATAGTAGCCTTATTTATAATAGCCAGAAGCTAGAATGAACCCAGAACTACCCAGAATATACTACTCAGCTATTAAAAACAATGAATTTATGAAATTCTTAGGCAAATAGATGGATCTGGAGGATATCATTATGAGTGAAGTAACCCAATCACAAAAGAACACACATGGTATGCACTCACTGATAATTAACCCAGAAGCTCAGAGTACCCAAGATACAATTCACAAATTATATGAAACTCAAGAAGAAAGAATACCATAGTGTTAGTACTTCTATCCATCTTATAAGGGGAGGGGGGAATGAAACACCCATAGAAGGAGTTTCAGAGACAAAGTTTGGAGTAGAAACTGAAGAAATTTCCATCTAGAGACTGACTCACCTGGGGACCCACCCCATTTACAACCATCAAACCCAGACATTATTGCGGATGGCAACAAGAGCTTGCTGACAGGAGTCTGATATAGCTGTTTCATGAGAGGCTCTGCCAGTGCCTGACAAATACAGAAGTGGATTCTCATAGCCATCCATTGGATGGAGCACAGGGTCCCCAGTAGAGGAGCTAGAGATAGNACCCAAGGAGCTGAAGGGGTTTGCAGTATCATAGGAGGAACAACAATATGAACTAGCCAGTACCCCCAGACCACTAACCAAAGAACACACAGGATAGGACTCATGGCTGCAGCTGCATATGCAGCAGAGGATGGCCTAGTTGTATATCAGTGGGAAGGAAGGCCCTTTGTCCTATGAAGGCTCTTTGTCCCATTGTGGGGGAATGCCAGGGCCAGGAAGTTTGAGTGGGTGTGTTGGTGAGCAGGGGAAGGGAGGATGGGAGAGGGAGAGGGTGTTTTTCAGAGGGGCAATCAGGAAAGGGGATAAATTTTGAAATGTAAATAAAGAAAATACTCCCTCAGCCCCCCAAAAAGAGAGACAGAATGTAAGGAGTAGGGCTATGCACTGCAGTAATTTGAGCATCGATAGCTAGTGCTATCATGAACTCACATATACTATAGTTACCTATGTTGACCTGCAAAGAATAGTCTTTTAAGCAACCATTTGTGAATAGAGGAAAGGCTCATTGACTCTTACTCCTTCCTCTGATCTATTTGTCACTGATTATACAAGAGAAGAAGAAAAATATGATTACTAGTTCCTTAAGGAAGAATATTTAAACATTTTACACAACTAATTCTATTAGGATATAAATTGGTACAGTGACAAAATATTTGTTTTTCATAAAGATATAGTATTTGTACAACTACTTGGGCTACAAAATGACAATTTCATACATGAATATCATGTGTGTGTAGGTGAGGGGACCCTCTACCATGTACCAGAGGCTTGAGAGGTGACTCTCAAGTCTCAAAGAGAGGGACCTTAGATGAAATGATTTACAATGGGGAGAGGGAATATGTAGAGTTCACATCCAGTAGAAAGGCAGGACATCAAGAAAAAGGAAGAAAGAAAATTTGGTGGTTTCAATATATACTTTACAGCTGAACAGATAAGGAGCATGGGTTGAATTATATAAACGAATCTGATATGACCTGAACTTATTTGTGTTGGCTGACTCAGGTGTCATATAATAAAAAATTCCTCCCCTTAGAACTTCCCCCTCACTTATATTCTTATTCAAACTTAGTTATTTTTCCTCTCTGCTTTTCTTGAATTCTAAGGAAGACAACCTCAGTTATTCTCTAGCCTTTACTGTACAATCAAAAACAAAACAAAACAAACGAACAAACAAACAAAAAACCAAAACCAAACCAAGCCAAAACTACTCTCTATATTGTGGTCTAAGCAGCTTCTAACTCATGCTTTCCTGGTGTCTACTAGAAAAACCCCTTTCCCTATGCTCACTACTGCTAAGGTCATAATCTGGTATTATTTATAATATTCATTTTTTCAGTTCTTTTTAATATCCCTTTAAAACGCTTGGCATTTAACACACACACAGACACACACACAGACACACACA
>NC_034613.1:116405784-116420145 GCF_900095145.1 Mus pahari
CCAGAAGCTGGAAAGAACCCAGAAGTCCCTCAATAGAGGAATGGATACAGAAAATATGGTACATATACACAGTGGAGTACTACTCAGCTATTAAAAACAATGAATTTATGAAATTCTTGGGCAAATGGATATATCTGGAGGATATTATCCTTAATGAGGTAACCCAATCACAAAAGAAGTCACTAGATCTGCACTCACTGGTAATTGGATATTAGCCCAGAAATGTAACATACTCAAGATATAATTTCCAAAATACAAGATAACCAAGAAGAAGGAACACCAACGTGTGGATATTTCATTCCTCCTTAGAATAGGGAACATAATACCCATGAAAGGAGTTACAGAGACAAAGTTTGGAGCTAAGACCAAAGGATGGACTATCTGGAGACTACCCCACCCGGGGATCCTCCCCATCATCAGCTGCCAAATCCATACACTAATGCACATGCCAGCAAGATTTTGCTGAAGAGACCCTGATATAACTGTCTCCTATGATGCTATGCCAGTGCCTGGAAAATACAGAAGTAGATGTTCATAGTCATCTATAGGATGGGATACAGGGTCCCCAATATAGGAGCTAGTGAAAGAACCCATGGTACTGAAGGGGCCTGCAACCCTATAGATGGAAATATATGTACTAATCAGTACCCCCAGAGCTCATGTCTCTAGCTGTATATGTAGCAGAAGATGGCCTAGTTGTCCATCATTGGGAAGAGAGGCCCCTAGGCTATGCAAACTTTATATGTCCCAGTACAGGGGAATGCCAAGGCCAAGAAGTGGGAGTCGGTGGTTAGGGGAGCAGGGCAGGGGGAGGGTATAGGGAATTTTCGGGATAGCATTTGAAATGTAAAGAAAGAAAATATCTAATAAAAAAAGAAAAAAAAGAAAAAAGCTTTCAGTATTAATGTATAATATTTGCTGTTACCATATCATAGATGATTTTTATCAAGTTGAGCTTCTTCTTGTGTTCTTAGCTTACTTATCTTTTCCATCCTTCCTCTCTCCTCCCTTATGAATGATGTTTATATTTTATCAAATAATTTTTCTTCTTGTATTTATAGGTTTTTATGATATTTTTTCTTCTTTAGACTTTTTCTACAATTGAGTAAATTCATCACTTAATGAGAAATCAGCATCCTGTGCTAGGAGTAAATTATCCTTGGTCATGTCCTATGATTTATTGAATTACAGCACATGACTTTATAGTATTTTATTGTGATTTCTGTATATCTATTTATGACAAAGTGGTCTATATATTTTTTATTTTATTTTAATGTTTTCATGTGTTTCAATATTGAGGTAATACTATCTCAGAGAATAAATCAGCCAACATTACCACTCTGCTTGTGTTTTCCTTTACACTCTATTTAGGGGATGTACGTTTTCTGTTATTTGGAGTAGGTTTACTCATACCAAGGCCACTTAGTTTTCTTTTGTTTTGGAGTTAATTTTCCCTTTAAACTTAAAGGATGTTTTTGCTAAATTTTAAATTTTGATTGGAAATTCTTTCTTTCATTGTGCAAAATTATGGTATGACCAATTTCTAGAATCTTTGATTTCTGAAGAGAAATCTACAATCACTTATATTATGTTTCTCCCAAATAGGTAAGTTTTTTTTCCAGGCTGCCTTTAAAATTCCTTGTTTATATAGAAAAGTACGTTTCAAATATTTGGACTCAGTTTCTTTGGGCTAATTCTATTTAGAACTCATTTTATTTCTTCAAACTGTATATGCATGCATTTTTTGCCATGTTTCCATTGTTAATTTTAAAATTCCTCTCTTTCCCTCTTCTTCCTTTTTTAGTTTTAATTAATGTGTATATCTGGGTCTGAGTTTGTGAGTATAGTTCCCATTGAGGCCTGAAGAGGGTGTCAGATCCCCTAGAAATGGAGTGATGGACTGACATAAGCCATGTGATACAGATTCTGGGTAGCAGAATAGCAAGTATTCTTCACCAGAGTCATATCTTGAGTTCCATCTGTTGTTTGGCAATGTCTCAATCTCTTCCATTTTTATTCCAGAAGACAGAGCCATTGGCTCTTTCATTTTATCCCATAGAGCCTTTAGAGTGTTCCCTTCTCTGTTGTTCTATGTTCCCTGTGTTGATCAAATTGGAGAAGTGTTATGCTCCATGCTAAATTCAATGATTCTAGCCTCTTATCGCTAGTCTAATCTGGAGCTCACTGGTGACATTTTTAGTTTAAGTTACTGCATTGGCCATTTCTATATTTCCATTTGGTTCCTTGTTATACCTTCTATGTCTTTGCAGTCATACTGTACCTTATTATTGTTTCAGACAAATTGTAATATATTGTTGAATCATTTTTATAATGATTTCTTTTTAAGTTACTTTTTAAGTCACACGAGTTAACATTGAGCTCTAATCTCAACAATTTAGGAAGCAGAAGTAGGAAGACAAGAGTTCTTGTCATCCTTGGCTTCATAAAGAGTTAAAGGTCTGACTGAGCTACATGAAAGCCTATTTTAAAACCAAAAAAAAATCAGTTAACAAATGAATACATACATTCTATTTATTTATTTGTTTTATATTTCTAGTATCAGTTTTATCTTGACATTGGCATCTGTTTGCATGATCTTCTCACTCATAATGCTTTCATTTGAGCTTGGTATATATGATTTTCTATTTATCCAAGATATTTTTATATGATAAGATGCTGAATTTTAGTGATTTCAAGAGGCTGTTGCCTTTTGATGTGTTAAGTGTGTATGTATGTTCAGTCTCCCATTTGACTTAACGATTACCACCCAACAAACATGCATTATTAAATCATGTTTCTTCACTACAGATGGCTGGGGTGGAAGATCAGCTAACCTTGGCCCTGCAGATACTTTGTAGTGAAAGTGGGACACACATTGCTGGCAGGTTGGGGTATTAGGTCATCTCCCTGTTGGGCCCCTTTGCTCCCCTGCTGCTGGGGGCTGGAAGCTGACTCATACTTCTTTGTTGCTGCAGCACTGAGGGCAGAACATTAGCTTCACTTGGCCCTCCTGACACCAGCAGAGGAGGAAGGGGAAGAAGAATGCCAAGTAGCTCAGCATAACACTCTAACATTTAGCCTCATTAATGCCTAGGAAGAGTTGAGTATCAGTTCACTATTAGATTCTCTAAGGGTAGAGGTAAGTAGAAAGCCAGCTCACTCTGTTTTATACTTTCCCATCATTGCTGCCATATTAATAGCTTGCTGGGATTGGGAAAAAGGAAAAGAGGAGTGCTGACTACTTCCACCTTTTATTGTCTTGTTCACTTTCACTGATGTCAGGAGTGGGTAGTGGCTAAACTGTTCACTAGACCTTAATGGGAGTAACCTGATTGGAGAATTAGAGCACCTTCTGCCTCCTTTTGGTAAATGATGGATAGTCAGCTTCTTTCTTGGCTTACCAGTGTCACAAAGCAGATGAATCTGAAATCTGCCTGATTTCCTTTTCTTCTTCTTCTTGTTCTTCTTGTTCTTCTTGTTATTGTTCTTCTTGTTCTTCTTCTTGTTCTTCTTCTTCTTGTTGTTGTTGTTCTTCTTCTTCTTCTTGTTCTTGTTCTTGTTCTTCTTGTTCTTGTTCTTCTTGTTCTTCTTCTTCTTCTTCAAAATATATTTTCTTTATTTACATTTCAAATGTTACCCCCTTTCCTCATTTCCCCCGAAAATCCCTTATCCCATCCCTTCCACCCCTGCTCACTAACCCACCCACTCCCACTTTCCTGTCCTGGCATTCCCCTACACTGGGGTATCGAGCCTTCACAGGACCAAGGGTCTCTCCTCTCATTGATGTCCCACAAGGCCATCTTCTGTTACATATACAGCTGGAGCCATGGGCCCCTCCATGTGTACTCTTTGGTTGGTGGTTTAGTCCCTGGGAGCTCTGGAGATACTGCTTGGTTCATATTGTTGTTCTCCTATGGGACTGCAAACCTGTTCAGCTCCTTGGATCCTTTCTCTAGCTCCTCCATTGGGGACCCTGTGCTCAGTCTAATAGTTGGCTGAGATCATCCACTTCTGTATTTGTCAGGTACTGGCAGAGCCTCTCAGGAGACAGGTATATCAGGCTCCTGTCAGCAAGCACTTGTTAGCATCCACAATAGTGTCTGGGTTTGATGATTCTATATAGGATGAATCTCCAGGTGGGGCAGTCTCTGGATAGCATTTCCTTCAGTCACTGCTCCAAACTTTGTCTCTGTAACTCCTCCTATGGATATTTTGTTCCCCTTTCTAAGAAGGACCGAATTTCTCAGGAAGGAGATAGAGCTCATTCTGCCCTATAAATATCCATTGTGGGGGAACCAACATCCTTCATTTTTTGCCATTCTGAGGTTAACAACATTGTTGAAGACACAAACAGGAAATAAATTCAAGGATGCATATAAATGAAACTACAGTATGAGTTATGAAGGAAAGGCACAAAGTCCTACGAGAAAAAAATTCAAGCCTTCCCAAGAATGTCACATTTAGGACCTTAAAAGCCAAGAGGTCAGTAATGTGAAGGTGAGAGTGTTCCAAGCAAAAGAATTAGCAACTGAGGTGGCTGGCAATATGATGACAATGGACAAAGTAATTGAAAGTCCATCACGGTGACACTAAGATAGCAAAGTAATGTCAGAGTAATGTTTGAACATTAACATATTTCAGTGAGATGTCACAGTGGGTAAAGTGCTGGCCACACAAATGTTACAACCAGAGTTTCATCCCTAAATCTAATGGTGGAAGGAGAGAAACTAGTCTAGACAGGAAGCTGTTTTCTGCCTACATCATGTGTGCAATGGCATGCATGTGTCCCTTCCTTAACTAAGAATAAAATAAAATAACTAAAGAGAGAGACTTAACAGGTACCTGACCATTCCATTTATGAGGCTTATGTTAAAGATGTGAGTTTGTCTTCCATTTTTTAGTACCCAGGGAAGGCATTAAAGAATTTCAAAAATTGAAAAGGTTCATTTTGATTCAACCATTGATGAAACATAGCCTTGGAAATAATAAAAAATAGTACACTGCCGGGGAAGAGTGAAGCCATTTTAAAGAAAAATCATAGAAAACAAGTGGGAGGGCTGGCTGGTTGAGAGTTTGAGTAGAAAGAATCTGTGGATGGTGACAGGTATGGTGGGTCCTGGCAGAAGTCTAGAGGTTGGTTGTGGAGCAGGCAGGGGTAGGCAGACCATGGTGGGGCACAGGATGTGGGACCCAAGGTAGAGATGGTAGATTGGGGAGAAGGTGTGGATAAAGAAGACAGGGAGACTCACTGGGCTAGGCCACGGAAAAGGAAATGGGAAGTCTGTAATTTTTTGAAATTATAACGTAATAATAATGCCATTTCCCTCTTCTCTTTTCTTCCTCCAACCCCTCCCATGCATCCTTGTTGCTCTGTTTCACATTCTTGACCTCTTTTTCTTTAATTGTTTTATTTATTCTCTCTCTTCACACACACACACACACACACACACACACACACACACACTCACACACATACACACACACACACAAAATGTTTGGTTTGGTTCATACAATGTTACACAGACACACAGACACCCCCCCCCCGTGTGTGTGTGTGTGTGTCATTTGAGGGCTGGGCACTTGGTATTGGACAATCAAGTTTGGGGGTTCTTCTCTGGGAAAAATCACTTCTCCCACTCTTAGCTTCCTTACTGCCTGTAGTTCTTTGTATAGGGTTGAGGCCCCTTAAGCTTTCCCCCTTTCATATTAGCATGGTGTCAGGTGGTGAGAGACTACTCTCCAAGCCAAGTATTTTCCATCATTAGAAGTTCACATGAGCCCCCCTCCCCTTGCAGAAAATCATCCCAGCTGTGTTCCTTGATGGTTTAGTGCTCCCAGTAGAGATCAGAGTAGATCAGGAGAGGAGAATCTAGTCTGTGTCTAGCTGTTTCATACCATCTTGTGGCCCAGGGGAGGGACTACAGTACATAAAGGCTAGGGAAGACTAGAACAAGGACTCTGTCTATGCAGTCAAGGGGAACCATTGTCTTGGTTCTGTAAGATTTTTCAGGTGAGGCTGGTTGGGGGAGGGGAGTTTAAGAAGCCAAATAAACTCATTGGTTTTTCAGAGTGAGCTTTGTGGATTCTTGACTCAGCTTGTCATCAGGACCTGAGGAGAGAGGGCCAGATGATGCTAATTCTCTCCCTTGTGAAGAACTTTTTAGCAACACTTGATGCAGTCTGCAGGATACAATTAAAACTGAGGATGTGTTTGGGAAGAGCAGCGGTGTTGTTCCTAATACAGAATGAGACAAATAGATGAAGTTGTGTGAGGTGCTGTTTGTAGAGGACATTTTGACATAGTGGTTAGCCTCTATAGGGCTTGAGATAGTAATGGCAGAGTAAAGACAAGTAACTAAGGCAAGCTACAGAGCATAACCTGTTGGTGGGGGAAATCCCAGGAGAGCAATCTTCTTGTAGGTGATATGGAGTGGCATGCCTGCTTGACAAGGGAGGGGAGTTCCACCCCAGAGTATGATAATACTTTGAGAACTACCAGAGTGGGAAGCCCAGAGGGAGATTGCAGATGTAAGAGGGGAATTGCAGTGAAAAGGAGGATTGAGGTTGGCATGTCTGATGTTGGCCTCCAAGTTTGAAGGTAAACTAAATAAAAGAGATGGAAAAATGGAGGTGTTGGCCTACCATTTGTGTGTGTGTGTGTGTGTGTGTGTGTGTGTGTGTGTGTGTGTGATTAGCAGACCAAAATGTGAATAGCAGACTTAAGTCAAGAACACAGAGCCTGTCATATGGTTCCAAAACTTGTGGAGTCCAGTAGTAGGAAGGGAGTCACCTAGAAGCAACAGAAGATGCCCAAGGTCTGATCTTTGGCACAGAGAAAGGGAGAACCCATAAACCAGTATGTACACAGGGGTGGAAACAATGCATTGGCGAGAGAGGCAATGGTCATCAAACAATATTCAACTTAGGAATTTCATAAAATAGGGGAAAGCTTTAAATAAATAATAAAAGAATCTCTCACAGTCTCAGTCTCACTTATGAGGCAGTGTCATATGGGAACAGATAGGATCCGTCCGAGTGCTTCAGAAGCTGAGAAACTGGGCAATATAAGTCCTTCCTGGAGACATGAACTGCAAAACCCGAAGCAGTACAAGGGGAAACAGACTCTGATGGACTGGCTCATTTGAGCCATTAGAGATAATTAGTACCACCAGTCCTTTGATATCAGGGTTTGGATGGAGGATAATAAAGGAAGGTTAGGTACTTCTGAGAGAACTAGGTGTGAGGAAAGCATTGTAAGGTGGTCAGTTTAAAGAGAGCAGGAGAACGGTGTTCACCAGAGACTTAAGGAAGAACTGGATTTAACAAGGACTTTGACACTAGCGTTGAGCTTTACCTGATTTGCTGAGTCCTTTGGCAGGATAGGGTTTTACAAAGTAGAGCATACTTTGGTAGTTTTAAGTAATTTGGACCAGCATGTATAATGTGTCTGTAAAGTTGGAGAGCAACTTAGAGATAAGTAGAAGGCAAAGCAGAGAAAGAGTTCTGTCTGGGTTACTCAAGGCAAATGTGACAAGATTTGTGTGAAGCCAGAATTCCTGGGGTTGAGGGTGGGAGGAATAGTGATTTTCTCTGATCACTCAATATTTAGGATAAAGACAGCAGACAGTCAAAGTGCTCAGAACTTTGTGTCCAGAACTTTGTTCTGTCCATCTTGCATATAAACGTTTTGCTAAATATCGATAGCACAGTACTAATCTTTGAATGGTTTGCAGATTTGGAGACTCATTTAAGAGACACAAGATTGACCCACAAGAAGCAAGCATGAGGAATCAGTTCACAACTGGTGCAAAGGTCAGGTGTTGCCCTGGGATTCTTGGGAACTTTATGGCTGAGTAAAACACATCTGATAACTACCAAGGTAATTGGGGCAAGTTTGCAACCCTGGGGATGTAAATGCTAAAGAATATCCAAAAAGTACAAACAGATGTTCTTAGAAGCTACCATGTTGTTAGATGGGAATGTCAGTCCTAATAGTAGACTACCTCCTTATGAGTTATTGGCAACAGAGAGCCTAGAGGCTCTTAAAACAATAAAGGCTGTGGTTACATTTGTTGGTTTCTTTCCAGAACTGAATGCTAAGACCCTCTTACTGAAACAGTTCAATGCTTTGGCTTCCAGAGCTAGAGAAACAAAGCTAGGTAGTATCCTCTCCCTCTGAACTAGCTCCTGTAGTGCCCTAAGTTACTACTAAGGATGCTGGGTAGAATTATGCCTCCAAGTCCTACTTAGCAGGCCTCATGATGGAAGTGGCAGGCAAGATGTACAAGCTAGTGCAATAGTGGCCTCAGGGTAAGGGTTAGAATCAACAGTTGATGGGACTTAAGGCCCACTTCACAGGGAGAAATTCACATCTACTACTGAGTACTTAAAAAAACTGTGACCAGGGAAGTCATAGGCTCCAGCAGAAAAACAATTGCTATTGATTGGTTCAATGATATACCATCTAAAGCCCTTTCTCATATTTATGTTTAAAATCATGAGTTATTACTAAAGTCTGTGTCTGCTTGGATACCCTTGCATCTGCTAGTATTAGTATAAAACAAGAAGGCATTCATCATCGAGTTTACTGTTTTTGTATAGTTTCTGTGATGATTTACTTTTGTAAGGGTCCATGATTCACTAAAGAATGGCACCCCAAACTCAAATAGTATGTAAACACAGGGAGTGTTTTATTCTGCAGAAGTACAGCATGCTGGGGTCTTCCATAGACAACCAAGTGAGCTTGCACACTGATTAAGGAATTCCAGGGTAGGTGACCTCCATGTTAATCTGTTGGGTCCATCTCTATGGACATTCCATTACTGGAGTGTGGGGCAGGATATTTGCTGGGGAGGTCTGGGAACTGTTGGCTGAGGAAGTAGCTGAGGAAGTCTGGACACTGCTGAGATCCATTGTCCTTGCCTCAGGCCAGGTGGCATGGAGGGGCAGCTTCTGAGGCCTGGACTTGCCTGGAACTGCCCAGTTATTGAAACAGAGATGTAGGCCTAGTCTCCTTAACTGCCAATTTGAAGCCTGTCATGGAGTCAGCCTAGGTTTCTCATTAGATGGGTTGCAATAAGGGTATAATCCCAGACACTCAATGGGGCTGAGGCCAAAGGATCATGAGTTTGAAACCCCTATCTCAAAAAGCAATCCCCAACCCAAACAATCCTTCTAGATCCCAACCCCAAACCTTCACGTAAGTTTATCTTTGGGAAGCAGATAATTTGTCTTTGAGACTGTTTTCTGAGGTCAAATATCTATGGCCAGGAGCAAAAACTGAAAGCAAGATGTTGGCTCAGACTAAGCTTTCAATAAATATACATTGATATTAGAATAAGTTTAATTTGATTTATTTTAGTGACAATGCCTATAGTTTAATAGCTTAGTTTAAATGACAGGAGTAATTTACAAATCCATAAATATTTGGAGCAGGATTTTTCTTTGCCATGTGCTTAATTATTTATTTTATGGAAATGTGTTTGCATGTATAATTAAAAGCTTTATAGATAAGCTGGGCATTAGAGAAGTTTAAATTTAACATTTTACAAACCAAACATCCCATGAAATTCAATCAAAATTAAACTATATTTTAAGTCATTTTTTTCAACAAGCAAAAAATGGAATTGTTTATAAAACTTATTTCTCAAAACAAGAACAAAATGACATTTGTAGGAAAATGGATGGAACTGCAGATATTCATTTTAAGCAAAATAAGTCAGGTACACAATGATAAATATTGCATGTTTTCATTTATATATAGAATCCAGATTAAATGAAAACAGAAGTGGGAAATTAAAGAGACAAAGAAGAGATGGGACAAGAGGAGGGAGGACAGGTAAATTTGATCAAATTATTTGGTATGCATATATCAAGATATCACCATGAAGCTGATTATGTGTAATTTCAATACATTAATAAAAATAGAAGAAAAACTATTAGACGATTGAAAAGTTAGTGTGATAGGGTAAGGGAAATGTAAGTAAGAAGTAGCAGGGAGATGGATATTCTATTTTAATATATTAAAAGTACCCTATATGCATATATTTAAATGTTATGAACATTCTTCTGAACAATAGATGATAATAAGAATATAAACAAATACTGGATGTATAATAGTAAAAAACTATTTTTTCAAGAGCACATCTCTATCAGCCAGGATTCACTCAAAAGCAATAATGACCTACTCTACTTTTCTAGATATTTAAAGTAAAGGAAATTTATATGTACATACACACATATGTGTGCATATGTATATATACACATATACACATACACACACACATATATATATACATATATATATATATATATATATATATATATATATATATATATATATCAGGGCTTAGAGGAATATGTGCTAAGTAATCTCTAGAAAGGAAACTTAGAATAACATCTCAGAATTAATCTTCCAGTGGACAAGCTACCTCTCGTCACTTCAGGAAATAAAGCAAGCAAACCCCTCCCCCTGAAACTGACAAGTGCAAGTACTCAAAGGATGGCTGATGGGAAGACTTGGGAAACCACCGTTACCACAGCTACCTTTCAACCCAGGATTCAGGTGTCAGCGCTTTGGTGGCTGAGAACCTCCACCTTTACCAACACAATTGCTTCTGAACACCAGCTAAGAGAAAGGACATTAGAATGCCAATGCAGAAAAAAGCAAAGTCTTTAAGACTGCTTGCTGGCAGCAACAATCAAAGCATTTGCAGGGAAATCACCCTTAAATCACATCTGCCTTTTAAATCTCATGAAAGTACACCTAATTGGTAGAAACTAATTTGCATCCTGAAACAACTGTAAGGGAGTCTGAGAAAAAAAAGGAGATTTAATTTTCCAGGTTTGTCAGTGAAGGAAGGCATGCAGGAAGGGGAAGAGAATGGATATTGAGTTCACTTCACTAGATTTACTGTCTCCATTGCACATAAACATTGTATATATTTCTTTCCAACTCTAGACTCCCAAACAACAAATAGCAGGGACACCGGTACAAAGCCTAACATAATGCACCTGTTTCTGAGAAAAGAATCTAAGGCCATATTCTATACAAACTCTATCCAAGATCCAGCCACCCAATCCATCCCTGAGTGATGACTATCCATTTTATGGTTTTGCTCAAACTGCACCTTGATGTACTGCAAGATAAAAACTGTTAATTATAGCCAGCAAAGATTTTTTTTGTTTTTTTCTGAAACAGGTTCCCACTGGGTAGCACGGGTTCTTCTATAACTTGAGATCTTTCGGCCTTTGCCCCTCAAGCGTTCGGTTTGCAAGTGTACACCACTGTTGTGTGTCAAAATTGGGGAGATTCAATGCCACATACTCTCCCCAAATAAGGAGCCCAATGGCAGATGAAACTACCAAAGTCCAATTTGGTGAACTAGGGTGTTTCATTGAGGTTACTTCCAGGAATATGTTTGAGGGGTTACTACAGAAACAGATACAAACCAAAGGTAGCTGCATCACCAAGCCTTACCCCAAGATGGGCATCAGCTCACTAAGACCAGGAAGTTGGATAGAGTCTTTTCCAGGAGTCTCAGCTGGTCTAACCCTGTTCCAGGCAGCTTTGCAGGTTTCTGCTTCCTCCAGGTGGCAGGTATGCTTAGAGTCTTCTTTGCAGCTTTCTCCTCTAAGAGAAAGCTGGGATCTGCTTGTTCAAGCTAGCAGGGAAGAGCCTAGTGAATGTGATCAGTGGTCAGTTTCAGGGAGTTCTTTAAAGAGCTCCCCTGCAGGGTTTAGCCTCAGAGGAAACTGTTAGACCACAGCCACCATGCTCAGCAAATTTATTTTTCAGTCTTCAGTGGAATAATAGGAATAGGTAGCAAAAATATTCAGTCTTTCTTGGCATATTGCGAATTCCAGACCAGCCTTGGCTACAAAGAAAACTCCACACCAACCTGGAATACACGGTGAGACCAAGTCTCAAGAAAACAGAAACTAAACCTAAATCAAAAATGTTGGGAGAAGTTTTTCACAATGTTCCCAGAGAGTTCACCTGAAGTTTTGAATCCAGCAGTACCGGAGTTCACCACAGGATCAGAGTTCTGACTCCAGTGATAGAAGAGGTCAGCACAGGACTCTTTTGGTTCCAGCCAGTTCAAAGAGTTTGGCTCTATTTAGCTACCCTGATGATCATGTACCCCTCAACTGTGGCTGTCACCAGTCAAACTAGATCATGTCAGGAACTGCACATTGGGATGTAGGTTTTACCAGATTCTATGAGTGTCCTTCACGCAGACATCCTTTTAGAAGACTCATAGAAAACAAAACAACCAGAATAGGAAGAAGGGGAAGAGTAGCATCATAAAAGTCTTTTATTTTCTAGGGGACCAGAACTTCCAAAGGGAGCCAGAGTTAACAATACACTTTGAGGTCACTTAAGCCTTAATACTGCTAGCATACTATGCACCCAGACTATTTGTTTAATCTGCCTTTATGAGAACAATATAACAAACCATTTTTTTTTCCTGAAGCCTGAAGGTTTTATTTGGTAATCATAGAAGAGTTCGTTCCAGAGAAAAACATTTTACATAGTGATCACAGGGAAAAAATAGTCTCATTTGTTATTATATCTAAACCAATAACAGGATTGCAAATTTTTACCAGAGACCACCACTAAGAATGTATATGTGGCAAACAAACCAATCTTATGTGCCTTGAATTTTCCATGCAATCACCTTTTACAACCTAAAAAAATGCATAGCTGTAATCTTAATTTATATACTCTTCTATGCTCCATATACATGTGTTTGTATGCATATTTTGATAATAATTTGCTAAAACCAGAAAATTTAGGTTGAAACCAATGTTTTAAATCCATATCCATTGTAAATATAGAACTTAATATATAGATAGTAGTGACAGTTGTCAGAATGCTTATTATCTGAGTCAACTGAGGTCAGTTGGAGTCAGTGACTTAGTCCTTTGTAAAACTCCTAAATGTTTTTGTACCGTGTCCCTTACTCTGTCCCCATGTGATGCTTTATGTACTGTTCAATAAATACAGATCAAATCCATTTGTTAGGAGCAGATATTCAGAAATAGACATACACAGGTTAAATTCACAAGACCATCTTCAAGAGGCACATACTCAGAGTCCTACAATAGTCAGGGAGACTGAGGTCATAAGAACAAAGTAGAGAACTCACATACAGGCTTGGTCTTGGTTAAATGACACTAAGAGGAAATTCTTTGACTTTTTTTCCTTCATGTGCCAGTGACACATTATTGATGACTCTAAGTTTATTATTAATGCACTCCAACTGATCACAGGGAAGTTAAAATTGGAATACAAATCCATTCCAATAGACACCCAAAGCAGGACAGAGGAATTCAGAGATCCTGACTCAACAATCCACGAGGACACATTGCTAACTTCCCACCTCTCCTATTATAGAATTGAAAATCACAGACATAGTCAAAATGTTTAAGGAAGATTTTGGAATCTTGCATTTTAAAATAATTAATGAGCACATACATCAAACAAGCATATGCACAAACTAAGGAAATCTTTCTGAGACCACGACAAGACAGCCTCCAAAGTAAGCATGGCAAATAGTACATTGGAGAAGAAAGAGAAACTTATGGAGTAAAAATTCAACAAGGCAACTGAAATACTGAAAAATAACCAAACAGAAATGTGGAAATGAAAGAAATTAGTCAAATAAAAACCACATTAGAAAAGGAAGACACAAAATATAATGGATAGGGAAGGGAGGTATACATAAGAGGAGCTGGTAGGAAGTGAATATAATTAAAAAATATATGATCCTCAAAGAAATAATAAAATATCTTATAAATTATTTTTAGACATTTGTAAATGTATAAAAACCATGCAGAAGAATGGATGGGTACAATAATACAATCAGACATATACAAGGTAAAGAAAATATGAAGGATAAATGTTTTTTCCAAGAATCTTGGTAAACATTCAAGATCAAATTTAGAATTTATCTGGTAGAAGAAGAAACATAGAGAAAAGCAGAACCATTGGAGATTACTTAATAAAATTATAGCAGAAAATTATCAAACCTAGAGAATAACATCAACGTTCAAACACAAATGACACTTATAACCCCAAACACCCATAACTACAGAAGAAAGTCTCCATGATATATCATAGTCAGGAGGGCCAAAGTGCTAAGTAAAGGAACAATATAACAATATAAACCATGGTATAGTTGCAGGACTATTACAATAACCTCAGACTTTTCAGCAGCTATAAAAACCAGAAACACATGAAACAAAATATTTCAGTCTTTGAAATTTTCTATTTTAGGGAGGAATGAAGTATCCATGCGTTGGACTTCCTTCTTGATTTTCTTGTGTTTTGGAAATTGTATCTTGGGTATTATAGGA